>NW_027507790.1:203782284-204244784 GCF_037356315.1 Lithobates pipiens | reverse complement strand
AGAGAGAGGAGAGGAGGAAGAGAGAGAGGAGGGGAGAAAGAGAGAGAGGAGGGGAGAAAGAGAGAGAGGAGGGGAGAGAGAGAGGGGAGAAAGAGAGAGGAGGGGGAGAGAGAGAGAGAGGGGGAGAGAGGGGGGGGAGAGAGGGGGGGAGAGGGAGAGGGAGAGGGAGAGGGAGAGAGAGAGAGGGAGAGAGAGAGAGAGGAGAGAGAGAGAGAGAGGAGGGGAGAAAGAGAGAGAGGAGGGCAGAAAGAGAGAGAGGAGGGCAGAAAGAGAGAGAGGAGGGCAGAAAGAGAGAGAGGAGGGCAGAAAGAGAGAGAGGAGGGGAGAAAGAGATATAGAGGAAGGGAGAAAGAGATATAGAGGAAGGGAGAAAGAGATATAGAGGAAGGGAGAAAGAGAGAGAGGAGGGGAGAAAGAGAGAGAGGAGGGGAGAAAGAGAGAGAGGAGGGGAGAAAGAGAGAGAGGAGGGGAGAAAGAGAGAGGAGGGGAGAAAGAGAGAGAAAGAGGAGGGGAGAAAGAGAAGAGGGGTGAGAGAATAGAGGAGGGGTAAGAGAGAAGGGGGTGTTCAGTATGCCTGCTACTCACAATCATGGCCCCAGACTGGTCTCCCCTAGGCTCAAGCAGCCAGGATCTACAGCTGCTGTGTGCTGTATATTTAAATCTGCCACTTTCATTACAAGGCCTTTAACAGCAGTGTGTGCGACTCAGGGGGTGGAGTGCGGGGCAGGGCAGACACAGCAGGGATAGGATGGGAAGCCTCATCCATCCTTTTTATACAGCACACTGTCCTGGGCACTGCCAATTGGATTGGCACAGTACAGTGTCCCTACAAAACCCACACCAAGCCTGGCTAGCAAGGGAGATGAGGGCGATGATGCAGTGGAATTCAGTGCAGATTGATGGCCAGTATTTGACCTGGAATAAGTTGGCAGTAGTTCCGTTTTTGCCTTCACTCCACTAGTAATATATAATATAATGGATTACTTGTGGTGCATGAGGGTACAGCCACAGTGGGTCCCCCTTCCACCTGATTCGCGTGCGCACACTTCCGTATACTGGTGCCTGGGTGATTAGGGTGTGTGCAGGCAAAACCCGTGCGCAAGCCTATGCCATAAACTAAACAAACAGATAACCTTTGCTGTGCATGGTGAGGAGAGGGGGACTAGATTCTGAATGCTGTCTGGCAATGTCACTGACTAAACATAAACATTCAGCTAGTGGAGTGAAGGAAAAAACTGAACTACTGCCAACTTATTCCAGGTCAAATACTGGCCATCAATCTGCAGCTCATATATATTCTAAGTACAGGATTCCTTTTATGGGGGAAATACCATAAAGGTTCTGTAACATTGCTTTGCAGTATGCAGTTTCTCTAAAAAAGGAAAAAGATTTTGTTAATTTGTGTGAAAAGAAACAGTAGTAACATACCCAAGAAGACCAGCAATTCCAGAATTAGGTCCAGGTTTATTTTGTTGGGGTTCATATACAACACAGCATGACGAGTGCGGGCGCTGTACATCTGATAACTGGGGTTCTCTTCCATCCCAGAACCTGACTGCACAGGAATGAACTCCTAAAACATGAATTACATTATATGTCATACCAGTAAAGAGTGCTAAAGTTCCAAGAAGCATGTCAAGGTCCTTTACTTGTTTTACTCATTTACATTGCATACCATTCACATCAAACCTGTATCTTAAAAACTGTAATTTCCCTGCAACAGTAATACATGTACACACCAAATTATTTTATATGAACTGTTTTACTAGTTTAAAAAATGATAATTCTGTTTAGCCAGCTCTGTGATCCAAGCAACCCCTACTGGACCTTAAGCTGGACACTGATGATTTATTTTTCATTTGGCCAGGGGGCTAAACTAAAAAAAAAAAAAAAAACTGATTCCTGCACACACATAGTATTCTTGCAGCATGATCTAATTGGCTGAAGGCACTGATCGACAAAAGTTTTCAACCTTTACGTTCGACAGAAGTCAGTTTGGAAATAGACTTCTGTTGAACAAAGAAGACCACACATGGATTGAATAATCATCCAGCTGGTACCCCCAAGTGCACTGAACCAAGCATAACCAAAACAGTTAATTACACATTTAGTGAAATTGTCCTCTATCCACCTCAGATCGGCCCATCTGTTCTGAGACTTACCTTCATCCTCAATCCAGCAATTACTCTTGTGAAATTGCCTCAACAGCCCCTCTTCATATACTAGGCACTGTGGACCCATTCATTCTTAGGCCTCATGCACACGAGACGCAGATGAAACTTCTGTTAAAAAAAAGCTGAAACGCGCGTTTAGAAACGCGCATTTTGCCGCGTTTGCATGCCGCGTTTAGACGCGTTTGCGTTTAAACGCGTTTATAAAGATAACATCATGTAGACCCTCCCCAAGCTCTCTAAGCATTTTTTTTTTACTATTTCTGCTATTTTGATCAGAGTGAGCAGCAGCAGCATAGAGAGCAGTTGTACACTTGTATTTGCCGTGTCACTTGCCACGGCACCTGCCACAAGTTGTGGATTGTCCACTTGCCACAAGTTGGGGATTGTCCACTTGCCACATCACCTGCCACGTCACCTGCCACAAATTGTGGATTGTCCACTTGCCACGTCACTTGCCACATCACCTGCCATGCCACCTGCCACAAGCTGTGGATTGTCCACTTGCCACGTCACCAGCCACATCACCTGCCACAAGTTGTGGATTGTCCACTTGCCACGTGACTTGCCACATCACCTGCCACGTCACTTGCCACATCACCTGCCACAAGTTGTGGATTGTCTACTTGCCGCGTCACTTGCCACATCACCTGCCACAAGTTGTGGATTGTTCACTTGCCACGTCACCTGCCACAAGTTGTGGATTGTCCACTTGCCACGTCACTTGCCACAAGCTGTGGATTGTCCACTTGCCACATCACTTGCCACGTCACCTGCCACGTCACTTGCCACGTCACCTGCCACAAGTTGTGGATTGTCCACTTGCCACGTCACTTGCCACAAGCTGTGGATTGTCCACTTGCCACATCACTTGCCACGTCACCTGCCACGTCACTTGCCACAAGTTTTGGATTGTCCACTTGCCACGTCACTTGCCACGTCAGCTGCCACGTCACTTGCCACGAGATGTGGATTGTCCACTTTCCACGTCATCTGCCATGCCACCTGCCACAAGCTGTGGATTGTCCACTTGCCACGTCACCAGCCACATCACCTGCCACAAGTTGTGGATTGTCCACTTGCCACGTGACTTGCCACATCACCTGCCACGTCACTTGCCACGTCACCTGCCACAAGTTGTGGATTGTTCACTTGCCACGTCACCTGCCACAAGTTGTGGATTGTCCACTTGCCATGTCACTTGCCACAAGCTGTGGATTGTCCACTTGCCACGTCACCTGCCACGTCACCTGCCACGTCACTTGCCACGTCACCTGCCACAAGTTTTGGATTGTCCACTTGCCACGTCACTTGCCACGTCAGCTGCCACGTCACTTGCCACATCACCTGCCACGTCACCTGCCACAAGTTGTGGATTGTCCACTTGCCACGTCACTTGCCACATCACCTGCCACGTCACTTGCCACGAGATGTGGATTGTCCACTTGCCATGTCACTTGCCACGTCACCTGCCACGTCACTTGCCACGTCACTTGCCACGTCAGCTGCCACGTCACTTGCCACAAGATGTGGATTGTCCACTTGTCACATCACCTGCCACATCACTTGCCACATCACCTGCCACGTCACCTGCCACAAGTTGTGGATTGTCCACTTGCCACGTCACTTGCCACATCCCCTGTCACAAGTGGATTGTCCACTTGCCACATCACTTGCCCCATCACCTGCCACAAGTTGTGGATTGTCCACTTGCCACGTCACCTGACACAAGTTGTGGATTGTCCACTCGCCACGTCACTTGCCACATCACCTGCCACAAGTGGATTGTCCACTTGCCACGTCACTTGCCACGTCCCCTGCCACAAGTGGATTGTCCACTTGCCACGTCACCTGCCACAAGTTATGGATTGTCCACTTGCCACGTCACATGCCAGTCACCTGCCACAAGTTGTTGATTTTCCACTTGCCACGTCACCTAACAAGTCACTTGCCGCGTCACCTGCCAGGTCACTTGCCACGTCACCTGCCACAAGTTGTGTATTGTCCACTTTCCACGTCACTTGCCACTTCACCTGCCACGTCACTTGCCACAAGTTGTGGATTGTCCACTTGCCACATCACTTGCCACCTGCCATGTCACTTGCCACAAGTTGTGGATTGTCCACTTGCCACGTCACTTGCCACAAGTTGTGGATTGTCCACTTGCAATTGCAATTGTTTAAAATATTTTTCTAATGGTTTTTCATCATTTGCAATCATTTTTGAGATTTTTAATGTAAAAAAAAAAGGTCACCTTTAAAAACGCATATAAACGCAAACGCGGCTAAACGCAGGTGCCGCGTTTAGCCGCGTTTTGCGTCTGAAACGCAGAAATTTTCGTTTCTGAACGCATTTTTTTGCTTCTGGAAAAACGAGATTAAACGCAACTGCATATAAACGGAAAAAAACGAGACTGTGTGCATGGACACATAGGATAACATTGAATGAGTTCAGGTGCAGTTGAAAAAACTGTCCAACTGCATCTGAACGCGCGTTTAACTGCGTCTCGTGTGCATGAGGCCTTACGGGTAAGCCATACTCTCAGAGACTGCTGGTGACCACCATAAGAAATACTTACCTATAGAAACGAATAAGGACTGCGGCACACGTGAGCATTATGCTTAGAAATCGGTCAGGATGATGTCAGTGGCGCAATTACTGGAGCAGGGAGGAAGGTAAGCCTAAACACCAGTTGAACTGCACCTAGCAAATTAGCGTCAGGTTTATTCACAAAATCGGACAGCGTCCCCTCCCGCAATGTCTCTGCAAAGGGTTTTCAGACCTGTGTGTCTGTATTACTGGGCAGCCAAGTGCAACAGTTAAAGTTCAGGGACAGATTTATTACTGAAGATAAGAAAGATTTCTGTCTCAAATATACACAGAATTAAAGAGTGGTCATGGCCAGCTTTAATGTAGCCATGAGTGCAGACTAAACCCACACCATAAAAAGCTATCACTAATGGTATATTACATGCTGTTCATAGTCACTATGAGATTAGTTTTCTGTATTTTGCAAAAAAAAAAACTTGGCTGCTCCCTATCTCCACCTTCTGTTCATGTCCCCAATTCAGCTAGGGATTTTGCAGCTGTGGTGGCACATGCTCAATTTTCAGAGGGTTTATATGCTGAGAATTTCCTCCTTTTTTTTTCTATTGAAAAATCCCGTGGCGTGCAAAACACACCCAAAAAACTTCCACCCGGTGCAAAGAAAAAAGTGCACACACATAAAGAGTGAAACACTAAAAAGTGCAGACGGGTGTCTGATGTCCTCCAAAAGAAGGACCATACCCTGATCCCCCGGGGCGTTAGGCTCCAGATGGGGACTGAGGTACCAGACTCAACAAGTGGTCCCCGGACAAAACCGGAAGACCTCCTTTCCCCGGGAGGACTGCCGAAACAGAACCTCCTAGGTACTTGGTACTATGGGGGCTTCCCCGAAGGTAGGCCCCCCCAATGGAGATTGGACCAAGCCAGAAGGCCTATGTCCGCTCTCCCAAAGACTTTCAGGATTGGTCCGAGGACCGACACCCTACTCATCACACGTGCAGTGACAGACTGTGACAAAACACACACAAATAAAATAAATAAAAAGTGAGGAAGGGATAGTGAAGAGGAGAGTGAAAAGTGGCCATTGCGCAATACAATGACCGGCCCTCCGGCCAGGAATCAAAAATTCCTCTGGTCCTAGCCAAAAGGCCGGGCCCTAGAGGCAGGTGTAAAAAAAGCGTGTTATGGTGACGTGACCTAGGTGCCGAATATCAAGGTGCAGACGCACAGTGAATATAAGGCACCCCTGGACTGCCACTCCAGGGGCACATCACCATGGGCTTTCCAACAAAAGCATCCCCGACAGCCCAGCCCAGACCACGACAGCCCCCACCACAGCCAGAAAGGCATGGAGATCAGCGAGCTTAGTGAGACCCTTTGCCATCAGGTCAAACCCTCACTCCCGTCACTCCTACCTAATTATATTTGAAAGGTACAGGCCGCCCCCCTGCTGGAACAGGAGAGCTAAGCGTTCCCTCCCAAAAAACTGACTGGGGCTAAAGCTGCCACAATCCAAGCCGGTCTGCCAGGGTCCCCTCCCCTGGCACCGACCAGTGGTTCTCCGCCCCCATCAGAAGGCTTCCCGAACCGGCTACAAACCGCTCCGGGTCACCTTTACACCAACAGGCTTTGCATAGCAACCGCCACCCCTGTTCCACCTCGCCGTAGAACAGGGACGGAAGCAAGCGCCACCTATTGGTAACTGATAAGAACAGATACTACACTTGATCTTAGCCAAAAGGCCGAGAAGCGATACTGGAGGATTGATTAGTCCAATCTAATTTAAATTCCATTAAATCATGTAACAACTGAGCCGCCTGATTGGATACCAGCTGGGTAGATTGCTTAGGTAAATACTCAAATAGAGAAATTTCCTCCTATCACATCTGAGCAGATCGTATGACTATAGAGTCACACAAGTGGATGATACAAAGTAGTAAATACCAGCTCACTCCCTCCTTCCCTCTAACCACCTAAACACAATGGGGGAGGGATATTACATGTAGATTAACAAAGGCTTCACCTTCCCTCTAATTTTAAGACACAGGCTGGAGAGGCGTTACACCGCCAGTGACTGGCAGACAGGCTGGGAAAGATCTGGGTCATGTGACAGCTGTATATCGATTAGGAAAAAGGTACTTTTTTAAGCAAAGTAATTACAGTGCCATAATCCACATACAGAAATAGAAGGGACAATGTAAATTAAACTGTGTGTTTAGTATCACTTTAAGAGCAGTCAAATGAGGAATTTATGGCTGTAATGTCAAAAATCTGTATCATGATGTATCTCACTGCTCCTCTGTAGCATTACTTTGCCGCAAAATTGAAACTGTCCCCCAAATAAATTTTCACATTCTACATGGATTGGTTTACTCCAGCAATGCAGTATAATCCAAAAACTATGAATACATAATTGTGTATAGATTTACTGTTCTGAGGCATGTGATGGGTTTTTAAGATGATCTGGTGCAAATAATTGTTTCATAAACAAAGACTCGAGGCAGCTGCAGCCCTGCATATTACCTGATATTTCTTACTAACGCCTCCTTTACTTGTGACAGCAAGAGTTATTTCCTCCTCATCCTCAAGGAATCTTTGGCAATACTCAGAGTCTTGCTCTAGTACAAATCCTGTTTCTTCAATGGCATCCTCCAGATGGAACACCTGAACAGACATGAATAATAGTTTAATTTAAAAGCTGAAAAAAATACTATATACTATGAGATTAAAGAGGGAGTCCACCTAAAAAAAATGTATTAAAAGCCAGCAGCTACAAATACTGCAGCTGCTGACTTTTACTAAATGGACACTTACCTTTCCTGGAGTCCAGCGATGCCGACAGCCGAAGCCGAGCAATTGTTCGGCTCTTGGCTGCTGCTGGCGCCATTCTCGGGAGAGGGAATCAGGAAGTGAAGTGTTGCGGCTTCACTTCCTGGTTCCCTACTGCACATGCGCGAGTGGCGCAGTGCAATGAGAATGGTCCGCGCTGTCTCTGAGACTCGTGTATGTCCCAGCAGACAGCGTGGCGGGACACGAAGAGGCGTAGACTCCCGTGGGAGTCTATGCCCGGAAGTGGGTGCAAATATCTGTCTTAGACAGCTATCTGCACCCCCCTCCCCCCTGAAAGGTGTCAAATGTGACACCGGAGGTGGGGGGGGGGTTCAGAAAAACTGAGGTTCACACAAAAATTTTACCTCCGCTTTAACCAATTGATTATCACAGTCTGTAAATTAGCATTCTCACACACAATCCCCCCATGGTGAAAAAATATTACTTGACCACTTCCGGAATTGCCCACCGTGGGCTTTAAGATAAAAGTGGTCTCCACGGCAGATTTGTTGCAAGGTCACTTTTATGCGCATCCTGGGCATCTCCGCCTCATACTGAAGCCATTGGAAGCGCGATTGGGAGACAATCTGGTCCTGTGGCTTGATGGGCAAAAAGTCGAATGAGGGCATGATGGCCCCCACTCGACTCTATGCCCTTGGATGACCAGAGAGAAGTCAAACGTCACTTCCACCCAAAGGCCTTAAAAGGGACTTTTATTTTATTTTATTTTTTTATTGCTTTTAAGTGTAAATTTGACATCTGAGGTCTTTTTGACCACAGATCTCACATTAAAGAGGTCCTGTCATGCTTTTTTTCTATTACAAGGGATGTTTACATTCCTTGTAATAGGAATAAAAGTGACCCGAAAAAATTATTTTAAAAGGGACAGTGTAAAAATAAAAAGTAAAATAAAGAAGAAGCGAGCGCATACGCAAGTTGTGCCCACATATGTAAACTTTGTGCCAAACCACACATGTAAAGGTATCGCTGTGATCTGTAGATCAATAATTCTAGACCTCCTCTGTAACTCAAAATTGGTAACCTCTAGAAATTTTTAAACGTCACCGATTTTTTAGTGTCAAAGTTTGTCGCTATTCAACAAGCAGCCGCAATTTTGAAGCATGACATGTTGGGTATCAATTTGCCCAGTGTAACATTATCTTTCACAATATAGAAAAAATTGGGCTAACTTTACTTTCTTCTTATTATTTTATTTAAAAAAGTGTAAGACCGCTGTGCAAATATGGTGTGACAAAGTATTGCAACGACCTCCATTTTATTCTCTAGTATGTCTGAGAAAAATATTTATAATGTTTAGGGGTTCTAAGTAATTTTCTAGCAAAAAAATTGATTTTAACTTGTGTCAAAAATAGGCTTGGTCTTAAAGGGTAAGTTCACCTATACAGAAAAATCTGTAAGGGGAACTTACAAAAGGCCCCCTCCTCCCCCCACCCAGTCCCGCTGACCTGGAGCATGGCGATCACCTGCTAGGAGACATTGGGTCACCGCCTCACCATCTGGGGCTTATAAATCCCCCACAGCTTAATCTCCAAAACATACCTTGTCAGAAGGTACGTTTAGGAGCATTCTAATTGGTCGGCGCCATCACATGGGCTGTGCCAACCAATCAGAACCTGTGTAGCCTACATTGTCAGCGCAGGCGAAGAGGAGAGAAAGCCGGGGGGATTTCAAACCCCAGGACTGGTACAATGTTGATGCGATCTGTCATGGCAGGGGATCGCTGGACTCCAGATTAGCGGGACCAGGTGCAATGGGAAGGGGGACCAGTGTAAGTTCACCTTACAGATTTTCTGTAAAGGTGAACTTACATTTTAAGTGGTTTTTAAAGCGGTAGTAAACCGCTGGGTGAGTTTTATTTTTTTTCTGACATCACATACTGGCACATTTTGTGAAACTTACAGGAAAACCAAGCCTTCCAGCGAAGTGTTGTCACCGCTGGTGGCTGCTTCCATCTTCACCCATCTTATTTCTGGGTCGGCAGACTCTGGCTGTGTAACTGGCCGGAGCCACAATGACGTCACTCCCACACATGCGCTGGGAGCTGCTGTTTACAGCACAGGACCCTGGAGGAATGGCCGGGTGGACGCATGTGCCAATGGCATCATCAGCTGCATATACAGTAAATATCTCCTAAAAACTGTACGCTTATGGAGATATTTACAATACCTAGCATTATTATAGGCTTACCTAGAGGTACAAGTCAGATATGGTAGTTTACTCCCACTTTAATGCTCCACCTATGAACTAGCAGCACAGGCCACTAGTCAGTATAGCTCTTGATCATGTGATCATTGTGACAGCCAATAACGTTGATCACATTCAGTGATTGGAGGCTTGCTTACAATATTTTCAGCCTACAAATGGACCTCCCCCTCTCTTACTTCCTCCTTCTCTTGTTGTGTATGTGCAGCCGCTGCCTTCCAAAGAAATGAATGGCACTGCCTGCGTGGGGATGCATCGAAAATCTGTGCATTCCCAATGCAGGCAAATACACGCGTGCTCTTTAGTACACCCTTGTGAGCAAGGCCTTAGTAATGATCTCTGTGTGAATGTTTGTAGTCATGCCTTACAAGTGTTTTACTATAATCAACTCACCTCAACAGGGTAGGTCCTCCCTGAAATCCTGATGATGGGACAGTGTGAGAAGTAGCTGGAAAACTTGTCACTGTCAACAGTGGCACTCATAAGAACGAGGTGCAAGTCTGACCGCTTGTGAAGGATCTCCCGCAGAATGATCAGCAGGAAGTCTGAATGCACCGTCCTCTCATGTACCTGTATATAGACGGATATGCATTAGGAATGGTTTGTCATCAACCTGACCTTCTCAGGAATAGCAGTCTATAGAAATTAAAGAGGAACTTCACTCTAAAGGGAAAATTTCTACTTTATGCCCCCCCCCCAAACCTCTTCTTAATTTGGAACTTTTTTTTGGGGGGGGGGGGGGGTGGCAGGTACCTGATCTTGACTACTCTGGGTAGTCTTTACCTCCCACTGCAAAGCCTGTTTTTATGCAGCAGAGCAATTACTGTACCAAATGATAATGCTAGCAGTAAGGATGCTCTTCATCCCACACACCCATTAAATAAAATGAGAAGAGATGTACCAGGGCCAAAACACTTCAATATTCCCAAAAAGTAAAGGTGTTAATAAGAATTCTTCAATATGCTGCCTGTGTTGGTGCTCCAGGTGAGGTTATCAGGTGTGCACTCCAAAGCAAGGGACCATCTCAACAGCTTCACCCCTGGCGAAAAGGGGAGGGGGAGTAGTGTTGGTCATCCTAAAGTCCACAATAATGGCCGTGGCCTCTCAGGTCCGTTCTCGGTGGGAGGGTGATCTGGGATTGGTGTCGGATGAAGATTGGGACGAAGCTCTAGCGAACCACAAGATTGTGTCACCTAAACTTTCAGACCGCCTCACTCACCTTTATGTCCTGCACAGGTCATATCTCACACCCCATCGTATAGCCAAATACAGACCTGACCATGATCCCCGCTGCTCCCGCTGTGCTTCCTCGGATGCCTCCTTCTATCATTTACTTTGGGCATGCCCGACTATACAGGGATACTGGGCACAGGTGGTCCAGTTCCTCCATAATCGCATGGGCTCCCCGGTGTCTCTATGCCCTAGACAATGTCTCCTGGGGCTCCTCTCTCTGTCTGACGGCGAAAAATATCTTAATATCTTTTTGCAAGAGATTCTGTTTCAGGCCAGATTGCAGATCGCCAAAACATGGTTGAGGATGTCCCCCTACTACACAGCAATGGATCAGAGCGATCAACATCACTCTCCCCCACAAGAAACTGTTGTACACTCACAGGGGTTGTCCCCATAAATATAATAAAATCTGGGACAGGTGGTTGGAGGATGCTTCTACCTGTAGTGTCGAGGGCTAGATGGTTTCTATCAGGCATGCCACACATCCTTGTCAAAGCCTTTTTATTGCTATGTGTCTCATGTGTCTTCCTCTGCAGTTATCTGTATACTTCAAGCACTTGTATGTGAAATGCACTTGTTAGTGTTGGTAGTGCCTGTTGCGCTACACAATGATGTCTCTATCCTGTTTACTATGCTCAATAAAGCTGCTTTTTGAATTAAAAAAAGTCCACAATAATCGAATTTGTCCTCTTTATGTTAAAGGGGAAATTATTAACTTTGCACCAGACTGACAGATTTTCCACTGGTTCCCTGTACATGGACTCATCACAATGCAGTCATACTGCCAGATCATCTGCTAACATCAAATAATGATTGTCCAGATACATAGCTGAGCAATTGCAGATCAGCAGATTGTATGGTAAGGGGCTCAAGATGCAGCCCGGGGGGGGAAATAGGCACTGAGAATGATGCAAGCGGAATATGAAATATTGTTAATTTTAACAGACAGGGCCTATGATGTAAATTGCATCATCCAGTTGCACACAACTGAGTTTATTCCAAATAGTGTTCGCTTATTTATCAAGGTTTGTGGAATAATATATATATATTTTTTTTTCAATAATTTTTATTCAAAAAAAAATATATATATTTTTTTTTTAAATAAAACATCATAGGGTTACAGAATAATTTCCATATGTTACATATAAACATAGAAAAGATAATAAAAGTGCTGACAAAAGAGAACAGTGCTTGCCATAGTTTCATAGTTATGTTCATATTAAAGTCATATACTGGAGTCGTTTCTAATGTTGCCAAATGCATGACCCTACTATACAGGGTGCTCTTACTCCTCTTGCCCCTAGGGTGCCCCAACTGGGAACTAGCTGCATCCCCAGAGGCAAGATCGACTACTCCCAGTCCAGCCATTGAGTCTCTAGGCCAGACTAGGCGTCTACCTGGTATATACTGCACAGTAGGACCATAACTTCTTCGTATTTTAGTTTCTATTTTCAGAAATGAAAGTCAGTAATTAATGCTGTAAACCGAACTACAAACAAATAAAAGTAACGGGAGGGAAGGAGGGGAAGGGAATTTTGAGCCTGGAGAGGGGATCGGAGGGGAAGGAGACTGTCCTGCACCCACATCATAATTATTGGAGTTGGTGTTACTGGTTGATAGTCATTCAGACATAACACCGTTTTGATCTTTGGGAAAGGAATAACATATGTAGCAGTCTTAAGTAGTTAACCTTTACATATGCCCAGTGAAGTGACTGGCCTCAGAGATTAAACAAATCCACCTACATAAGTTGTACCTGTATATCTGCGGACTTATCTTCTCTACATCTGTTCAAAGTGCTGAATTTAAAAAAAGATTGTCTGATATTGGAAAACAGGGGAGAGCTGAAGTTATACTCTGCAGAGCTCTGTGAGGAGAGGTCTGAGAGTTGATTGGAGAGAAATAACACACCCTCCTTCACACAGCTCACAGGAACAGAGGGAAGGCTTGTCAATCTGTTGGAGGTCCCTACCCTGTCACTTTTTTTTCTCTTGGTGTCAGGAAAACTTGTCAGAAGCGATTTATGCTGATAGCAGAGGAACGAAGAAGCAGACAGAAATGGCATTCAATGCTCTTAATTGAGACAAGTACATACTACAGGAATATGTTTTATTCATATTTAATGTCTGAGGTTTACAACCACTTTAAACATTTGCCAGCCACGCTATAGCTGAATGACGGCAGTGAGGTCGTCCAGTTCTCGGAGGGCATCTATTGGCGTCCTCCCAGATTCTACCACTTTCTAACCAAAAAAAAGAAGGTTTGGTTGGATTTCCCCTTTAACATGTTGCTCTTGGTTTGCTGAATTCATGATAAAAAATAGACTTCTCTTACTTTTCAGCATATTCTAAATAAAGCTAAACAATATTTGTGACAGAGGGATCGATTTTCCTCTTCCTTTTACTTTTTGAAACACAGTCATCATCCGTGGATCTAGCTCAGTGGTTCTCAAGCTCAGTCCTCAAGTACCCCCAAAGAGCCATATTTTCAGGTTTTCCTTTACTTTGCACAGCCGCTTTAAATCAATATCAATGACATGGTGTTAATAAGAGCTATTTTATCTAAGGGAAGTTCCCAAAATATGGCCAGCTGGGGGTACTTGAGGACGGAGGTTGAGAACCACTGATATGTACAGTAAGTCTCCCTCTCTACTCACCTCATCCACAATGACATGTGTTATGTTCTTCAACAAACTGTCTTCTTGTAACTTGCGCAGTAAGACTCCAGTGGTACAGTACAGCAGCTTGGTGTATTCTCCTGTCCTAGACTCCATCCTGATCTGATACCCACACAGGGAATTCTGAAACAAGAACAGACACATTCAGAAATGTTTTTAAGGGTTTTAACAGTTTTAACAAAGGTGAACCTAGACACAAACCTAGAGATGTAAAATTTCCAAAAATGATGAAGCCCTGAGAAAAAAGCATTTTCCCTTGTTTTTTTCTGGACAAAATCTACATTTTTGGAAAAATTTTAAATATAAAACATTGTGGAGTAATTTTACAAATTGAAAGTAATTTTGTTACACTGAAAAGGTGAAATGCAGTGTATATACAAGGATTATGCTTGAAATAAAAGTACAGCTTATTCAGTAATTAAAGGGTTTGTAAACCCTTGTTTAAAAAAACAAAACAAAAAATAGCCGACATGTCATACTTACCTCCACTGTGTAGTTCGTTTTGCACAGTGTGGCCCCGATCATCGTCTTCTGGGGTCCCCCGATGGCTCTCGCGGCTCCTCCTCTCATCGGTAATCCCCCTGGCAGAGGCGCTCTCCCGGGGGGGGGGGGGGGGTTAGCTTGTGGGCGTAATTATTAATTTAATAACATTAGGCACATATGTAGAATCATTGATTATATACATTGAGGTTAAAGAGGAAGTAAACCCTAATGGGTTTACTTGCTCTTTCATTCCCTGCAAAGGTAAATCATAATGGACTACTATGCATCGCATAGCAGTCCATTATGTGTCACTTATCTGACACAGGAGCCAGCGATGTCACCGCTGTCCCCTGTAGTCCAGCGCATCCATCTTCTTGGTTGGGTCTCGCAGCTCCGCCGCTGTCATTCTGTGAAGCCGCAATGACGTCACTCCCGCGCATGCGCACGGGAGCCGACACGCGCGGCAACTTCGTCATTGAAAATGCCGCGCTGAGTGCGCCTGCGCTCCACTGTCTACGGTGCATGCACCGTAGACAGAGGTGCCTGTCTTCGGGCAAATATCTCCTAAACCGTATAAGTGGTTTGTAAGGGTTTACAACCATTTTAAATAAGTATTCACTGAATACTTTTAAAGTTTACAACAAGGAATAACATCAGGCATTTTATGATTTTATAAGATTTTTTTTAAAGACATCATTTGGCCAGAACAGCCAAACTGAAATCTTGGACATCATCTCATGCTCCCAAAGTATCTTTGGTGAAAAAGGAACTAAAACCTTTGATGTATATTGAAAATCTGGACACAATTACACAAGCATTCAACTCTACCAAACGTTTCTTCAATGGATGACAACACTTTATGGAATATTCAACGTCAAATTCAGAAATATCCCAGCTGATGTCACCCTTGATCGTGAATGGTACACTAAAGCAAACTTGTCTGACTCTCTTGGCAGACTAAAAATTCTACCAAATCGCTCTCAAAGTCTTACGAGCCCTAAAGAACATGAAATAGATAAAACACGGGACTTTCCAACATTGCAACCCACCGAAATACAAAAAAAACTACTCTGTACTACTGATATAGTTAACGTTATTCTTTTGTTATTTCTCTTATTCCTTTATTCTTCTATTCTCTATTATATGTTGAACCCTCATAAAAAAGGATAATTCCTTATGGTTCAAAAACTATGCTAGTAGAGAAAGTTAGCGATTTAGCCACACTTCCACTATAGCTGATACATATTACCGTATATACTCGAGTATAAGCCGAGATTTTCAGCCTCTTTTTTGAGGCTGAAAGTGCCCCCCTCGGCTTATACTCGAGTCATCGCTGTCTGTCTGCCCGATCAGCGTGTCGAGCAGACAGACAGCGGCCATTCTAGGATTCAAAGGCCGCGCCTCCCTCTCCGCCTTCGCCTGTGATAGGCGGAACACTGAATTTCCCAGCAGTCTGTGTTCCGCCTATCACGGACATCCTCTCATCCTCGTCCGTAGTATGAAGATGAGCGGACGTCCATGATAGGCGGACCACTGACTGCTGGGAAATTGAGTGTTCCGCCTATCACGGACATCCGATAGGCGGAACACTCAATTTCCCAGCAGTCAGTGGGAAATTGAGTGTTCCGCCTATCACCGACGGAGGCGCGGCTTTTGAATCCTAGAATGGCCACCGACGAAGAGCTGAAGGACGGAGGCTCGGCTCGGGACGGGCCGGGACGGGCCGGGACGCAGGCCGGGCCGGGACGCAGGCCGGGACGGGACGCAGGCCGGGACGGGACGCAGGCCGGGACGGACACAGGCTGGACGGACACAGGTAGGCTCTACTGTGTCTTTACTGTGCCTCTCCTGGAAATGAAGAAATCAATGCATGTGCCCTATTCCATTTTTCTTTCAGTTTGTACCATATGGAACCCATTACTTCAATGGCTACTTCCTCTGACTGGTGTTTATGATGATCAAACAATGTTTAGCAAATAATATACATACACATATGCTTATTATAGTGCTTTTGTAACAACAGCAATGTAAAACCTTTCTATTACTGGTGTTACTGGTTTATTCCTTAGTAGCCTATTTGACAGTTGTTTCTAATTCCTTAGGGCAATTTTGATATATTAATGAACCAATCAAACTAAGGTGGGAAAAAGCACACACACACACACGGATGCATGCACGCACACACACACACACACACACACACAGGGATGGATGGACACACACACACACACGGATGCATGGACACACACACACACACACACACACGGATGCATGGACACACACACACACACACACACGGATGCATGGACACACACACACACACACACGGATGCATGGACACACACACACACGGATGCATGGACACACACACACACACACACGGATGCATGGACACACACACACACACACGGATGCATGGACACACACAGGGATGGATGGACCCACAGGGATGGACGGACACACAGGGATGGACAGGCATGTCTCACCCTCGGCTTATACACGAGTCAATAATTTTTTCCAGTTTTTTGGGGGTAAATTGGGGACCTCGGCTTATATTCGGGTCGGCCTATACTCGAGTATATACGGTAATTCACATAGATGAATGAAATCTATAAGTTTTATGACAGAACGTATCATATGAATACAAATTTGATTTGTTGATTGTGGATTAAATATTATTTTTTAAGCTTATATGTACTTTTCCTACATTGCATATGAAGATCAATATATTTTTTGTTCTTATTTTATTTTTTCTTGTTAATTTCTAATCTGAAACTCAATAAAAATATTAGGAAAAAAAGGGACATAATTTGTCAGTATCTATTTATTTATTTATTTATAATCCCTTATTTATTTGTTTCATTTGTATGTGTGTAATCAAATTGGAAAAATATGCAATCTATAGCCCCCGATTTCACCACTGCAACTTCAGGTTTGAAATGTGATTTCCAAATTGCACCTGAAGTCGCACCTAATGTATTTCTATGGCTCCATCTTAATAGCTGCGACTTTTTTCCTGCCTTCAGTACGATTTATCTTGCATAAACTGTAATGTAAATCGCACTGACTGAATGAGGCCCCCCTCCCCCAACCATACAAGGCCCTTAGGTCCGGTATGAATCTTAAGGGGAACTCCATGACAGTTTTTCTTTCTTTTTTTTTTTTTTATGGCGTGGGGTCCCTAAAATCCATGCCTGACCCTTATCAGAGCATGCAATCTAGCAGGCCAGGGAGGAAAGGGAAAGAGCTAGCATACCAGGCCACATGTCCTCAACATGGGGGGATGCTTTGGGGAAGGGGGGAGCCCCCAAAGCACCTTGTGCTCATGTTGATGAGGAAGCTCCATTTGTAAATGTTGAACACAGATCCTAATGGGAGTGTTGATTGACACTTTAAATAAGCTGCTGGCAGGCTTCAGCAGACTTACAACAAACTTCAGCGAGTGCTGAAACCTGATAGCAGCTTATTTAAAGTGGCAATCAACACTCCCATTAGGATATGTGTTCAACATTTACAAACTGGAGCTGAATGGTAAACAAAAAATTATGGAAAGAATCCCAAAAGATGTTCATCTTTTTGGGATTCTTTCCATAATTTTTTGTTTATGCATTGGTTTGAATCAAGAGGACTACAACCCCAGACGGATGTCTACCCTGTGGCTGACAGGATTCACAGATTGCTTTATAGGGTGATAAAGGAGATGATTTACATCCCCATAAACCTATACAATCTGTACAAGATAGAAAAAGTCATGGTGTTTTTTTGCTTCTGTCTTTTTATTATGGAGCTGAATGGTATATTAAAAGCTTTGAAAAAGCTTTCTGAAAGGTCTGCAAAAGTCAAATCTTGTTGTTCACACTGCTACTATACAAGGTGAAAGCCATGTGAGAGACAGCCAGGGAACCAGCATTTTGAGAAGAATGTCCACAATGGCCTATCAGTATTAAGTACATGGATGATATACTTGCTGGAAGCATACAGGCCTAGGAACTTAATCACATAGATCTTACTACTGTAGCCCATGAGACATATGAAACTGCAAAGTAGTTAGGAGATCCAGAATTGACAAAAGAATAAATTATTGGTTTGGATGGACTAACCCTTTAAATAGATTCATAGACACTTAGAAGGTCAATGTCTGAGAACAGGATCCAAACCTTACAACTAATTAGGAGGACACTCTTACCCTTCCTCCAGGTCCAGACTCACATCCCAGCTCCTCACACACTCGTGTAGCCAAACTCATGGCAGATATCCTGCGGGGCTGTGTGCACACAATGTTACATTTCCCTAAGGCCCATTTGTTCAGAAGCAGATCCTCCAGCAAGAACTGAGGCACCTGGGTGCTCTTCCCACTCCCGGTCTCTCCAGCCACCACTACAACACGATGCCTGTTAAGTGTCTCCAGGATAAAGTCTCTGCGTGCGAAAACCGGCAGCTGCTCACGCTCACTCAGCAGCCTTTTGTACTTTGCTGAATCACGATACTTGCAGAAAAGGTTTCTTACTGCTTCTAAATTTTCCTTCTCCACTGGAATTGATGTTTTTTGCTCCAGTTCCTCATCCCCAGCCAAGTTTTCCCATGAGTCTTCAGGGTCGTCTGAAACCTTACACTCCTTTTCAGGTTTGTTGAGCGGTTGTTGTAGCTTCAACTTATTCAGTAATTTGGTAATAAACTGGTCCCTGGGTTTGTTGGATTCTATTTTGTTCTTTTCCTCTTTGCTCTTCTCAGCATCACTCCACTCCAGCCAAACCTCTCGGTATGTTGGAGGCAGCAGCTGATGAACAGACTACAAACATAAAAAGATTTAAAAAAAAACATTAAAAACATAAAAAAAAAACAAAAAAAAAAAACAGCTTAAATGACATTTAGGATACAATGTAGATATATCACTGTGGCTCGGTCTTTAGTGGTGTTGTCATGTAGCTCTATGCGCCTAAATCTGACCAGAACTTACTCTTTACGGAGTTCTTATGTCCCATGTGTCTCTGAATGGCTTCATAAAGTATATTCCTCTGGCACACTGTACTAGGATCCACCATGTGGTTTAAAGGGTGCTGCAACAACTTCCCACTGCTCACAGTGCATAACAAGGATAAGATAAATCACTAGCACACCAACAAGCTTGTTTCAAAATGCAACATTTTGGGACCACACAGTGATCCCTTTATTATTATTATTATTCAGGATTTATATAGCGCCAACAGTTTGCGCAGCACTTTACAATATGAGGGCAGACCGTACACTTACAATACAAATCAATACAGGAGGGATCAGAGGGCCCTGCTCGTTAGAGCTTACAATCTAGAAGGGAGGGTCAAGTTGAAACAAAAGGTAATAACTATGGGGGATGAGCTGATGGAGAAAATGAAAATACAGTTAGGTGTGGGTAGGGTAGGCTTCTCTGAAGAGAAGGGTTTTCAGGGATCGTCTAAAACAGGGGTTGACAAATTTGCTTGGAATCTGGGAGCCAGCTAAAAAAGTTAGGAGCCAGGTCCGTGACGGCGATCTGGACCTGTCCCTGGCCTGACATGGAAACAAGTGAGGGGAAGATAGCGCCCCCCACTTGTCTCCAAGTCATTGTCCATAGCTCTTAGAGGGACATTTTGTTCCTCTGTAACTCAAAACATGCAACCTGTAGAATTTTTTAAACGACGCCTATGGAGATTTTAAAGGGTAAAAGTTTGTCGCCATTCCATGAGCGGGCGCAATTTTGAAGCATGACATGTTGAGTATCGATTTACTCGGCGTAACATTATCTTTCACAATATAAAAAAAAATTGGGCTAACTTTACTGTTGTCTTATTTTTTTAAATTAAATAATTTATTTTTCCCCAAATAAAGTGCGCTTGTATGTCCGCTGTGCAAATACAGTGTGACAGACAGTATTGCAACGACCACCTCTCTAGAGAGTTAGAATAAAAAAAAATAAAAAAAAAATATATATATATATATATATATATATATATATATATATATATATATATATATATATATATATATATATATATATATATATATATATATATATATATATGTAGGGGTTCTAAGTAAAGGGAAGGAGATGGAGCTTGCCCTGCCTGCCAGCCTCTTTAGCATTGCTGGTTGTAATTCCAACGGCCACCACAAAGGGGCGCCAGATTCCAGAAGGAACCATAGGATCACAGAAGGCCTCAAAGCCGGGGGCTCAATTACCGGCTGCCGGCGGCGTGGCCCGACGCGATCACGCCGGTGGGGTCCACAGAGACAGGATACTCCTAGCTGTGCTGCCCCAGGCGCCAGGTCGCTAATTCTAGTCGCAAATGCGACCTGGCGCCCGGGTTTTGTCGAGCCCTGGTCTAAAAGCTAATAAAGTAGGAGATAGGCGGACAGATTGGGGTAGGGCATTCCATAGGATTGGAGAGGCTTTGGAAAAGTCTTAGAGGCGAGTATGGGAGGAAGTGATGAGATAGCTAGAGAGCAGGAGGTCTGTTGGTGTGCTGACAGCGTTTGTAAATCTCAGACATGAAATATGAATAAAGCATATCCCTCTATAGTGTCTACTGGTCTCAATAAAGAGCAATAAGTGTCATTTCTGTCTGGTGCTTCATTTCTCTGCTATCAGCATGAAGCAGTTTCCCATGGGGGCACTCGTGCGTGCTTGTTTACGACCCCCGCTGCTGCATCCATTGACAGACAGCGGGACACGGCTCCTCCCCTGGCTGTTTCGTATCTGGCTTTGATTGATAGCACTGGGAGCCAATGGCTTCCGGTGCCCCAGAAAAACAAGCGAGACCCTGAAGTGAGGGGAGAAAAGAGCTGTAGACGTGCACAGCAATGGATCAAGTGAGGGGGGGGGGGGGGATACAAATGCCTAATGCAAAGAATGCATTAAAGTAAAAATTGTTTAGGCTTTAGAACCACTTTAAGTGAGACTGAACACTGACCTGGTTTCATTTACTTAAGTTAGTAATGGTAATTCAAATAGCTGTACAATACTTATCAGAATACACAGAGTATAATGTATGCAATACTTTCCATGTAACACAAATTCTCACCTGGCCTTTGGTGAGCTCATACAGAGCTAAAGTAGCTGCCAGATGCTGGGCCTGCATACTGTCTTCTGTTACGATTGTAGGGCACACAGACATGATGTTGTCAATCGATTTCACAATTTTCACCCTGAAGTGACAGATCTGATTACCGTCTCTAGATCAATTCTATGAGTGGCGATTTAATTGCATAATGCACAAATTAGCATAACCACTTAACCATGAAAATAAGAACAAAATCTGTCACCTGTAACAACCAATCATGTGTTAACTTTTATATTATAGGAAAATAAACAAGCATTCTGATTGGTCACTATGAGCAACAGTCAACTTTTGTGTTCTTTTTGTTTTATCTAGCTTAATTAATCAGCCCTGAAGACACCTACCTGCTCCTCCAGTACCTTCCCGCATGCACCTTTTCAAAAGTAGGATTTGGGCTTTTAGGGTAATGTTTTCTGCACCAATCAATCAGAAACTGCTTTGGTGATTTACCCGTCCAGCTGCGAGATGTGTAATCAAAGTTCCTCACGTCAAGTGGAGGTTTCTTTTTTGCTAAAATACAGCAGTGATAAATAAATGAAAAAAAAAAAAATTATATGAAAGTGCATTTCTCAATACAAACATTAGACTTTATCTGTCAATGTGTCTAAAATGAAGAATTGCTACCCAGAGCAAGCAAAAATTATATTCTTTCTAACATAATTAAAACAAATGTGTACTTTGCTTATTTAGGTAAGGTAACGGGTTCATTTTAAAGCAGGAAAAATGAGCCACATACATTTCATGCACCCTCCTGCCACTCATGCTGGAGACCCCTGCAAAACTAATGTGCAAGTTCTGAGCAAACACGGTGTCAGAGCTTACAGAGAACAATGGACCCGCCCAAATCCCTCGTTATAGCACTTGGAACCAGACAATCGATTGCCCGGACAGCAACCACTGCATTGTGTGTAGGTGGGGGAAAGATTCCTATATGCGAGTGGAAAGTAGGTCTGTGTTCCTAAAAGTGGTTGTAAAGGTAAAATGTTTTTTTTTTTACTTATTTCATTCCCTGCATTAAGATTTAAAAAAAAAAAACTTTTACTAGTTAGTAGCTACCCCCCTGCCCCCCCCCCCTCCCCCCCAAAAAATACTCAATCTCGATCCAGCGCTGTGCTCCTCTGAATCAACTTTTTTCTCCTCTCCCCACTCTCGTAGGCTTGGCTAAGAACAGCGGGAGCTTCTATCAGTCAACACCTGTGCGCAGGGAATGAGCTGAGCTGTGTGTCTGAATAGACGCAAATAGCCTGGCTCAGGATCAAGAACGCACAATTGCCCCCATAGAAAGCGGCTTCCTATAGGAGCAGTCGGCAAGGGGGGGGAGGCAGGAGCGCTGACAGGAGACCTGAGAAGAGGAAGATTGGGGCTACTCGGTGCAAAAACAAGGCACACAGCAGGGAAGTATGACGTTTATTATTTTAATGAAAAAATAAAAGGGTTACAATCACTTTAACTTCCTTTCTCTAAGGCCCCTTTCACACTGGGGCCTCTTTAGCGGCACTATTTGGCTGCTAGCGGGGCGGTTTTACCCCCACTATCGGCCGAGAAAGGGTTAAAAACCACTGCAAAGCGCCTCTGTAGAGGCGCTTTGCCAGCGGTATAGCAGTGGTGACCCATTGATTTCAATGGGCAAGAGCAGTGGAGGAGCGGTATACACACCGCTCCTTCACCGTTTCAAAGATGCTGCTAGGACTTTCTTTTACCGTCCTGCTAGCGCACCGCTCCAGTGTGAAAGCCCTCTGGGCTTTAAAACTAAAGTCACAGCAGCGGCTGTTTAAGGTCAGTTTGCGGGTGCTATTTTTAGCACTATAGAGCCTGTAAAATTACCCAGTATGAAAGGGATCTAAGGAGAGTCTGCCCTGATTGGTCTTGGTTCAGGGAAAGGAGAAACAAATTTAGGCACCTTTTACATGGGCGGACTGTCCAGATCCACCTGTCAGTTTCTTATGCGGAACTAAACGGATAATCCATGCAGGTCTATGTAGTGACGGATTTCAGCGGTGACATGTCCACTGACAGGCGGATAGGCGGTCCGTTTTCATCCGATCCCCCATAGAGGAGAGCGGAGATCTGACAGGTTCGTCCCTGCACAGTGAGCAGAGACGGACCTGTCATCCGCTGGCTCAGTGGGGATCAATGGAGTGATGCCCGCTGAGCAAACGGAGTCCGTACACGGACAGCCCCGTGTGAAAGGGGCCTTACTGCTAAACGCAACACAGACTGCCTATGATTCCTACTTATCCCCCAGACAATTTGCCATATGTGGCTCCTTTGTAATATCACATTGTCTTTTTAGAGTTTACAATAATGAGCCTCTAGTAGAACTGTGGAGCTTACTGTCGTCATACTTTTAAAATATAGAAAATTTATATCAAAGGGGAACTCAAGTGTTAAAGAGTATCTGCAGATTGTTTGAATTATTTCTATCTGTGTATGTGATTGTCACCAGCATAACTGAAATTACTAAAAACTTGTAAATGTTCTGCAAACAATATATTTCCACTTACAGTTTTGAACTGCACATAGACATGGGAGAAGGCATACTGTATATGTGCTCATTACATATGAAAGCTGAGCTTTCTGTTTAGTAGTGCAGTACAATAACTATGCTCTTCTGCTCCTACCAGCTAAGCGCCAGTCTAGCAATAAACACCAGAAATCTCACCAGCAACAGCAAGTAAGAAATGTAGCTCCCCAGCATCTATCATACTAACATATGAAATGGGACAATGTCCCATAGTAAGTCTTCCTCACCTTTCTCTTCTGTTGCCTCTTTAGGACTTTCAAACAAATTCAAGTTTAAAGCCTCATCTTCAGGAGGAGGAGGAGGAGGAGAAGGAGGACGCGGAGGAGGAGGAGGAGCTGAAGGTTTTGCACTTTCACTGTTCTCTTTTTCACTTTCTACTTCTGGAATTTTCACATCCGGATTAAACATGGGGTGCTGCTCCAAGTTCTTCATCTCTGTGCAACAGACAAAAGATGCTTTTTTAAAAAATACAAGGAAAGAATTAAATATCAAGACATGTACAGTAGGTTGGTTCGATAGATACGCAGATTGATCCTGTAGCCATAGGCACAATGTTTGATGGGAGGAATCACGGTGTCCAGAAGGTGATAAGAAACCTGACACATCCAAAATGTTGGAACAGCAGTGCTGATATTTCCGCAAGAGAATATAGAATGGGTGTGCCACCCACTGGAGAGGTAAGGATTCATCCTCTTTTATAACAGGTTGCATATGCTGGTGACAGGGTTGCTATAACAGAGCAGCACAATGCATTGGTGTTAGTTTGTCCATGGCAGCTCTGCCTGTAAGGTATACAACCATGTGTGTAGAAACCACGTTTCTACTGGTTAGCCAGCTCTGCCTGGGTGGGAGCCAACTATGAGACAAGACACCACTTCCCTGTCTGGTTAGCCAACTCTGCCTGGAAGAGAGATAACCATGTGACTAGAAACCACTTCCGTACTGGTCAGCTATCTCTGCTATTAATAAAATGAAATCAATTAAATAAAAAATAAATAAAAAAATTCCCAACCTTGCAGATATGTTCGGATTTTTTCCTGTGCCTCCCTCTGGCCTGCCTTGTCTTTGTCCTGCTTTGTGCTTGCAGCCTGTGCTTTGGCATCAAACAGCTTGGCAGTTAGTTCCAGATATCTTTCATTCTGCATGAAGAGAAATGTCAACTATAATTTCCAGGTGGCTGCACCATTTCTCTTTAAATCCATATCTGCATGCTCAAAATGGTCTGGAATTCCCTGTGTTGCGAAAGATGCATTAGTGAAGCCTATTACGCTTACCGGGTCAAACTCTTCTACCTCCGAATCTTTGTGAGGATCCACCTCTTTCTCCTCATCATCACTTCCTTGCTCAGCATATCTTAGGATCCATTCTTTCATGCTCAGATCTTTTTTACTATTAGCCTAAATCAAAAGACATGTCCCAAATTCACTATGCAATCGCTTTATATACAGACATAATTAGTATTAAAAAAATGGACAGAAAAAGGGAATAGACAACAAAGTTATCCAGTACTGAATCATTTGGTTATAGAAAGGAAAAGTTTTTATATCCATTAGACAGTGGTTGGAATTAAGTAATCTTTTTTTCTTTCTAAAATATACAGCTTGTATGGGGGGCACCTGAACCGAGCCGCTGCTCTGTGTCCATTCAGACATGGAGCCGCGGATCAGCCCTGCCCCTCTCTCTCCTCATTGGCTCACTGACTTTGATTGACAGCAGCGGGCGCCAATGGCGCCCTCTGCTGCCTCAGCCAATGAGGGAGAGGCCTGGAGAGTCGAGGCTCTCGTTCTACATTGCTGGATCGAGATGGTGCTCACATAAAGTATTAGGGGGGCTGAGAGGGGCTGCTGCGCACAGAAGGTTTTTTTATCTTAGCACATAATGCATTAAAATAATAAACCTTCTGCTTTTAGAACCACTTTAAGTGGAACAAGTCTTGAAACAAAATTGGCATAAATTTTTTTCCCTGTATACATTATTATTATTTAGTGGAGAGTTTTTATTACTCAGGGCTGTGTATACACTGTGTGTATTTATTACAGCAAAAAAAAAAAAAAATTATAAAACCATGCCTGAAGGCAACATGCCACATATATTGTAAAACCATCACTTAGAGGTCCAAAACATATGGCTGAATGCTATCTAACAAAAGGAGAAATGGGTAGTGGGACTTTAAATATACCCTTGTTTGCACATATACCACATAGAATAATGTTTTTACTAATGACAATGTGTCTAAAAGAATGTTGTCTTTATTTTACACACACACACACACACACACACACACACACACATATATATATATATATATATATATATATATATACACACACACACACACACACACACACACACACACACACACACACACATCTGAGAAGGTCAATGCGTTACGCGGATCATCCACTTCATCAGGACTAACAGAATTAAGCACATTAAAATGAGTAAATCAAGGAATTAAAAACACATCTATAACAGAGAAATAAAAAAAAAATGAAAATCCCATCAAACAGTACAACATATTGTTAAATTGTTGGTATAGGTCAGATTATCACATTTTACCCAAAAATAACCATACACAGTTCTTTCCATTCCTTGTGAAAAAAAACATTTGTGTCTTGAGTATTACATATTAATCCATCCTTTGGGAAGTATAAAAATACTTACCCAAGTGGATGTAGCATAATATGCTTGGTGTTTATCGAAGGAAAAGGTCAATGATCTCAAAAAAGATAGCCTGCTGGCCCATGGGAGGATAACCCTCAGGTTTAAATACCAAAACCAAGTGAACTATACCAAACAAAAAGAAAGAAGAGTATTAACTACCAGAGGGCTCATCACTCCATTTCTATAAACCAGTTGTAGATATACTAATTGCCCCCCATTTTTCAAAGCTTGTATATAAAAGAAGGGGAATGCTTACCAAAAATCGAAGTTAATGTAAATATAATACGGTCTTGGATCAAGGGTAGAATCCAAAATAGTTAGTGCATGTTTGACGATTGAGGGGCTCATCACACTACATTAACAAAGAAATAGTTTACATAAAAATCCCCTTAAGCCGCTAATAAAAGGTAAAATACTGAATGGGTAGCACAATATCAACATCAGAGAGAGTGACAGCTATGCTTACCGTTAGATGTAAGAGATCAACAAATGACACATAAATCAGCAGTAATTCAAAGTCCTAAATAGGGCCCCACTGGTTCAAGCAGGTAGATACAAGCCACAATCAAATGAAGGAAGTCATCTCTATATAGGGATAAGCCATACACAATATGAGAAGATTCAACAGCAAACAAACAGTTAGAATGGGGAGCAAAATGCTACAACCAAAGTCAACCAAGTCTAAGAAATAACATTGTACCAGAGAAGGTACCTTATATGAGAGTCAAATATAGTATGTCTCACCCCTCCTTCCAGGGTAGCAACTGCAATCCTGAATGGGGGTGAGGTGCCTTAAATACCTGATAATGGGGCCTGGACAACACAGAGCGCGCGCATCGCTATAGCCCCATATAGCTGCACAGCTGAAACCACCAAACAACAACACTCCATTCAACAACCGGATCACCACCACAAGGATGGAGGAGCCATAGATGTCAAAGCCTAGAGATTTATATATAAACAAGTGCAAATACATATAAAACGAATAGAACATAGTATAAAGAACCTGGCAAAGTGAAGAATGGACATGGGTCGGCAAAGCAAAAGAAGAGACCATAGCCTTCATCCATATTCAACACCTAATTTTATAATAACCAATAGACATATTTTTATTATTCTCTATCATACATTGCCCCAATATATAGCATTAAAATTATACCTATCCCTTGACATTAGTCAAATATAGTCCAATGCCTAAACATCTCATATAATATGGGTTATTTTAGTTTAGAAAGAAATTAATAATTATGGTGTAAGCAAAAAAGGGGCATAACTAATAGATTCGTTTAAACACGGCGGTTTAGTCGCTTTGAGGGAATAAATTCATCTTGTTTCGGTTTGCACTATTTTCCAATCAAAATCGGCACCTCTGGGGGCAGGGTGAATGCGTTCCAAGGCCAAGAATCAGACAGTCTGATTTGTATTGGTCTTTGGTGGCAAAGTGCCTAGCTATAGGTTTTTCAACTATGCCTAAAGTTGCATCCCCAACATGATCTTTAGTACAACGTCAACATTGTCTCTTTGTTTCACCCACGTAAAATGAACTGCAACTGCACATTAAAAGGTTCGCAATGCCTATAGTGTTGCAATTTACAAAGTGTCTTGGCGTAAATGCTACAGAGTTGGGCAATACTATGTGGTAATCCCTCATCAGGTCCCCACTCTCACAAATCTGGGGTTTCCCACATACTTATGGCAGGACCGCCACCAAAAGACTCTAAAATATCACACCGTACTGCCCCTTTAGGGAACTCAGAGATTCTGACTTCCCACACAACCACAGAAAATACACAACACAATTAGATCACCTCTTAAAGAGGAAGTAAACCCTAATGGGTTTACTTCCTCTTTCATTCACTGCAAAGGTAAAGCATAATGGACTACTATGCATCGCATAGTAGTCCATTATGTGTCACTTACCTGACACAGGAGCCAGCGAAGTCACCGCTGTCCCCTGTAGTCCGCCGCATCCATCTTTTCGGTGGGTCTCGCTGCTCCGCCGCTGTCATTCAGCGAAGCCGCAATGACGTCACTCCCGCGCATGCGCACGGGAGCCGCCACTCGCGGCATATTGCCGTTGACCGCGGCGCGCTCAGTGCACCGCTGTCTACGGTGCATGCGCCGTAGACAGCGGTGCCTGTCTTTCGGCAAATATCTCCTAAACCGTGTAGGTTTAGGAGATATTTCTTGGTCTAGGCTTACCTGTAGGTCAAAGTGTGTTGTAAGGGCTTACAACCACTTTAACACAGGATGAACACACCTCTCTTTCAGTTCTCCTTTAAACAAACTCAGCGTTTGACATTATTAATCTCACTGACCTCTCCTTTTCTGATGTCGAATTTTCAGTGCTAAAATTAGGTTTTAATTTCTGTCCAGACAGGAATTTGGATAAATTCGATCTGGTTAAGGACCTACAGCTGTTTTGCTCGCAAGTAAAATTTTAAATCGTTCTTTGCGACTCCATCTCAGACAAGAAAGAGAGTATATATTGAAGGTATAATATTGTTGATGAGAAGTGTGAAAAACCCATATACCAGGTCAAGTGAAGGGAAAAACTAAGCATGAATAAAAGAAAAGATACTCAAAAAACAACAGAGTATGAGAAAGAAAAAAAAAGGAAAGACACACAGAAAGAAAAAAAGGAAACAGGTTGTTTCTTTCCTTTTTTGTTTTTGTTTCCCTACACTTGACCTGGTATATGGGTTTTTCACACTTCTCATCAACAATATTATACATTCAATATATACTACTGATTTTAATCCACAGAAGTGTTAGCTCTCTGTCACCTATACTTGCACATTGTCTTTGAAGAATCCAAAGTGCTCCTGGCTTGTCCACGTGTCTCTACCTCAGCTCCCATGTCAGACATCTCGAGCAGCTACGATCTTCTGTTAACAACTTTGCAGTTGACTTGAGTATATTCTGTCCCTTACACCCATTACTTACCTCTAGCTACAATATTATACCATATGGTTATGTCTCTTTATAGATCACCATTGCATTCGATCCTGGAGAGTTGGTATACCCCAACTAAACACGTCAGGCCTATATAGATGCATGATGTCCATACAGATGATTTTATATGTCTTTTATATGGCCACTCAAGACTTCTAAATACCATCCAGCCCTTTCAGTGGCCTATGTTGTGTAGGACTTGTCTTCATCCCATGATAAGGGAAAAGTACTATGGCATCAATATGTATATGTGGCTTTTAGCATGCCTTGCGTATATGCGATTTTGTGTATGCACTTTTTGTCATTGAATATCCTGTATATGATCTCACAAGAACGATTTAAAATTTAACTTGCGAGCGAAACAGCTGTAGGTCCTTAACCAGATTGAATTTATGCAAATTCCTGGCTGAACAGAAATTCAAACATAATTTTAGCACTTAGCAATTAGTCAACAGAAAAGGAGAGGTCAGTAAGATCAATAATGTCAAACGCTGAGTTTGTTTAAGGGAGAACTGAAAATGAGGCGTGTTGATCCTGTGTTAAGAAATTATCTAATTGTGTTGTGTGTTTCCTGTGGTTGTGCGGGAAGTCAGAATCTGAGTTCCCTAAGGGGCAGTACGGTGTGATATTTTAAAGTCTTTTGGTGGCGGTCCCCAAGATTTGTGATAGTGGGGACCTGATGAGGGATTACCACAAAGTATTACCCAACTCTGTACCATTTACGCCAAGACACTTTGGAAATTGCAACACTATAGGCATTGTGTACCTTTTAACATGTAGTTGCTGTTCATTTCACGTGGGTAAAACAAAGAGAATTTTGGCATCGTATTAAAGATCATGTTGGGGATGCAACTTTAAGCATAGTCGAAAAACCTATAGCTAGGCACTTTGCCACCAAACACCAATACAATTCAGACTGACTGATTCCTGGCCTTGGAATGCATTCACCCTGCCCCCAGAGGTGGTGATTTTGATCGCAAAATATTGCAAACCAAAACAAGATAGATTTATTCCCTCAAATCGACTAAACCGCCGGGTTTTATTTAATCTATTAGTCATGCCCCTTTTCTTACACCACAATTATTATTTTTTCTTTCAAAACTAAAATAACCCGTATTATATTGGATGTTTAGGAATTGGACAACATTTGACTAATGTCAAGGGATAGGTATCGTTTTAATGAATATGGATGGAGGCTCTTCTTTTGCTTTGCCGGCCCATGTCCATTCTTCAGTTTGCCAGGTTCTTTATACTATGTTCTATTAGTGTTATATAGATATGTACTTGTTTATATATAAATCTCTAGGTTGTGGTGGTGATCTGGTTGTTGACTGGAGTGTTGCTGTTTGGTGGTTTCAGCTGTGCAGCTAGATGGGGCTATAGCAATGCCTGTGTTCTGTGTAGTCCGGGCGCCATATTTGTATACCTGAGTCTTGGGTGTACAGGATAGTACTCTGAGTATTTCCAGTTCACGGACTTCCGATGACGTATTTCTGGTTTGGACACTATTTTGGTACACCCGCGGTACTTGCGGTTATACAATGTACACACAAGGTAGCACCGCTCTAACTTTGAAAACCTCCAAAAATGAGTGTTGGTTACTGGTACCTTCTCTTCAGGTGCCAGGTTCAGACGACCTCCCACTCGTCAAAAACTCTGAATACGGATATATGGAAAGAACCTGCACTCTGGAATTCATCCAAATTCTTTATTCGATAATCACCAAGTACAGTGTAACTGCTAACATGTTTCGGTGAAGAACTTTGTTTAAGGCAGTGAATAAGGTTTTTCACCAAAACATGTTAGCAGTTACTCTGTACTTGATGATTATCGAATAAAGAATTTGGATGGATTCCAGAGTGCAGGTTCTTACCGTATACCCATACGCGCGGTCGTACATAAAAGGGTGGACACCGTGCTGACTTATTCCTGGCAGCCATTGCCTGCATGACAGACCACTAGGTCTGTCACACCTATGGGATTTGGTATAGAGGAGGAAGAAAAGGCCCTCTTGGTATGACGTGGGCAATCATAGGACCAATTTGATTGGCCCCACCCACGGCACACCTGGTGGCTCTTGGAGGACCCATTATCAGGTTTTTAAGGCACCCCACCCCCATTCAGGATTGCAGTTGCTACCCTGGAAGGAGGGGTGAGACATACTATCTTTGACTCTCTTATAAGGTAACTTCTCTGGTACATTGTTATATCTTAGACTTGGTTGACTTTGGTTGTAGCATTTTCTCCCCATTCTAACTGCTTGTTTGCTGTTGAATCTTATCAGATTGTGTATGGCTTATCCCTATATGGCGATGACTTCCTTCATTTGATTGTGGCTTGTATCTACCTGCTTGAACCAGTGGGGTCCTATTTAGGACTTTGAATTACTGTTGACATGTGTAATTTGTTCATCTCTTACATCTAAGGGTAAGCATAGTTGTCGCTCTCTCTGAGGTGGATATTGTGCTACTAATTCAGTATTTTACTTTTAGAATTGGCTTAAGGGGATGTTTATGTAAACTGTTTCTTTGTTAATGTAGTGTGATGAGCCCCTCAATCATAGAAAATGCACTGTAACTCATTTTGATTCCATCCTTAATCCAAGACAATATTATATTTACATCAACTTAGATTTTGTGTAATCATTCCCCTTCTTTTATATACAAGCTTTGAAAAGTGGGGGGCAATTAGTAGATCTACAACTGGTTTATACAAATGCAGTGATGAACCCTCTGGTAGTTAATATGCTACTTTCTTTTTGTTTGGTATAGTTCACTTGGTTTTGATATTTAAACATGAGGGTTATCCTACCATTGGCCAGCAGGCTATCTTTTGAGATCATTGAACTTTTCCTTCGATAAACACCAAGCATATTATACTACATCAACTTTGGGTAAATATTTTTCTCCTTCCCAAAGGATGGATTAATATCGAATACTCAAGACATAAATTATTTTTTCATGAAGAATGGAAAGAACTGTGTATAGTTATTTTTGGCTAAAATGTGATAAATCTGAGCTGTACTAACAGTTTAACAACATGTAGTACTGTTTCATGTGATTTATGATTTTTTCTTTCACAGTTATAGATTTATTTTTAATTTCCTCATTTTAATGTGTTTATTTCTGTTGGTCCTGATGAAGCGGATGATCCGTGCAACGCGTTGACCTCAGTGCACTTATCCTTGTAACATAATAAATATAGATATAGATAGATAGATAGATAGATAGATAGATAGATAGATAGATAGAGTGAGAGTGAGAGATATTGTAAAATAAAGACAAAATGGGGGGGGGGGGTGTGTTTAAAGTCTCATTACCCATTTCTCCTTTTGATACTATATATTGGGATGATACCCCTGTGCTCACATATTTCAAACTAATTACACTCCCTCCCACAAATACAAACTCGTGGCACACGAATATTACCTAAACTACCCGTTCCATGTAAGGGCCTGACAGCTTTTGTTCATGTCAGAGCTGTTCCTCCACCCACACAAGTCAATGGAAATTCAAAAGCAGCCTAAAGCAGGTGGCTGGATCTTGTCCGAAACTGTTGCATACACACGGTCGGACAAAGTTGTCTGAAAATCCGATCTTTCAGAACTTGATGATGTAATTTCGTTACGATGGGACTACGTTCAGGCTAGTAGCCAATAGCTTTGATGTAGGAATTTGATCTGAGCATGCGTGGCACTTTGTCCGATCGGAATTCTCTACACATGATCGGAGTATGTCCGATCAGAGCATTTTGTCTGAAAATATTTCCGGCAAGTTGGAAAATTTGGTCCGACAGATATTCTGATGGAAACAGTCCGATGCAGACCACACACAGTCGGAATATCCGACAAAACGCTCCGATCGGACACATTCCGTGGGAATCTCCGATCGTGTGTACAAGGGCTAATGAATCTGTCAATGATCTCAGAAGCTTTTCAACCTGATCTCAAATACATGCTGAATGCATATGAAAGGACACTGAATTTGCCCAGCCACACTAGTCTAAAGTCCATCAACACAGACCCTACCTCAGCACTGTCCCCTTTAACTTGTGTGCCAAAATGAACACTAGATTACATAGAGGGGATCGAGCAAGGAAAGAGACAAGTATACATAAACTGAGTATTATGACTAGTTGCAGGCCTAGGCCTATAGCATTAACACTAACCTTTACAGCAGGGGCTTCCTCTGACTTGACAGAGTTGGGAATGTTGGCTGGTTTGTGAGGAGGAGGACAAAACTTTGCTCTAACCTTTTGCTCTTCCTCTACAAACTGCTGACTGAAGCCCTCTGGCAGAGCACCTGCGGAAGGAAGGTCATGATTACCACTTTCCATAGCATGTTCTATGATAGTATGATCCCTTGGCTGAAAGTCTATATTTACTTTATACTTACCGTCTGGCAAGTTCAGGCAGAGCCAGTCTAAAGCTGAGTGCAAGTCTCCGCCATACAGGATTGTGTTTGTCATGGCTTCTTCTATGTGTTCTGCTTTAAAATTAAACTCCTGTAAAGCCGTATAGAGATCCTGTAGTGAAGTATAATACAACATATAAAGATCAACAAAGGTCAGAATATAAACTACAGCAATTGACTATGTTTTTCACTTGATCAATCTCTACTGAGTTCCACAAGCTTCTCTGTGATTATTAACATCTCTGTGGTACTTATACCACAGCAGATGTACAAAAATACAGTGCCTTGAAAAAGTATTCACACCCCTTGAGATGTATTTTATTGGAATTGTATGTGATAGACCAACACAAAGTGGCACACAATTGTGAAGTGGAAGGAAAATTATAAATGGCTGTCATTTTTTACAAATAAACATCTGAAAAGTGTGGGGTGCATTTGTATTCAGCCCCATTTACTCTACTAAAATCTAGTAGAACCAATTTCCTTCATAAGTCACCCAAGTAGTAAATAGAGTACACCTGTGTGTAATTTAATCTCAGTATGAATATAGCTGTTCTGTGAAGTTCTCAGAGGTTGGTTAGAGAACTTTAGTGAACAAACAGCATCATGATGGCCAAGGAACACACCAGACAGGTCAGGGATAAAGTTGTGGAGAAGTTTAAAGCAGGGTCAGGTTTTAAAAAAATATCCCAAGCTTTGAACATCTCAAGGAGCACTATTCAATCCATCATGTGAAAATGGAAAGAGTATGGCACAAATTGCAAACCTACCAAGACATGGTCGTCCACCTAAACTGACAGGCCGGGCAAGGAGAGCATTAATCAGAGAAGCAGCCAAGAGGCCCATGGTAACTCTGGAGGAGCTGCAGAGATCCACAGCTCAGGTGAGGGAATCTGTCCACAGGACAACTATTAGTCATGCACTCCACAAATCTGGCCTTTATGGAGGAGTGGCAAGAAGGCCATGGTTGAAAGAAAGCCATAAGAAGTCCTGTTTGCAGTTTGCGAGAAGCCATGTGGGGGACGCAGCAAACATGTGGAAGAAGGTGCTCTGGTCAGATGAGACCAAAATTGAACTTTTTGGCCTAAAAGCAAAATGCTATGTGTGGCAGGAAACTAACACTGCACATCACTCTGAACACACCATCTCCACCGTGAAACATGGTGGTGACAGCATCATGTTGTAGGGATGCTTTTCTTCAGCAGGGACTGGGAAGAGTTGATAGGAAGATGGATGGAGCCAAATACAGGGCAATCTTAGAAGAAAGCCTGTTAGAGTCTGCAAAAGACTCAAGACTGGGGCAGAGGTTCACCTTCCAGCAGGACAACAACCCTAAACATACAGCCAGAGCTACAATGGAATGGTTTAGATCAAATTCATGTGTTATAATGGTCCAGTAAAAGTCCAGACCTAATTCCAATTGAGAATTTGTGGTAAGACTTGAAAATTGCTGTACACAGATGCTCTCCATCCAATCTGACAGAGCTTGAGCTATTTTGCAAAGAAGAATGGGCAAAAATGTCACTCTCTGGATGTGCAAAGCTGGTAGAGACATCCAAAAACACTTGCAGCTGTAATTGCAGCAAAAGGTGGTTCTACAAAGTATTCACTCAGGGGGGCTGAATACAAATGTATGCCGCACTTTTCACATATTTATTTAAAAAAAAGTTTGAAAACCATTTATCAGCTTCCTTCCACTTCACAATTATGTGCCACTTTGTGTTGGTCTATCACATAAAATACATTTACGTTTTTGGTTGTCATGTGACAAACTGTGGAAAATTTCAAGGGGTGTGAATACTTTTTCAAAAGGCACTGTAGAAGACAAACCAATTTATTAGGATGGCAACTACACAAAAGCAATCCAGCAGGCTTACTGACTAACATAGCAAATGAGGATGTGTAAAGTGCAATAATCAATGGCAGCCAATCCATTTCCGATTACTACAGTCAGTTAAAAATTGACTGGCTGTTGGATGCTATACTGCCTTTGTAGGTTCAGGGAAGCCATTCTGCTCCTGGCTTCTTTACCTGTTGAGTAAATGACCTAGAACAAGCATGCAAGATAGCAGTCTAGACTTTGCAGACTGCATGCTCTTCCAGGTCAGCAGATCACTATGAAGTGAAGCCCCAAGGCTTGCACCTTTTAATAAGCTAAAAGCACATCAGTGGTGGCAAACATTTACTCAGAGATGCCTGCAAATGTGCTCATACACCATATTATGCTTCAGCGGCCATAAAGATAACCCAAAGTTGTGCTTAGCCTTGCATCTTAATATTGGTCCATACATGACTGGTCCAAGATGGAGGCATAGGAAGATTTCTGAGCCTGAGTTTAGTTGCTAAAGTCCCTATTACCCTATCAGATTATCCAGGCTGACTGCCATAAATGTCTGCTTAGCATCACCAATGTACTTATAGAACAGTTAGTGTCCATAAGACCACTTTAAAAACACACAAGCAATGGCAGATCCCTTCGTTCTATTCTATTTGTATAAATACAATTTTTGATAAAGTAGAACATTTTTACAACTCTTTCTAGTCCCCCTCTCTATTTTCCCTGTGAACCTTGTCACACAGAGAAAGAAAGCAATGGGAAATCTAAAATTTAAGAGTTGCCCTAAAACATAAAGCTGGAGTAAAACTTTTGCTGAGAGCAAGTGCACAGGCGATACCTTTCTAACATGAAAATTCACCTCATTTGGAGAGGCTTCTCATTTCCTGGTGTGTTTCCAGGACAGGAAGTGAAGGGAAATCTCCAGGAGGGGACACAGACAGCAAAAAATAAACTGACAGGGTTTTAACCCTTTCCATCTCTATCCAAAACTAAAAATAAAAAAAAACATTTTTGCTATACACTTTAAGTATTGCATTCGTTAGGTTAAATACTCCATGAAAAGAAGGAGCAAAAAATATATGATAAAAATATCCATATTTTTATTACAGCATAAGCATTGTAAAAAAACAACATTTTGTGTTGTTGAATATTAAAGGATAAGTTCACCTTTGCTTTATTTACTGTGCTATTTTGTACATGCATTTTATGAAGGGGGGCTTTGTTGGATATAATACATTTTAAGAGAGCATCACACTATGAGTTTTTTCTTATGTGATATGTGAAACACTCCGTTGGGAGGAGAATATGTTTCTAGTGGACGATTCCTAAGACGTGTTGTAACCCAGGCGAGATATATATATTCTAACTGTAGGAGGATTGCGTATTTGGTGGGACTGCACACAAATAACAAAGAATCATAAATACAAGGCACAAAACACTCAGAGATCTGGCGAGTTCATGACCAAAGGGCAGTGGACTTCACAAGGAGTGGTGATGGCAACTAAAGATTTGGTTATTTCTTAATCACCCTTACTACAAAACATATGGAGTTGAAGTTACTGCATATTCAATCAAGCCACATGAATACCCTTTGATAGTTTTTAATATTCAACAACACTGCTAAATGTTGACTTTTTACAATGCTTATGTTGTAATAAAAATTTAGATATTTTTATCATATATTCGTGTTATTTGTGGCAGCTTGAACCCCCCCCCCCCCCTTTTTTTTCCCTTTCATATTTACAATATTTCTATAGGGGTGTGGTGCCCTTGATCCGCAGGCTGCCCAGTATTACTTTCACATTTACTACATGAAATGAAGTAGATGCATCACTGTTAAGTAGCATTGCTAGTGAATAAAAAGCGTAGGAACCAAAATGCAAACCTGTAACTTCTTAGAAGTCAACCTTCCGGACACCATTCCTTGACCCGAGTTTAGCTTTTTGTGCTCGTTTATTAAATCAATTATTCTCTTCTCCAATTTACTATCAATTACAACCTGTTGATAAACAGAAATCAATAAAAATGAACAACGCTGCAGTTATATGATTGTGAACATCCTGCTGCCAACTGTAGATATTTGCCATTAGCTATGAACCAGTATCTGCATGTTCTCCCTGTGCTTGCATGTTTATTTTCTGGGTACTCTAGGTTGCTCCCACACTTATGATATGCTGGTAGGTTAACTGGCATCTGTCTAAATTGGCCCTATTATGTGTATGTATCCATGTGAGCTAGAAACCTTAAAGTGGAGCTCCACCCAAAAAGGGGAAGCTCTGCTTGTTTGCTTCCTCCCCCCACTCCACTGCCACATTTGGCACCTTTCAGGGAGGAGGGGAACTGATACCTGTTAAAATCAGGTACCTGCTCCCAGCACCGGGTAAGGAAAACTATTGCGGCGATCTACGAAATTTGCATCGCCCCCCGCTGCCTTCTGGGAGAGACAAAGGTCCCAGAAGACAGCGGGACCATTCAGAAATGCAGTAGGAAACAGGCTGTGAACCTGCAAGGCTTCACTTCCTATTTCCCTTAGTGAAGATGCCGGTGTTCTGTCAAAATATCTAATTCATCAGCATCTCCAAATACATCAGTTCCGGTTACTGTAAACCGTCAATAATTGGATAATTTGACGACTTGCCGTTTTGACACAATACCGGCAACAGTGTACACGCCGTGGCGGTGACAACTATTTCCTCGTTAACCGCTGTTGTGTCAAAACAGCAAAGTCTTCATGTACCGGAAGATACATGCTTGCCAATGTTGTGTCAAAACAGCAAAGTCTTCATATACTGGAAGATACATGCTTCCGGTGTTGTGTCAAAACGGTAAGCCATCGAAATCTCCAATTAATGATGGTTTACAGTAACCGGAAGTAACTTAATTGGAGATCTTGATGAATTGGCTATTTTGACAGAACAGTGGTGCCTGCACCCGGAGCTGATGGACAGATCAACTTTGGGTGCCAACATTGAGGGATCCCTGGACAGGCAAGTGTCCTTATATTAAAAGTCAGCAGCTACAGTATTTGTAGCTGCTGACTTTCATTTATTTTTTTACAGGCTGGAACTCTTTAAATTGTAAGTGCCTTAATGTAGTTCTAAAAGTTATCATGAAGGTAAAAAAAAAAACCTTCTCTAATACTTACCTGAGCCTCATCTCAATCCACTGATGTGCACGAGAGCCTCGGCTCTCCACAGACTCTCCTTCCTCGTTGGCTTATTTCAGCTGTGGGAGACATTAGCTCCCGCTGCTGTCAATCACATCAAAATTACATCCAATGAGCCATCAGGGAGAGAGAGGGAGCGGGGTGGGGTCGTGGCTCTGTATGTGAATGGGCATGCAGAGCCACAGCTCGGGAATGAGCCTGTTCGGGTGCACCCATTGCAAGCTGCAATTATCTACTAAGTGGTTTATGCTCATGCTCTGCCTCCTAATATCACATATCTCAAAAATATGGAGATGCCAGTTGGAACATCTGATCAGTGCTTGACTATTCTCTATGATTTTGGTACCAATGTTTTTCTACCAGCTGATCATGACCTCTTCATCTGATCTATGCAGGGGATGGCTCTAGGGATGGGGGCAGGGTGCAGCATAACTAATAGAAAATTAGAGCACTAGGAAGGGCCTGGTACCTGGTGAGAACAAGTTTGCCTGAAGTAGCTAGCATATAGTACATGGTGGGCAGAATATGTTTCTACAAACCTGCCGGTTTGCATAGGTTGAGCATGCATATTTTAATTAACAGAAGGAGGAGAGGAGTCCGCCATTTACAGAGAAATCAACAGTTAGTGGTTGGCAAACAATTAGCTTGAACAGGGGATGTCTGCAGCAATATGGCACAGCTTATACCTACAAATATTCTGCCATCAGACCATGACCGGCCAGATAACATTCTCCTCCGTCTGCTGACACCTGGAATGCTAAACATTAAATATAACCAAAGACGAACATATACCAACATATGGAAGAATGAGTATAAATTTCCTAAAAACACAGCTTGCTATAAAAGCTTAAATTTCAACAAAACATAATAAATGGGTAATATTTTAATAACAATGAGAAAAAAGCTTAATTTGAAACAGAATAAAACACATTCTATACAGGCATTTGATTCATACTTGGGATCGGTTCACACTTGTGCGATGCGGGAACCAGTGTGATTCCTGTGCAGGTTTCCACATCGCATCTGACTCGCAGGCAGTTCACACTGCTTTCTGCGAACCGCTGCGGGTGTCAAGGTAAAGTTAATAACACCCCTAAATCGGTTCACAAAACGTGTTTTGAACTGTTAAATCGGACAGAAATCGAATCGCATGGGTCTGAACACCAATGCGATACGATTCCAGTGCGGACCAAAAAAAGGGTCATGCACCATTCTGGTCTGAATGCAATGCAAGTTCAGCCATATAAACTGTATGGCTGAATTTGCATCTCACAGGCATCGTATGTGATGCGCACAGCAATGTGCACCAAATCACATGCAATGTCTTACATAGCAATAGTGCGAACCCAGCCTTACAAACGGAGGGAGACAACATGAAGTGAGAGGAGCTCTAGGTAAATTCACTAATGTAAAGCCCCATACACACTATCAGATTTTCTGCTGATTTTTGTCCTCAGATTTGCCAAAACCATATAATATGAGGTCAAACCTTAGGAGTTTCAATTTGTATGCAATCAGCCAGGCCCTTGCACTACATGATTTTGGTAAATCTGAAGGAAAAAAATCTGCAGAAAATCTGATAGTGTGTATGGGGCTTCAGAGCTCACATGGGAAAAGGGTAAAAATATTTTTTTTTGCCTGGAGTTGCATCTTGTTTGTACTCTGTCTGTATAAGACCTTATTCACACAACGCATCTGTTAATGCATGTGCATTGCGGTTTTGGTAATTTGTTGTAATGCTTCTGCGTACATTTTACATGCGTTGCATTTGTTTTTGTTTAGTTTGTCCTGATTTGCCTTACGTTTATGAGTTTGTGCACGTTTGCATGCATTTAAACGCATTGGGGGGTTATTTACTAAAGGAAAATCCACTTTGCACTGAAAGTGCATTTGGAAGTAAAGTCGTTGTAGATCAAAGGGGGATATGCAAGGAAAATAAAAAACAACATTTTAGCTTGCACATGATTGGATGATAAAATCAGCAGAGTTTCCACTCATTTCAGATCTACCCCTTAGATTTAGAGCAACTGCACTTCCAAGTGCACTTGCAGTGCAAAGTGGATTTGCCTTTCGTAAATAACCCCCATTGTGTTGCACTGAAAAAAAAGTAGTGCATGCCTTATGTTTTTTTCAGCACTGGGGAAATGCAACAGAACGCAATGCATTGGTGTGAATTGCATTCATTAGGAAACTATTTTTTTGCTTGCCATGCCTTGGGAATCACAAATGCATCCCAGCGCATCTGGTGTAAATGAACCCCTAACAAAGCAAATGTTCTGACCTTTAGCACAGATTTATCATGATTCGCTGAAGCTCCCAGATCACCAGTAGCAGCAAAACTGTACGTCTTGGGTCCTGAAAAATAAAGGTTTAAAGAAAAGTCATAAACATATTAAAGTGTGGAAATAAAGGATAAACATTATAGCCAAATTCCAGGCAAACAGCTACATACAGCATGGTGTTTTATAAAACAAAGGATTTGCATTTCTTTCTTCCAGTCTTAAGATTGGTACGGCAGGCGGATGAAACTTAAAGGCAAGCAATAGAGTGGTGTCCTCTTTCCACCTCCAGCCGGTTGACTGGACAGTGAAAAAGCAGCAGAAGACTGAAGAAGTCACCCCTATCCTCCCAGTTTGAGTTCAGCTGTATCCTAGAGGCTGATAACATGTCCAATATGGATATTTTCAACAATTTAAAAAATTCATTTAACAATGTAATATTGAATAGAGGGCTGCATTAATTGTGGTCTTTCATATTTGTCTAGGGTTAAAGCGAAGCTCCACCCAAAAGGGGAAGCTCTGTTCGTTCACACCCTCCCCCCTCCACTGCCACATTTTTCACTTTTTGAAGGGAAGGGGGGGAGCAGATACCTGATTTTGACAGATACCTGCTCCTACTTCCTGGTAGGATCGCCACACGGCGATCTATGTAATTTCTAGCCCCTCCTCATTTCCCTCGCTGCCTTCTGGGAGACACAGAGGTCCCAGAAGACAGCAGGATTTAGAAAGCACAGCGTGACTAGCACATGCGCAGTAAGAAACAGGCGATGGAAGTGCAAGGCTTCACCTCCTGTTTCCCTTACTACAGATGCCGGCACCTGAACCCGAAGCCAACTGATGAATTGGCTAGGGATGCCAACATTGCGGGATCCCTAGACAGGTAAGTGTCCTTATATTAAAAGTCAGCAGCTACAGTATTTATTTATTTATTCATTTTTTTACAGACCGAAACTCTGCTTAAACCTTTTGCCACTTGTCAACCGCCCAACTGGGAAAATATGTCATTACTTTGACATTAAATACCGAGGCTGCAGCTAGATGCCATAACCCCGGTATTCATTTTTCCCTAAGGCACCGGACTTTCTCACAAAATTGGGCTGAACGGTGAATTTGTTCTGGGTCACTTTTAAAAGCAGCGGCAGTCCCCACCCCCCTGCTGCTTTAAAGTAGTTCCCAGGTCTGAATCGGTACCTCCGGTAACCCATCTGGTGCTGGTGGTGGCTGTGCATAGAGATGAGTGAAGACAAGATGGCATCCGCTCACCTCTATGCCCTAGGAGGACCGGAGCGACGTCACTTCCATTTCCGACCACATGTAAACAAGCCCCCCCCCCCCCTTTTTTTTTATGCAAAAGATCAAAAATATAGAATTTTTTTTTTTGATCTTTTACTTTTAAAGTGGAAATAAACCCTGGTGGCTTTTTCTTCCATTCTTCCTCCCTGTAAAGTAAAGGCATAATGTGCTACTATACATCACACAATAGCATATTATGTGACACTTACCTGCAAACGAAGCCAACATCGTCCCCGTTGGAAGCTGCATCTATCTTTGCCCGTCTGCCCTCCGAGGGGCCACAAATCGGAGCAGTATACAGTAAATATCACCTAAACAGCGCACGTTTAGGAGATATTTACAGCACCTATAGGTAAGCTTTATTCTAGGCTTACCTATTGGTACAACTTACACGGGAGGTTTACAACCTCTTTAAAGGTAGAGGAGAGATTTGGGGTCTTTTAGACCCCAGATCTCTCCATAAAGAGGACCTGTCATGTTGTATTGTTATTGCAAGGAATGTTTACATCTAATAACCTCTCACTTCCTGTTTTGGCTATGGGACAGGAATTGAAGGGAAAACTCCAGAATGGGACACAGGTGGCAAAAAACAACAAAAAACTTACAGGGGTTAAACTCTCCGTTAATCTATTCAAAATACAAAGCGAACCAAAAAGGAAGTGAAATTTACATTATCAATCAGCTGATACACTTGTGAGGGACACAAGAAGCGATTACCCTTTGGGAGAATTTGCTATTATTTTACCCATGTATGTGGGGTTACCATCTTTAGGCTTGCCATATATACGGGGGGGTGTTTTTTCCCATTCAGCCGCACTGACTGAAGTTTGGCCAGTCCCTGCTCAACTGGACAATGTTTGATCAGTGTATGGTCAGCTTTAGTCCCTAGTATCTTCTATAGTACCATGGAAGTAGGGGAACTGGTATATAGATTGAAAGACAGATAAAAAGATTTCTACAAGACTTGGGCTCTTTGGATTCATTTTATTGTTGCACCATACAAGCAGTCAACCTCCTGAGGCATTTCGTACACTCCATTCACACTGAATGCAGCTTTGAAATCATGCTACAATTTCAAAACCACCAGTCAGGGTAAGTTTATGTGTGCTTTACCCACATCTGTGCGACTTCATGCAGAGATGTCTATACAAGTCGCAGTTTGAACGGTTCCATAGGCTAAATAGGGTGCGACTTGTCATGCAATTTTAAAATGTCACATGGGGGCTTAGAATGTCTGTCTCTTGCTTAACCACTTGGGATCCGCGCTATTGCAAAATGACGGCAATAGCGCGGACCCACATTTTCGGGACTACGTCTATTGACGTAGTCCCGGTTACGAGCGGCCTGCGCGCCCCCTGAGGGGCGCGCGCGGCGCGCTCTGTGATCGGCGAGTCCGTGAGACTCGCCTGATCACCGATCCGTGTAAGGGGTCGATCCTGACCCCTTATCACGTGATCAGCTGTCAGCCAATGACAGCTGATCATGTGATAAAACGGAGCCGGTAATCGGCTAGTATTCCTCCTCGCGCTGACAGCGCGAGGAGAAAAAAAAAAAGCCGATCGCCGGCGGCCGTGTTCGGGACATCAGTCCCGATCACGGCCAGCAATTTAAAAGGACACCTGCCCCCTGCCAGTGCCCACCTGCCACCCGCAGTGCCATCCTGAAATAAAGTAAGTGCCCCCCTGTCAGTGCCACCCAGCAGTGCCCATAGTGCCCACAGTGCCACCCAGCAGTGCCCACAGTGCCACCCAGCAGTGCCCACAGTGCCACCCAGCAGTGCCACCCACAGTGCCACCCACAGTGCCACCCAAAATCTGCCTCAGGTGCTGCACCCCAGTGCCGCCCATCAGTGCCCAGCAGTGCCGCCCATCAGTGCCCAGCAGTGCCGCCCATCAGTGCCCAGCAGTGCCACCTATCAGAGCCACCTATCAGTGCCACCTATCAGTGCCCATCAGTCCCATCTATCTGTGGTACCTATCAGTGCCCATCCGTGCCACCCATCCGTGCCACTTATCCGTGCCACCCATCCGTGCCATCTTATCTGTGCCCATCTTTGCCCATCAGTGCCGCCTTATCTGTGCCCATCGGTGCCGCCTTATCTGTGCCTATTAGTGCCGCCTTAACTATGCCTATCAGTGCCCACCAGTGCAGCCTATCAGTGCCCACCAATGCAGCCCATCAGTGCCCACCAATGCAGCCCATCAGTGCCCACCAATGCAGCCTATCAGTGCCGCCTAATCAGCGCACTTCAATGAAGGAGAAAAATGACCCGTTTGCAAAATTTTATAACAAACTATTAAAACATGATTTTTTTTTTTTTTTTTTTGCATCTTTTTTTGTTTGTTTAGCAAAAAATAAAACTCCGAGCTGTAACTAAATACCACCAAAAGAAAGCTCTATTTGTGGGAAAAAAATGATAAAAAATTCATTTGGGTACAGTGTTGTATGGCCGCGCAATTGTCATTCAAAGTGCATCAGCGCTGAAAGCTGAAAATTGGTCTGGGACTGAGGGGGGTTTAAGTGCCCAGTAAGCAAGTGGTTAAGGGCTGCAGAGGCAAAAAGCCGCAGATATCAGACAAGTGAAATGTCATTGTTCCTTTTTGCTCCTTTTCCAGTTATGTTCTCTTGATTCCTTTTGTGGTGTTGATTGGAGACGACATTGTACTTATCCATACTACTTTGATGCTATTGATATGTTTGTTCTATACCAATGTAATTGCTGGAATGATTGTAAAGTTTTGCTGATCTTTATGCAGTATGCTAAATATGCTGAATTCTTAAAAAACAGATTGAATAAAAAATGGGTTTGCTAGACTGTTCCTGGGCTCTGATATAAAAACAGCTCCAGTCTTTTACCTTGCTTATTCCGTGGCTCCTTTCCCCCTGAAGACACAGTCGCAGATTTACTAGCTTGTTTCTTGGCGGAATCCTCCCCAGCAGTCCGGGGTTCCGCTGCTGCCCTGGACCTGTTTGCTGCGGCAGCCACTCCCTGGACAGAAGGAGCATTGCTGTGACGACCTTTCTTATTTTTTCCACCCATTTTTCTAGATCTCCAGGAGGATACTTTGTCTATTGAGAGAGAAAAAGAACAAATATTCAAAAAAGGGGAGAGGGAGCACTCATATTACCACATCCGTGAATTAGAGAGGAAAAATGGGGTACTCAAAAAGTAACCATGGATTGGACTTTAAAGGCATCGAAACAATGGAGACGTGGAGAGAAAAATAAAACTATTTATTGAAAAATTATTTTTTATAATATATATATATATATATATACACAGTGTTCACGATTGTTAAAAATCATATAAAATGATACAGTTTGTACAGTGAGCCCTTGCGCATTTATGCGCTTCACCGTTAGGCTTCTTCAGGACACGATCAAGGTTCAAAACGATGACAAAAAGAGAGAACTAGTCTCACTGTCTGGAATAAAATATATTCAAGTTACAAATCTAATAGACATAACAAACATTACATTAAAAAGCATATACCAGTCAATCCTGAGGAAACATCCAAAAAACAGGGGACACAGCAGAAAACCTACAAGTTCCTTGTTAATTGATTGAGCCTCATGCACAAATATCCGGAATGTTCTCAGCAATAATGTCTCATAAATGGACTATTTTCAAAAAATAGTGAAAAAGTACCCGGAATGCCGCTGATTCTGATGAATAATACACAAAAGTAATAGAAATAAATAGATAGGTGTAAGAGAAAAAAAATCATCTATCACCTCACCTTACACCTATCTATTTATTTCTATTACTTTCGATCAGAGCTACAAATAGGCACTGATTACTGTAAATTACACTGGAAGAGAAGGGGTTAAACACTAGGTGAGCGATCAGGGCGTTAAGTGTGTCCTTAGGGAGGTGTTCTAACTATAGGGGGGATGGGCTCACTACAACATGACAGAGATCACTGCTCCCGATGACTAGGAGCAGTGGATCTCTGTCATGTTGCTAGGTAGAACAGGGAAATGCCTTGTTTACATAGGCATCTCCCCGTTCTGTCTTTCCCCCCCGCTGTTGTGGGCCACCGGTGAAAATCGAGTTCATGGGACCCGCGGGCATATGCCCAATAGGCGGAAAATTCAAACGGACGTACAGGTACGCCCATTTGCCTGCCTGTGTCATTCTGCCGACGTACATCTGTGTGCGGCGGTCAGCAAGTGGTTAAAACACAGTAATACACTGTCTCACCCTGCTCTGCACATGCTCAGTTGCTCTCCATTATTAGACACTGATGAATGTGTAGAGGCCGATCTGCTGACATCCTTAACCACTTCCCGACTGCCGCACGACGATGTACGTCGACAGAATGGCACGGGCAGGCATAAGGGCTTACATGTACGTCCTTGCCTGCCCGCGGGTCGGGGGCCCGATCGGGCTCCCGTCCGGTGCCTGCGGCGGTCGATATTCGTTCGGGAGCGATCCCGGACGAGGGGAAGGCCATTCATTCATGGCCTCCCCCTCGCGATCGCTCCCGACGAATGAAAATGCTCCGTGACATCACTTCCTCTCCTGTAATGTAAACACAGGAGAGGAAGTGATGTAATCTCTCCTCCGTGTCGGTATTTTTCGTTCCGACACCGAGGAGAGAGGATCGGTGAGTTGCACCAACACGACACTACACAGTAGAACATGCCAGGCACACTCACACCCCCCCACGATCACCCCCCCAATTACCCCTGCCCCCCAGTCACAGTGACACCAATGTCATTTTTTTTTTTTTTTGCATTGGTGTCATTTGTGACTGTAATAACTGTTAGGGCAGTTAGGGTTAGCCCCCTTTAGTTCTAATGTACCCCCCTAACCCCCCCAATAAAGGTTTAACCCCGTGATCACCCCCCGTCGCCAGTGTCACTAAGGCTGGGTTCACATTGCAGCAGTTTATGAGAACGAATGTGATTCGCACCGCACTGCAGTGCAAATCACATCCGATCTCTGTGCGATTCGAGTTCAGCCATACAGATAGTATGGCTGAATTCGTGTCGCACCCGCCGCAAACTCGCACGGGACCCTTTTTTTGGTCCGCAGCAGAATCGGATCGCATGGGTGTTCACACCATGCGATCCGAGTTTGCAGATCGCACTGCGATATGCGAACTGATCTGGGGGTGTCATTAACATTTCACTGACACTCCCAGCAGTTCGCATAGGGCAGTGTGAACTGCCGCCGGGAGGCATGTGATGCGGGAACCCGCCGCGGATTTGTGGCGTTCCCGCATCGCTCCAGTGTGAACCCAGCCTAATAAGCGATCGTTTTTCTGATCGCTGTATTAGTGTCACAGGTGACGCTAGTTAGGCAGGTAGGTATTTAGGTTCGTCGCAGCTTTTTATAGCGCCAGGGACCCCCATATACTACCGCATAAAGCCCCCTGATTTCCCCCTAGTTAACCCTTTCACCAGTGATCACCATATAACTGTTACAGGTGACGCTGGTTGGTTAGTTATTTTTTTATAGTTTCAGGGCACCCGCCATTTATTACCTAGTCTCACTAGTGTACCCCTAAATTTAGGGGTGTCTACTTTCCAAAATGGGGTCATTTGTGGGGGTTTTGTGCCATCTTGGCATTTTATGGCCTTCAAAACTGTAATAGGTAGTGAGAAGTGAAATCAAAAATTTACGCCCTTAGAAAGCCTGAAGGCGGTGCTTGGTTTTCGGGGCCCCGTACGTGGCTAGGCTCCCAAAAAGTCCCACATATGTGGTATCCCCGTACTCAGGAGAAGCAGCAGAATTTATTTTGGGGTGTCATTTCACATATGCCCATAGCATGTGTGAGCAATATATCATTTAGTGACAACTTTGTGTAAAAAAAATAAATAAAAATAAAATATTCAATGGGCTCAACATGCCACTTATCAATTTCCTTAGGGTGTCTACTTTCCAAAATGGGGTCATTTGGGGGGGTTTTGTACTGCCCTGCCATTTTAGCACCTCAAGAAATGAGATAGGCAGTCGTAAACTAAAAGCTGCGTAAATTCCAGAAAACGTACCTTAGTTTGTAGATGTGACAACTTTTGCGCAAACCAATGAATATACAATTATTGACTTTTTTTTTTTACCAAAGACATGTGGCTGAATACATTTTGGCCTAAATGTATGACTAAAATTGAGTTTATTGGATTTTTCTAATAACAAAAAGTAGAAAATATCATTTTTTTTTCAAAATTTTCGGTCTTTTTACGTTTATATCGCAAAAAATATAAATCGCAGAGGCAATCAAATACCATCAAAAGAAAGCTCTATTTGTGGGAAGAAAAGGACGCAAATTTTGTTTGGGTACAACATTGCATGACCGCGCAATTACCAGTTAAAGCAGCGCAGTGCCAAATTGTAAAAAGACCTCTGGTCATTTACCAGCAAAATGGTCCGGTCTGAAAGTGGTTAAAGCATAATTAAACCCTCCTATACTTTACAGCCAAGGAAGCTGCTTCTGTTTGATCTGCAACTGCCATGGTGCTGCACATGTGATCAGTTATAACTCCAGCCATTTGATCAAATGTGACAGTTAGTAATCCCGGCATTCCAGAAATGTAGCAACTTTTTGAAACCGTGAGGCCTCTTGCACATAATACTCCTGTTTGAGCATCTACTTTTCAGACTCTTTTTTTTGTATGCATCTGCGTGTATTTATGCACATTATTGTGAATACATATTTTATATATATATATATATATATATATATATATATATATATATATATATATATATATATATATATATATATATATATATATATATATATAACGTATTCTCGTGTTCTAATTCAGCACAATGTGTAAATGGGCATTTGCGCAAATTTGTGTGCATTTGCTTGCATTAGGCATAAAGAACTGGCCAAAAAAAGTACTTTTTTTTTTTTTTTTTTACTGAAGAATACACGGCGCTTGTTTACACGCCTGTGTGCATAGGCACATTACAATTAATGGGCTGTATTTTAGCTCAGTAAATAAAAAAGCTGTACTGAGCTTTTTCAAGCTGCAGTGTACAAGAGGCCTAAAATCAACGGATTTAGTTCCACTTTATGACATGTACACACAATCAGATTTTCGGACGACCGTTCGTCTGTTTTTTGTGGCATGCTAGTCTCATGTCGAAGGTGAAGAGGTTACTCACCATATGAAAATGTTCGTACGACAGAATACAATGTCAGAAGTGAGGTAATGTGTTGAATAGTTTTGTATGTATTCTTTCGTTCCTGAGCATGCGTAGTCTTGCTCTTACGATTTTTTTCGGACAAAAAACATACAAATTATCAGAAAATCAGACGTTGTGTTCACGTATGTTTAAAAGTTTATAGTCTGCACATCCATCTTTTATCATCCGAAAAATTGGAATCGCCTGTTGAAAGCACGGTACTAACGATCCCAAAATCGGCAGACCGTTCGTCGGATGAAATTTTACTTCCGACTTTCGTAACGTGTGTATGGGGCTTTACAGAGGCTCTGGGCTTCAGCAAAATAGCAACCTCCAGCAAGAAGAAACAGGAGGAATGGTGGAGGCAATTTACAGCACACGTTCATTTTGGTAGCAGAATTATTAATGTGAAATGTATGTTCCTTGCTAAAAGAACATTATTTTATTATCAAGTTGTTATGGGTAAAGTTCCACTTTAATATATATTTTTTGGAATGAATTTTATTATACATTTTTAATTTTTTTTTAACTTTATTGCTATCACAGGGGCTTTAAGCGGAGTTCCACCCACAAATGGAACTTCCGCTTTAAGGGAAGGTGACCCCCTGACAGGCCACATTTGGCATGTCCTTTTTTTTGGGGGGGGGGGACGGAAACCCTTAGAGGGATCCAGCTCCCACTTCTTCCCGGGGCACTCCGGTGCCGGAAGTCAGTTCACCTCTCCCCCCCTCCCTCTCAGCAATCATCTGGGACACATCACAGGTCGCAGATGATTGCCTGTCCAGTCTCGGCGCAGCTCACACATGCGCAGTGTATGCCCACAGTGACAATGCTGGCGCCACGGAGAGGAGGGGAAGACAAGCGGGGCTTCATTCCTCCACATTGCAAGCTCCCTGGACAGGTAAGTGTCCAATTATTAAAAGTCAGCAGCTGCAGTATTTGTAGCTGCTGACTTCTATTTTTTAGCAGAACTCCACTTTAACAAACCCTCATGTGATAGCACTGGGCAGGTGACAGGTAGTCTTGGGACCCCTTTCACACTGAGGCAGTTTTCAGACGTTTTAGCACTAGAAATGGTGCCTGTAATCCGCCTCCCTTTAATTTCAGTGTGACTTTTCCCACTGGAGCGGTGTGATTGCAGGGCGTTAGGAAAGTCCTACAAGCAGCATCTTTGGGGTGGTTTGGGAGCGCTTTACACAGCTGAAAAGCGCTGCTTAAACAGTGGTAAAGTGCTAAAACAAGCAGCGCTTTACCACTAACGCTCAGCACCCCAGTGTGAAAGGGGTCTCATGGAGACATTTGGGGGTCTCATGGAGACATTTGGGGGCTCTATTAGACCTCAGTGTCCCCCCTGCCCTCCAAAGCAGCTAACCAAACACAGATGGTGCTGGGTTAGCTGCTTCCCTGACAGCCAGGGAATGACAGATCTGAAACCAGAAGTGTCAAAATGATTGTTGCTTTTGGATTTAGTCACTGCAGAGGAGATCGAGGAATGGATGTTCCTTCATCTCCACCTGCTTATCATCCTGAAGCCCTCTGATGTGGTTCTGGGCTCCCAGAAAGAGCATGAGTGCCCGCGGGGGAGGAGGTGCCCACTATACAGCCACCCACATCACTTTACAGCCAGATGAACTAAACCAGCACAAGCTCCCGCATGACATGTGCTGGGGCTTCACCCTCCATGCTCGGGATGTACTAAGTATGCCCAAAGAGATGAGGTAGTTAACAGTGTGAGTCAGAGTTCCACTTTAATTTGGTGGTCAACTCCATGGAAATCTGCCAGTACATCCAACACTCCCCTCCCCCCACAACACAATGCTGCTGTCCAGAGGTGTCTCCATTGCTCCTCCATCCAGAATGGAGACACCTTAAGACAGGAATTGTGTAACTGACCGGATCACCTGGTGAACATAAAGGAAACAATAAGACTAATGCAGCCACCGCATATAAGGATTGGGAAGATCTCATGATCCCCTCCGATCTGTCATGGAGTATATGGAGGCATTATAAATCCTGAGTGATCTCCCCCTTCCCTGTCTGTTACCATTATGTGCCTTTCGAGGGACCCCCTTGAATCACTCACCATACACACATCGTTCCCATCTCAGACACACAGCGATACGTCATGGTCCCCCCAGCTCCATGTGACATCTCCATACACACTGAACACTAGAGCGCGGGCTAAAAAAAAGTTCCGGAGTCCAGTCTAGCCGCCATTTTCTCTGGGACAAAACCTTTACTTACACAATTGTGGGTCTTCGGGAAGATGGCGGTGTGGGACCTATTTCGAGGACAAATTCTCAGCCAGCTGATGTTGAACGCTTTGCCTCCTTTGAGAAGCTCTGTGAGGGGAACATTACAGCTCTCGGAGTCGCGCACGTCATCGCAGTGCGTCCTCCGTTAACGTGTGAGCGGGTGTGCGGCGTCCTGCGGTTGGTGTTGGGGCCTACGCTGGTTTGAAAGACGTTGTGTGTTCGGAGAGGTGCGCGGGGATGGCGGACGCCTTCAGTGATGATTTGTTCTGTATGATCGATGAGGAGACTCCGGCGGGCAGCAAAACGGCACTACCCGGCCCTACCACCGCTAGAGGGTGAGGAGATGGGGGGATGGGGACACGGCACAGGGTGAGAGGAGGGGGAATAGGGGCCCTTCAAAGAGTGAGCAGATGTAGGGAGATGGGGTCCCGTCTAAGGGCGAGGAGATGAGGGGGGGGACAGATGGGGTCCTTTATGGGGGGGGGGGGGGGGGGGGGGGGGGGATAGTAGAGCTGCACAATTCTGGCCAAAATTAAAATCATGATTTTTATTTTTGTTTAGAATAAAGAGATCATGATTCTCATGACGTAAAATCTTTCACAGTATGTACAAAATAAAAAAAATGGGTCATGCACAAATATCCGGAATGTTCTCAGCAATAATGTCTCATAAATGGACTATTTTCAAAAAATAGTGAAAAAGTACCCGGAATGCCGCTGATTCTGATGAATAATACACAAAAGTAATAGAAATAAATAGATAGGTGTAAGAGAAAAAAAATCATCTATCACCTCACCTTACACCTATCTATTTATTTCTATTACTTTCGATCAGAGCTACAAATAGGCACTGATTACTGTAAATTACACTGGAAGAGAAGGGGTTAAACACTAGGTGAGCGATCAGGGCGTTAAGTGTGTCCTTAGGGAGGTGTTCTAACTATAGGGGGGATGGGCTCACTACAACATGACAGAGATCACTGCTCCCGATGACTAGGAGCAGTGGATCTCTGTCATGTTGCTAGGTAGAACAGGGAAATGCCTTGTTTACATAGGCATCTCCCCGTTCTGTCTTTCCCCCCCGCTGTTGTGGGCCACCGGTGAAAATCGAGTTCATGGGACCCGCGGGCATATGCCCAATAGGCGGAAAATTCAAACGGACGTACAGGTACGCCCATTTGCCTGCCTGTGTCATTCTGCCGACGTACATCTGTGTGCGGCGGTCAGCAAGTGGTTAAAACACAGTAATACACTGTCTCACCCTGCTCTGCACATGCTCAGTTGCTCTCCATTATTAGACACTGATGAATGTGTAGAGGCCGATCTGCTGACATCCTTAACCACTTCCCGACTGCCGCACGACGATGTACGTCGACAGAATGGCACGGGCAGGCATAAGGGCTTACATGTACGTCCTTGCCTGCCCGCGGGTCGGGGGCCCGATCGGGCTCCCGTCCGGTGCCTGCGGCGGTCGATATTCGTTCGGGAGCGATCCCGGACGAGGGGAAGGCCATTCATTCATGGCCTCCCCCTCGCGATCGCTCCCGACGAATGAAAATGCTCCGTGACATCACTTCCTCTCCTGTAATGTAAACACAGGAGAGGAAGTGATGTAATCTCTCCTCCGTGTCGGTATTTTTCGTTCCGACACCGAGGAGAGAGGATCGGTGAGTTGCACCAACACGACACTACACAGTAGAACATGCCAGGCACACTCACACCCCCCCACGATCACCCCCCCAATTACCCCTGCCCCCCAGTCACAGTGACACCAATGTCATTTTTTTTTTTTTTTGCATTGGTGTCATTTGTGACTGTAATAACTGTTAGGGCAGTTAGGGTTAGCCCCCTTTAGTTCTAATGTACCCCCCTAACCCCCCCAATAAAGGTTTAACCCCGTGATCACCCCCCGTCGCCAGTGTCACTAAGGCTGGGTTCACATTGCAGCAGTTTATGAGAACGAATGTGATTCGCACCGCACTGCAGTGCAAATCACATCCGATCTCTGTGCGATTCGAGTTCAGCCATACAGATAGTATGGCTGAATTCGTGTCGCACCCGCCGCAAACTCGCACGGGACCCTTTTTTTGGTCCGCAGCAGAATCGGATCGCATGGGTGTTCACACCATGCGATCCGAGTTTGCAGATCGCACTGCGATATGCGAACTGATCTGGGGGTGTCATTAACATTTCACTGACACTCCCAGCAGTTCGCATAGGGCAGTGTGAACTGCCGCCGGGAGGCATGTGATGCGGGAACCCGCCGCGGATTTGTGGCGTTCCCGCATCGCTCCAGTGTGAACCCAGCCTAATAAGCGATCGTTTTTCTGATCGCTGTATTAGTGTCACAGGTGACGCTAGTTAGGCAGGTAGGTATTTAGGTTCGTCGCAGCTTTTTATAGCGCCAGGGACCCCCATATACTACCGCATAAAGCCCCCTGATTTCCCCCTAGTTAACCCTTTCACCAGTGATCACCATATAACTGTTACAGGTGACGCTGGTTGGTTAGTTATTTTTTTATAGTTTCAGGGCACCCGCCATTTATTACCTAGTCTCACTAGTGTACCCCTAAATTTAGGGGTGTCTACTTTCCAAAATGGGGTCATTTGTGGGGGTTTTGTGCCATCTTGGCATTTTATGGCCTTCAAAACTGTAATAGGTAGTGAGAAGTGAAATCAAAAATTTACGCCCTTAGAAAGCCTGAAGGCGGTGCTTGGTTTTCGGGGCCCCGTACGTGGCTAGGCTCCCAAAAAGTCCCACATATGTGGTATCCCCGTACTCAGGAGAAGCAGCAGAATTTATTTTGGGGTGTCATTTCACATATGCCCATAGCATGTGTGAGCAATATATCATTTAGTGACAACTTTGTGTAAAAAAAATAAATAAAAATAAAATATTCAATGGGCTCAACATGCCACTTATCAATTTCCTTAGGGTGTCTACTTTCCAAAATGGGGTCATTTGGGGGGGTTTTGTACTGCCCTGCCATTTTAGCACCTCAAGAAATGAGATAGGCAGTCGTAAACTAAAAGCTGCGTAAATTCCAGAAAACGTACCTTAGTTTGTAGATGTGACAACTTTTGCGCAAACCAATGAATATACAATTATTGACTTTTTTTTTTTACCAAAGACATGTGGCTGAATACATTTTGGCCTAAATGTATGACTAAAATTGAGTTTATTGGATTTTTCTAATAACAAAAAGTAGAAAATATCATTTTTTTTTCAAAATTTTCGGTCTTTTTACGTTTATATCGCAAAAAATATAAATCGCAGAGGCAATCAAATACCATCAAAAGAAAGCTCTATTTGTGGGAAGAAAAGGACGCAAATTTTGTTTGGGTACAACATTGCATGACCGCGCAATTACCAGTTAAAGCAGCGCAGTGCCAAATTGTAAAAAGACCTCTGGTCATTTACCAGCAAAATGGTCCGGTCTGAAAGTGGTTAAAGCATAATTAAACCCTCCTATACTTTACAGCCAAGGAAGCTGCTTCTGTTTGATCTGCAACTGCCATGGTGCTGCACATGTGATCAGTTATAACTCCAGCCATTTGATCAAATGTGACAGTTAGTAATCCCGGCATTCCAGAAATGTAGCAACTTTTTGAAACCGTGAGGCCTCTTGCACATAATACTCCTGTTTGAGCATCTACTTTTCAGACTCTTTTTTTTGTATGCATCTGCGTGTATTTATGCACATTATTGTGAATACATATTTTATATATATATATATATATATATATATATATATATATATATATATATATATATATATATATATATATATATATATATATATATATATAACGTATTCTCGTGTTCTAATTCAGCACAATGTGTAAATGGGCATTTGCGCAAATTTGTGTGCATTTGCTTGCATTAGGCATAAAGAACTGGCCAAAAAAAGTACTTTTTTTTTTTTTTTTTTACTGAAGAATACACGGCGCTTGTTTACACGCCTGTGTGCATAGGCACATTACAATTAATGGGCTGTATTTTAGCTCAGTAAATAAAAAAGCTGTACTGAGCTTTTTCAAGCTGCAGTGTACAAGAGGCCTAAAATCAACGGATTTAGTTCCACTTTATGACATGTACACACAATCAGATTTTCGGACGACCGTTCGTCTGTTTTTTGTGGCATGCTAGTCTCATGTCGAAGGTGAAGAGGTTACTCACCATATGAAAATGTTCGTACGACAGAATACAATGTCAGAAGTGAGGTAATGTGTTGAATAGTTTTGTATGTATTCTTTCGTTCCTGAGCATGCGTAGTCTTGCTCTTACGATTTTTTTCGGACAAAAAACATACAAATTATCAGAAAATCAGACGTTGTGTTCACGTATGTTTAAAAGTTTATAGTCTGCACATCCATCTTTTATCATCCGAAAAATTGGAATCGCCTGTTGAAAGCACGGTACTAACGATCCCAAAATCGGCAGACCGTTCGTCGGATGAAATTTTACTTCCGACTTTCGTAACGTGTGTATGGGGCTTTACAGAGGCTCTGGGCTTCAGCAAAATAGCAACCTCCAGCAAGAAGAAACAGGAGGAATGGTGGAGGCAATTTACAGCACACGTTCATTTTGGTAGCAGAATTATTAATGTGAAATGTATGTTCCTTGCTAAAAGAACATTATTTTATTATCAAGTTGTTATGGGTAAAGTTCCACTTTAATATATATTTTTTGGAATGAATTTTATTATACATTTTTAATTTTTTTTTAACTTTATTGCTATCACAGGGGCTTTAAGCGGAGTTCCACCCACAAATGGAACTTCCGCTTTAAGGGAAGGTGACCCCCTGACAGGCCACATTTGGCATGTCCTTTTTTTTGGGGGGGGGGGACGGAAACCCTTAGAGGGATCCAGCTCCCACTTCTTCCCGGGGCACTCCGGTGCCGGAAGTCAGTTCACCTCTCCCCCCCTCCCTCTCAGCAATCATCTGGGACACATCACAGGTCGCAGATGATTGCCTGTCCAGTCTCGGCGCAGCTCACACATGCGCAGTGTATGCCCACAGTGACAATGCTGGCGCCACGGAGAGGAGGGGAAGACAAGCGGGGCTTCATTCCTCCACATTGCAAGCTCCCTGGACAGGTAAGTGTCCAATTATTAAAAGTCAGCAGCTGCAGTATTTGTAGCTGCTGACTTCTATTTTTTAGCAGAACTCCACTTTAACAAACCCTCATGTGATAGCACTGGGCAGGTGACAGGTAGTCTTGGGACCCCTTTCACACTGAGGCAGTTTTCAGACGTTTTAGCACTAGAAATGGTGCCTGTAATCCGCCTCCCTTTAATTTCAGTGTGACTTTTCCCACTGGAGCGGTGTGATTGCAGGGCGTTAGGAAAGTCCTACAAGCAGCATCTTTGGGGTGGTTTGGGAGCGCTTTACACAGCTGAAAAGCGCTGCTTAAACAGTGGTAAAGTGCTAAAACAAGCAGCGCTTTACCACTAACGCTCAGCACCCCAGTGTGAAAGGGGTCTCATGGAGACATTTGGGGGTCTCATGGAGACATTTGGGGGCTCTATTAGACCTCAGTGTCCCCCCTGCCCTCCAAAGCAGCTAACCAAACACAGATGGTGCTGGGTTAGCTGCTTCCCTGACAGCCAGGGAATGACAGATCTGAAACCAGAAGTGTCAAAATGATTGTTGCTTTTGGATTTAGTCACTGCAGAGGAGATCGAGGAATGGATGTTCCTTCATCTCCACCTGCTTATCATCCTGAAGCCCTCTGATGTGGTTCTGGGCTCCCAGAAAGAGCATGAGTGCCCGCGGGGGAGGAGGTGCCCACTATACAGCCACCCACATCACTTTACAGCCAGATGAACTAAACCAGCACAAGCTCCCGCATGACATGTGCTGGGGCTTCACCCTCCATGCTCGGGATGTACTAAGTATGCCCAAAGAGATGAGGTAGTTAACAGTGTGAGTCAGAGTTCCACTTTAATTTGGTGGTCAACTCCATGGAAATCTGCCAGTACATCCAACACTCCCCTCCCCCCACAACACAATGCTGCTGTCCAGAGGTGTCTCCATTGCTCCTCCATCCAGAATGGAGACACCTTAAGACAGGAATTGTGTAACTGACCGGATCACCTGGTGAACATAAAGGAAACAATAAGACTAATGCAGCCACCGCATATAAGGATTGGGAAGATCTCATGATCCCCTCCGATCTGTCATGGAGTATATGGAGGCATTATAAATCCTGAGTGATCTCCCCCTTCCCTGTCTGTTACCATTATGTGCCTTTCGAGGGACCCCCTTGAATCACTCACCATACACACATCGTTCCCATCTCAGACACACAGCGATACGTCATGGTCCCCCCAGCTCCATGTGACATCTCCATACACACTGAACACTAGAGCGCGGGCTAAAAAAAAGTTCCGGAGTCCAGTCTAGCCGCCATTTTCTCTGGGACAAAACCTTTACTTACACAATTGTGGGTCTTCGGGAAGATGGCGGTGTGGGACCTATTTCGAGGACAAATTCTCAGCCAGCTGATGTTGAACGCTTTGCCTCCTTTGAGAAGCTCTGTGAGGGGAACATTACAGCTCTCGGAGTCGCGCACGTCATCGCAGTGCGTCCTCCGTTAACGTGTGAGCGGGTGTGCGGCGTCCTGCGGTTGGTGTTGGGGCCTACGCTGGTTTGAAAGACGTTGTGTGTTCGGAGAGGTGCGCGGGGATGGCGGACGCCTTCAGTGATGATTTGTTCTGTATGATCGATGAGGAGACTCCGGCGGGCAGCAAAACGGCACTACCCGGCCCTACCACCGCTAGAGGGTGAGGAGATGGGGGGATGGGGACACGGCACAGGGTGAGAGGAGGGGGAATAGGGGCCCTTCAAAGAGTGAGCAGATGTAGGGAGATGGGGTCCCGTCTAAGGGCGAGGAGATGAGGGGGGGGACAGATGGGGTCCTTTATGGGGGGGGGGGGGGGGGGATAGTAGAGCTGCACAATTCTGGCCAAAATTAAAATCATGATTTTTATTTTTGTTTAGAATAAAGAGATCATGATTCTCATGACGTAAAATCTTTCACAGTATGTACAAAATAAAAAAAATGGGTCAAGTAATTTTTTTTCACAAAAATTGCATTTGATTGATCGCTGTGTAAATACAGTGTGATATAAAATATTGCAACAACCACTATTTTATTCTCTTCCTTTCTTTTGAAGGCTGGGGCTTCAGAAGAGCAGAGAGAAATCTTTACATAGAAAGAATCGTGAAATACTCAATAACGATTCTTGACTATTTAATTGTGCGGCTTGAGGAGATTGGGACCCGTCTGGGGGGGGGGGGAGATGGGGTCCCATCTAAGCGGGGGGATGGATGGGGTCCCATCTAAGCGGGGGGATGGATGGGGTCCCGTCTAAGCGGGGGGATGGATGGGGTCCCGTCTAAGCGGGGGGATGTATGGGGTCCCGTCTAAGCGGGGGGATGGATGGGGTCCCGTCTAAGCGGGGGGATGGGTGGGGTCCCGTCTAAGCGGGGGGGGGGGATGGGTGGGGTCCCGTCTAAGCGGGGGGGGGGATGGGTGGGGTCCCGTCTAAGCGGGGGGGGGATGGGTGGGGTCCTGTCTAAGCGGGGGGGGGGATGGGTGGGGTCCTGTCTAAGCGGGGGGGGGATGGATGGGGTCCTGTGTCTAAGCGGGGGGGGATGGATGGGGTCCTGTCTAAGCGGGGGGGGATGGATGGGGTCCTGTCTAAGCGGGGGGGGGGATGGATGGGGTCCTGTCTAAGCGGGGGGGGGGATGGATGGGGTCCTGTCTAAGCGGGGGAGGGGGATGGATGGGGTCCTGTCTAAGCGGGGGGGGAGATGGATGGGGTCCTGTCTAAGCGGGGGGGGATGGATGGGGTCCTGTCTAAGCGGGGGGGGGATGGATGGGGTCCTGTCTAAGCGGGGGGGGGATGGATGGGGTCCTGTCTAAGCGGGGGGGGATGGATGGGGTCCTGTCTAAGCGGGGGGGGTGGATGGGGTCCTGTCTAAGCGGGGGGGATGGATGGGGTCCTGTCTAAGCGGGGGGGGATGGATGGGGTCCTGTCTAAGCGGGGGGGGATGGATGGGGTCCTGTCTAAGCGGGGGGGGATGGATGGGGTCCTGTCTAAGCGGGGGGGGGGGTGGATGGGGTCCTGTCTAAGCAGGGGGGGGGTGGATGGGGTCCTGTCTAAGCGGGGGGGGTGGATGGGGTCCTGTCTAAGCGGGGGGGGTGGATGGGGTCCTGTCTAAGCGGGGGGGGTGGATGGGGTCCTGTCTAAGCGGGGGGGGGATGGATGGGGTCCTGTCTAAGCGGGGGGGATGGATGGGGTCCTGTCTAAGCGGGGGGGGGATGGATGGGGTCCTGTCTAAGCGGGGGGGGGGGGATGGATGGGGTCCTGTCTAAGCGGGGGGGGGGGGTGGATGGGGTCCTGTCTAAGCGGGGGGGGGATGGATGGGGTCCTGTCTAAGCGGGGGGGGGATGGATGGGGTCCTGTCTAAGCGGGGGGGGGGGGGATGGATGGGGTCCTGTCTAAGCGGGGGGGGATGGATGGGGTCCTGTCTAAGCGGGGGGGGATGGATGGGGTCCTGTCTAAGCGGGGGGGGGGGGTGGATGGGGTCCTGTCTAAGCGGGGGGGGGGGGTGGATGGGGTCCTGTCTAAGCGGGGGGGGATGGAATGGGGTCCTGTCTAAGCGGGGGGGGGATGGATGGGGTCCTGTCTAAGCGGGGGGGGGGGGGGGTGGATGGGGTCCTGTCTAAGCGGGGGGGGGATGGATGGGGTCCTGTCTAAGCGGGGGGGGGGATGGATGGGGTCCTGTCTAAGCGGGGGGGGATGGATGGGGTCCTGTCTAAGCGGGGGGGGGGATGGATGGGGTCCTGTCTAAGCGGGGGGGGATGGATGGGGTCCTGTCTAAGCGGGGGGGGTGGATGGGGTCCTGTCTAAGCGGGGGGGGTGGTGGATGGGGTCCTGTCTAAGCGGGGGGGGGATGGATGGGGTCCTGTCTAAGCGGGGGGGATGGATGGGGTCCTGTCTAAGCGGGGGGATGGATGGGGTCCTGTCTAAGCGGGGGGGATGGATGGGGTCCTGTCTAAGCGGGGGGGATGGATGGGGTCCTGTCTAAGCAGGGGGGGGGATGGATGGGGTCCTGTCTAAGCGGGGGGGGGATGGATGGGGTCCTGTCTAAGCGGGGGGGGGGGAATGGATGGGGTCCTGTCTAAGCGGGGGGGTGGATGGGGTCCTGTCTAAGCGGGGGGGATGGATGGGGTCCTGTCTAAGCGGGGGGGGGGGGATGGATGGGGTCCTGTCTAAGCGGGGGGGGGATGGATGGGGTCCTGTCTAAGCGGGGGGGGGATGGATGGGGTCCTGTCTAAGCGGGGGGGGATGGATGGGGTCCTGTCTAAGCGGGGGGGATGGATGGGGTCCTGTCTAAGCGGGGGGGGGGGATGGATGGGTCCTGTCTAAGCGGGGGGGGGGATGGATGGGGTCCTGTCTAAGCGGGGGGGGATGGATGGGGTCCTGTCTAAGCGGGGGGGGATGGATGGGGTCCTGTCTAAGCGGGGGGGATGGATGGGGTCCTGTCTAAGCGGGGGGGATGGATGGGGTCCTGTCTAAGCGGGGGGGGTGGATGGGGTCCTGTCTAAGCGCTCATCACCTTTACCAAACATCACTGGAGCTAAAGAATATATGTATAATATATAATAATATGTATAATAATAAAAAAAAAAATATATATATATATATATATATATATATATATATATATATATATATATATATATATATATATATATATATATATATATGTTGGGAAGTGGTTATGTGAATAACTTTAAATTAACAATGATCTTCTTATTGCATCTGAAAGTCAATAGGATGGATTTGGCAGCAATTACACATCTTGTTCCTGAAATTGAAGTGTTGAATGCAGAAATGATGGACATCCCAGTTTGTGTATGGGGCTGCATGTATGGCCACAGATCGGTCATGGGTACCCATGCTGACCCGTGTCCACAGCCAAAGTCCCCCACAATGGGCATGTGAGCATCTGAACTGGACCACAGAGCAATGGAAGAAGGTGGCCTAATCTGATGAATCGTGTTCTCTTTCCGATGATGTGCATTGCCGGATGTGTGTACATCACTTACCGGGGGAAGAGACTGCATCCTGGTGTCATATGGGAAGAAGGGAAGCTGGCAGAGACAGTGCGATGCTTTGGGCAGAATTCTGCTGGGAAACCTTGGGTCCTGTCATTCATGTGAATGTTATTTTGACTCGCATCACCTACCGAAACATTGTTGCTGACCAAGTACACCCCTTCATGAAAACGTTATCCCCTGATGGCACTGGCCTCTTTCAGCAGGATAATGAGCCCTACCACACTGCAAAAATATTTGAGGAGCATGGCAATGAGTTTAACCACTTGCTAACAGCAATACGGGTATATACACACGTTGCAGTTTGCAAGTTCTTCTTTTTACTGTGGTTATGGTTGAAGCGATAAGCCATAACACCAATTTTATTTTATTTTGTTCAGCTATCGGCTGGTGTTTCTCAGGCTTACTGTTTCACCGTCCCACCAAAGAAGCAATCCGACAATGCAGCCGGCTGGTCACAGAGGCAGTGAGAGACTAGATTGTAAATACCTCTATGACCTTGGAGAACTGGAGTTTGACATCACAGCGTAACATTCTGTCTAGGGTGGAAGTAAAGAATTATAATTTTTTTTTTCCAAAGCAAAAAATCACTTTTTAAATTTTTTCCATTTAAAGGGATAGGAGGGATTTGAGGTATTTTTGACCCCATATCTCTGCAGAATGGGGGGGGGGGGGGGGGGGTAGAGGAGAAGCGTCTGTCAGATGCTTTAGTGAAAGCCACAATGGGAAATCTGTGATTGTAACTCTCCCACTGCCGCACCAATCATCCCTGACTGTCCAGGTATTGGGTCAAGCATCGGATCATTTGCATGAATAAAAATACTCGTACAAATGCTCAGTACATGTGGCTACAGTCACTGTGTACTGATTTTGTAGAGGAGTTTAGCAAATGTTTTTAAATAGTGTATAAATGTTTTGCCATTATGTATATTCTCATACAGGTATTTGTACATATGGGCCGTCCATATTTTATTACTAACTGTGAACTTCTGTTACCAGGAAGAAAAAAAAGGGCCATGCAGCAATTGCAGGACCTGCAGCGGTCCCAAAACGAGAAGCCATCTCTCTTGATGGACCAGAAGATTGCATATTGGGGAAGAAATTGAAGCTTGATTCATCAGCTGCAGATGAGATAAAGTAAGAATGTTATTTAGACATGGGATACCTGGGTTTGTTTTGGCTGCACGATGTCATGACATTTATAAAAATGACTTGGGATTTTTGTGTATCGAAGCCTCAGATTCTTTTCACTGTGTTTGACAGAATATTCTGCCACTAACCATTATCGGGGATGTACAATGGTCAAAATAAGTTTCATTTATGAAGACCTCACACTAAAGCCACCTTAAAAAAAGGTTGAAACCTGGGAACTGGTGAAAGTTGGAGCAATGGGTTGCTCTGCCAACATCACCTCACCCAACAAACTTCGCTTGAAAATGGAAGGAGCTGAATGGAAAAAAATTGGCTGAGCAATGACTGAAGCCAATCACTGTTGGGTATTCTGACTGTTGCTGATGTCGACTGTTGGCATACAAGCTCCGTAAGTGGGAGAATTGTCCATCTTCTACGGTTTAGCATGGATGGTGGAATCTATACATTTGTTCCACCTTTAAGGCTAGTTCACACCAGATGCTGTTCCATGTGCTTTTTTCTGCACTAAAATGCATGCAGTGTTTTCCATATATTCCAATGGCTCTAGTTTACACCAGTGCAGTTTCCGGTGCAGAGAAAAAAAAAGCGTGCTGCATTTTTTTCTGCACAGAACTGTACTGGAGCCTAGCACATTGTATCAAAAATGCACTGGAACTGCGTGTGGTGTGAACTGTAAGCAAAAACTGATCCGGACCGTATGGGTGCATTTTTGTGGTGTGAACTGGCCCTAAAAATGCATCCAGTGCTTTCTATGTATTCCAATGGCTTTAGTTCACACCAGTGCAGTCAGTTTCCGGTGCAGAAACTGACTGATTGGAACTGACTGCGTTGGTGTGAACTAAAGCCATTGGAATACATGAGAAAATGCTGCATACATTTTTAATGCAGGAAAAAAAGCACATGGATCTGCATCTGGTGTGAACTGGCCCTTGCACCAAAAAATAAAGATGATTTGTCATTCATCATTGGTCAGTGTGGTCACGTGAAACCAATGAGTTTCTTCATTTGTCCCAGAAGTAGGAATAGACTCTCATTGGCCAGTAGTTTCACATGACCTCTAGGCATGGCCAGGATTATACTGCTACACAGCTACCAGTGTTCAAACGTTTTCCAGATCAGTGCATTAGCAGATGTAATATTTTTGTCACAGCAGGTAAGTGCGGGGAGGGTGTTTTAGATGAGGTTGATGTCAATCTTTCCTCGTGAAATCTTGGTGTACCACTATTCTAAATCTTGAACCACTAGGTGTAGCAATATTTAATGGATTCTATAAAAGATGCATTTATAAATCTTGCTCATAAACCTCAGCTCGTACACTTGAACATCCTTGTGTGACATGTAGGGCCGAAACCACTAATCGATAACTACCGTATTTATCGGTGTATAACATGCCCTTTTTTTCCCCTCCTTAAAATCAGGGGGAAATCGTGGGTGCATGTTAGACGCCGATCCCTCGCTGATTGTTAGCTTCTCTGTGGCTTTCTGCCATTCTCGGTGGCTTTTGGATATTTTCGTGCGTTACCTTGCATTTCAGAAATGTTCTACACCAAAAATCACAGGAAAAAAATGCACCAAGCTCCGCAAGTTCGGAAGCTTCTTTGGGGCAATTTGCTGTGTGTAGGGCAGCACATTCAGTTGGATGGGCTGCCCTATGTGCGATGAGTGAAAATGCTCCAAAAAGCCTCCCACCCTCGCTTAAAAAAATAAATAAAATAAAAATGCGTGTGGGAATGCGAGTTCCCACTATGCAGAGATGTGAACGGGGCTTGACAGCTGTGTTTTTGTCCACTTCCTTCTATATACTTATATAAAGATAGCCATACACTATGCAATCTGATTGTGTATTTAGTGAGAAGGGTGATCATCGATTGATTGCATCTCATTTAAAAAAAGTGCAGCTGGGAACGGGAGGGTGGATGATGCAGGGTGTGTGCTAATGAGATCAGCTGGTCACCTCCTTCCTATGTCATAACCTGCAGTCTGTAAGGACGTAAGACAGAAGTAATGTATACTTTTGGAATCATGAATGGAGGACAGTAAGGTATCTGTAGATTTTATGGGAAGCTTTGATATTTTTGGAAAGTACATGAATGCTATATTGGTACATAGGGAGGCTGGTATTGAAAGAAAAAAAAAGGTGAACTTAGCCTTTAAAGCTGGCTGGAAAAAGACAATTTACCTTTGCAGTAGATGCCCCTCCCCTCTGCAAAGGCTAACTGCTTATTTTGTCTAGAGGATAGCAAATGAGGCGAAAAACCTTCTCCATATTTAATGTCCCATCAAATAGTTTGTACCAAGCTGGCCCAAATAAACAATTTACTCTAACAGGAGCACTTGCTGGGCACACTTACCTTACATCGCTTTGTCCAGGCAGAGGGACGAGAATTTCCCACCCCACTCCCTGAAAAAAATAGTTAATGAATACAAAGCTTCCTCTGATTCGCAGAATTGGAGATTGAGATGCCATTTGCCCGCCTCTCTGTCTTAGCCAATCAGAGGAACCTTTGTATTCATAGAATAAAAATGTTCCTTTTAATGGCTAAGCAGCACTCAGCCCAACTTGATTTTGTTCCCGGCAGTGGGATGGGGAGTTCCGTCCCACTGCCAGAACACAGCGATGTGTACCGTATGCATCTGAGGTTATATTCGGTTAATACAGCACACCTATTAATGAAGAAAATGGTTTTAACTGGGTCAGCTTGGCCCAAATTAACTATTGAAAGGGACATGAAATGTGGAGTTGGGCTTTAACATTTTATCCCTTGATTCTGCCGGCTTCCTCCTCTTGATGAGACTGGTCCCTCAAAGCCTCTTCTGTTTTCTAAGAGAAAAAGGGGAAAAAAGGGCGTACCAGCCTTGTGCATTATCCTTTTGGATATGGTTTATTAAAAGTAGATAAAAGAACTATTCACAAACATCTGTGGAAATCTTGCAATGCAAAAAGGGCTGGGCTCTGAGGAAGGTTTTTCCTTCGAAATGCATCAGCCAGTGGCCCCTGTTATCTCCTCCGTGACCTTTGGAGTTCATCATTTTGTCTTAGACCAATTGCTGTTATTCTGAGACTATTTGCATTGCAAGATTTCCACAGATGTTTTTTTGTGAGTAGTTTTTCTTTTATCTACTTTTAATAAAATATATCCAAAGGATAAAGCACAAGGCTGGTGCGCCCTTTTTTTTTTCTCCATTTTCTCTTTGATTGTTAGGATACTCCTATTCTTGAGGGCAGCAAGGCCTGTGACATATATCATCACGATACATAGACTGTCTGGTAATCCACTTGTGCATAGGAGTGTTGGTTTTCTATCATAGTACCTCTTCTTTGCCTGACCAATTGTAGCTGTCACATCCCATACTATTCAGGAAGAGCAAGTCTGCATTGTATGTGGGGATGTCAAGGAGCTGCACTGAACAGTGTCTGCTGCAGAGGTAGCAAGGAATAAGGAAAGTATGTTCCCTTTTCACCCAGGATGGGGGTCTTTGGGCCTACTTAGCAGTCTAGGGAGTAGGAATGAGCTCAGGCGTATTCGCATGGAACACGCGCAGAGCCCGCCAGGAAGTGAGCGCTGCGCTAATCACAGGCAGTGAGACATTGCCCGATCTCTGCAGCCGCACATCGAGGCGGGCAATGTCTCACTGCCTGTGATTAGCGCAGCGCTGCACTCACTTCCTGGCGGGCTCTGCGCGTGTTCCATGCGAATACGCCTGAGCTCATTCCTACTAGGGAGTTAATGTGTGGCCATTGGGTTTCTTCCTCCCCTGCCTTGGGGGATCTGTCTTTGCGAGACTTCCTCACCTGATACTCATTGGTTGGCTTTGGCTGATTATGAGGAGAGGGGTCCTGATGGGCATTTTGGCTTGGTGGACCAGGGGGACAGAGGGGTCCTATTTCTGCAGGTGGACCAGAGGCTTCCCCTATGTTAGTTTTTGTGTGTTCCCATGGACTTTTTTTATTCAGTTACTGGTGGTTTTGTGCACCCACCACAGTGTCAAAAGTAAAATAAGGAATAAGAGTTATATTGCCTTATCATTCCCTAGGCAAAACTAGCCGTTAACCCTTGCAGTGAAGAGAGGAATATCATTTATTTATTTTAATACCTAGAGTTCGAAATCCAAATCTCAAGATTTGTCTGTAAATGCACTATTCTTTCCATTCAAATATTTTCTGATCCACAGAACATGGGGAAGGGGAATCTTCCTTACCAAGAATACAGACAGTTTTGATGGCCTGATTGATGTTCTAACCCCTCATCGCCCCTATCCAATGTTAAAGTTTTGGCTTTAGATACATTTTAATAAAATTTCAGGTTTAAATACTTGTGTACACAGAAGAGCATTCAGGCTGTTGCCAATGACCTTCTGAAAACACCAGTTACCGGTTTCTGTCAGCGGTACTCACAGGCGTGCTGGTAAATTCAGAACAGTTGTACATTCTCTAGGTCAGTGATATAAGAATTAATGTAGTCATTAAATCAGAATGCCGGCTAGGCAAATAGCAGTTTTAGAAGTCAGCTGTGACAATCTGTGTCTGCTTTTATAGAGGAGTTCTGGGGGGGAGGAATCAGCAGCTACAAATACTGTAGCTGCTGACTTTTAAAGGAGAAGTCCAGCCTAAGCTTGTTTGGCTGGGCTTCTTCTATGGGTCGCAGGAGTGCAATGTCAATAAAGTCTGGATCCGCCAGGTGCTTGGACTAACCCCCGTCTCAGCGGCTCACTCCCCGCCCCTTCACAGCTCATAAGTATACTTGTCCAGGGATCCCGTGATGTCAGCACCCCAAACCGATCTGTCCATGGCCTCTGGGTGCAGGCACCGGCATCTTCATTAAGGGAAACAGTAAGTGAAGCCTGTTTCCTACTGCACATGTGCAAGCCGTGCTGCGCTTTCTGAATTGTCCCGCTATCTTCTGGGACCTGTGTGTCTCCCAGAAGGCAGCAGAGGGAAGGAGGAGGGGGCAGCAATTTCGTAGATCCTTGCGCAACGATTGCGGCGATCTTACTCTGAAGTTGGAGCACTGGTTTTAACAGGTATCGGATACCACTGAAAGATGCCAAATGTGGCAGCGGAGGGGGGGGAGGAAGCAAACAAGCAAAGCTTCTCCTTTTGGGTGGAGCTCTGCTCTAGAGGATCTGAACCTGTATCATGCACTGCATGTTGTGCACCTCTATGCTTAGGCTATGTTCATCCTTTGGATCAGTGCTTTATGTACCTCTGCTGCTGCATCTTAAATATCCCCCACCTACATTCAGATCAATATTAGTGACAATGGGAAGCAAAGCCATGGCAAGTCAATAATGGGGAAAAGATCAGGTGCAGGGAGCCTACAGACAATGGTGACTAGTCCTTTACCCTCTGTTTGGTGTGTTTGGGCGCATCCTCCGCAGTTTTTGTTTTCCTTTAATTCATCTCCACTGATCTGCACAATAAAATTGTAGATATGATTTGTAATATGTCTTCCTTTTTAGTTATAAAAACACAGCATGCAGACTGACAGTATACTTTGAAAAGTTTCATTTTTTGTTTATTTTTGTTTTCTTTACAGTCTGGCAGATTTAATGCCCAGGATAAAAGTCCAAGAAGTGGATACAGTTGAGGCCTGCACACATGAGGTATCGTTGTCTGGGGTGTTTGGGTGTGGGATGCTTCAGTTGCTGGACCTGATTAGATTCATGCTGCTGCTTACTCTGTGTTGGCTGGATATGTAATTTTTTTTAACTATTTCTGTTTATGGCTACTGGAAATTCTTGGTATGTTTTTTTTCCTTTTTTTTTTTTTTTTTTTGCTATATTTTGTTACTCTGTAGGAAAAACCATGTGGACACCTCGCCATCACATGTGAGCTTGGCCATCACACGCCTAAACCCTTGGCATACACAACCACCTCCATGACTTTGGAGAGTGTCTGAGAATTCTGACAGTGTTTGTGAGCTCAAGTACTGTTGTTGGACCCAAAGGCCTGGCTCACAAATGATGTTCTAGTTCACCCCCAAGGTGTTTAAGGTTGAAGTTGGGGCTCTCCAAACAAAGCTTGTTGAACAACATTCAGGGCCCTCCAGTGACCCCCTTCAAAATGTTCCTTTTCAACTCTGCTGCCTAAGCCAGTAAAAATATCTGGTACTTCTAGTAATGGGGTAGCATGTGACTGTTGTGTGACAGCAGTGCTAGACCTGGACACTGTCATGTGACTGGGAAGGGAGGGATGTATGTCACTGCTCCAGCTGTGCAAGATCTAAAGCTGTTAGGTTACCAATCATTTACTTGGAAAAAATGCAGCCACCATTTTATTTTCCTATCCTTGGGTGACAGCGCTCACTCACCACACTGTATGAGAAAAGAAATTAGACAGCGGTACGGCATGCTGCCTTTCTTATATTCTCCATTATATCAAAGGGTGTGGTTCTGCAGTCCTGATAGATGGCTAAGAATAACAATCTTATTGAAAATAGGCAGCACAGCAGATTAATGGCTCACAAGATTTTTGCCACTATTAACCAGTATATATATATATTTTTTTAAACAATGTCTGTAAAAAAAATCTACTTTTTATATGAAATGTACATGAAAATACATATATATGGATATCGATATAGACAGTATCTCACAAGTATGTACACCCCTCACATTTTTTGTAAATATTTTATTATATCTTTTTCATGTGACAACACTGAAGAAATGACACTGCTAAATTGTAAAGTAGTGAGTGTACAGCTTGTATAACAGTGTACATTTGCTGTCCCCTCCAAAATAACTCAACACACAGCCAATAATGTCTAAACTGCTGGCAACAAAAGTGAGTACACCCCTAAGTGAAAATGTCCAAATTGGGCCCAAAGTGTCAATATTTTGTATGGCCACCATTATTTTCCAGCACTGCCTTAACCCTCTTGGGCATGGAGTTCACCAGAGCTTCACAGGTTGCCACTGGAGTCCTCTTCCACTCCTCCATGATGATATCACAAGCTGGTGGATGTTGGAGACCTTGCGCTGCTCCACCTTCCATTTGAAGATGCCCCACAGATGCTCAATAGGGTTTAAGTCTGAAGACGTGCTTGGCCAGTCCATCACCTTCTTTCATCATCTTGGAGGTGTGTTGGGGCCGTAATCATGTTGGAATATTAGAATAAAAATGTGATGCGCTAATTTCAAACCATACAATAATCGCAGTAAGCCACAAATATGCGATTATAAAATTATATAAAGTGCAACTGTGCATAAATAAGTCAAAAAATGCCCCTGTGCATATATTTAGAGTAATAGCTAGTGTATAGACCATAAGATAACTCTATGTGCAAAAAGACACAAATTTGTCATATAGACTAAAATCCATATATAGAGTGTGTAAACTTATTACAATATGTACAAAGTGGAGCAAAGACAGATATCTGTGCATATGTTAAGGTGATAACTAGTGCATAAATCATAAAGTGACTTTATGTGCAAACAGACGCAAGTTTATCATATAGACTAAAATACATATATATATAAAGTGGGTGAGACTTGTTGCAAGGTATAAAAAATGGAGCAAAAAAACAGGTATATAAAAAAAGAAGGAAAAAATATATATAAAATATTAAATCCAAGTGACCAACGTGATTAAAATGTCCCATACACAATCAGATCCAATCGTGCAATTCGGTAAACACACTAAATAAAATGTGCAACGTGCTGGGCAGTCAATCCATCCGTGATGGTCCATGCAGAAAGTGCAAATGCTATGTAATTACCTCACTGCTGTGGGTAAACAGCAAAATAAGTAATGGACATCAGGATGATTGCAGAGACGGCTGTGTAACACAATCTTTGGGAGACTTCTCTAACTTCCTCATGAATGGCAGGTAAACTCAAGGAAATGGATTAAAGAGGACCGCCATAGTGTAGTATTTCAAACATGTATCAATTTTATTAAAAAGGTTTAAAACTACTCACAAGCGAAGTATGGATAAGCACATAAGACAGACAGCATAAAGTTTAAACCGGATATGGGCGTCACTTCCGGGTTCCTACGCGTTACGTCGTGGAGACTTCAACTTCAACATACTACATGTTGGAATATTGCCCTGTGGCCCAGTCTCTGAAGGGAGGGGATCGTGCTCTACTTCAGTATGTCACAGTACAGGTTGGCATTCGTGGTTCCTTCAATGAACTGTAGCCGGCAGCACTCATGCAGCCCCAGATCATGACACTCCCACCACCATGCTTGACCGTAGGCAAGACACACTTCTTTGTACTTTTCGCCCGGTTGCCGCCACACACGCTTGACACAATCTGGTGACAGGCAGCGTGGCAAGTAACAATCCGTATCTGGTGGCAGGGGACAGTGGCAAGTGACATGCTCAGGGCTCCCACTGATTCTGCATTATGGTAAGTTGAACTGTTTCATTTATTACTACAATGTACCGTATATACTCGAGTATAGGTCGATCCGAATATAAGCCGAGGCCCCTAATTTACCACAAAAAAACTGGGAAAACTTATTGACTCGTGTATAAGCCGAGGGTGAGACATGCGTCCGTCCGTCCGTCCGTCCGTCCCTGTGTCCGTCCGTCCGTCCGTCCCTGTGTCCGTCCGTCCCTGTGTCCGTCCGTCCCTGTGTCTGTCCGTCCGTCCGTCCCTGTGTCTGTCCGTCCGTCCGTCCCTGTGTCCGTCCGTCCGTCCCTGTGTCCGTCCGTCCGTCCGTCCCTGTGTCCGTCGCAGCCTACCTGTCTCTTTGCCTTCTGCAGCTTCTGTGTGCCGATCCGTGCCATGCTGCACTTCTCCACCTCGTCTGACAGATGGCGGCCATTCCACTGTTCAAAAGCCGCGCCTCTGTCTGTGATAGGCGGAACACTCAATTTCCCAGCAGTCAGTGTTCCGCCTATCACGGACATCCGCTCATCCTCGTCCATAGTATGAGAATGAGCGGATGTCCGTGATAGGCGGAACACTGACTGCTGGGAAATTGAGTGTTCCGCCTATCACAGACAGGGAGGCGCGGCTTTTGAATAGTGGAAGGGCCGCCGTCTGTCTGCACGACACGCTGATTGTGTAGGCAGACGGCGGTGACTCGAGTATAAGCCGAGGGGGGCACTTTCAGCCTAAAAAAAAAGAGGCTGAAAATCTCGGCTTATACTCGAGTATTTACGGTAATAATAGAAATAATGCGCTTCAATCATCCTGACACCATATCGGCTTAAAGCTTGTTAACCAGGCACGGTTTTCATAACTGAAAAGACCCTTAGCGGTCTCTTGTCATGAATGCCTGTCAGCAGTATTCTAGTCTAGGCCACACATGTGCAGATCAGGCCACATTTCAGGCACCCGCTCTGTGCCATTGTAAAGTGACTCCTATGCACAGGAGTGACATCAAGGCCCAGTCGTTCCAGTGGCTGAATAGAACTAATGTGGAAGAAAGACCAGGTGAAGATGGAAGTGCTCTGGAGCAGTGAGCATAAGCCATATAGTGCTTGCCCTTAAGTATCCGCTACAATCATGTTTAGCAATTTGTGAATACTTTTTAAAACGATAAAGAAAACACAAAGGTAACTGCAATGTATATGTTGTGTTTTAAGTAGAACTCGAGGCAAAATGGTTTTAAGCTTTGGATAGTGTGTGGAATGGCTATTGCTACCCCTGGGAAGATTCCGCCAGCATGTTCATATTTGTTTTGGGAAGGCTTAAGAGTACTGTCAGGTTTTCATTGCTGCCTGTGTTGCAGAAGAGTTCCTTTACTTCTATCCCTGGTCATTGGAGCAGAAAGTAAAGTGAAATCTCCTCAGTGGTGATCATGGCAAGAAAAAAAACTGACAGGGCTTTTCTTCACTCTTTTTTTTCAATTAGAAACATGTTTTTAAAAAAAATGTACCTGTGTTGTCCTTTTAACCACTTATATGCTGCTGTTCATTTAATAACCAAGTGGTGGACACCAATTACCCTAGGTTCACTGGCAGGGTATAGAGCCAATCCAAATCAAACTGCACCATGTAATCACCGTGAAGGCCAATTTCCTATATAAACATTGCAGTGTGTTTAGATTGGTGAGTCCGTCCTTTCCACTTACTATGAAGGAAAACTAGAAACTCCAATTAATTATTAGTTCCAGGTCAGCGGCAGCAGATATTCAGTTATGAATGGTTTTTAAAGCCAGCCTCCTACTGTATTTGACCTGTACATTACCCCTTCACTGCTCCCCCTCCCTCTGTGTATGATCTGTATGCACTGTATCTAGTACACCATTATCAAGATCTGTTTTAACCACATGAATACTGGCATGTTTCTTGTGACCTTAAAGCAGATCGTTGTGGGGTGTCAACTTTCCAAAAAAGGGTCATTTAGGAGTGTTCATACTGTACTAACATTGTGATTTGGTTTATAACCAATAGTTATTTTATAGGGAAACGTTTTTGTTTTTAATGTTGGTCTGTTTTCCTTTTTGTGCAGTAAAAAAGCTATAAATACTACCAAAACAAAGTGCTATGTCTTTAAAAAAAGAGCTAAAAATGTATTTGGATGTAGTGTTTCATTACACAGTAATTGTCAGGCAAACTATTACAACTCTAAAAAATTTAGAAATTGCTTGGTAATGAAGCGATATTATAGGCTTGTAGTTGAACAGTTGTGTTTTATTTTTATTTTTATTTTTTTTTCTTTAGGTCGCATTGCCTGCTGATGATGAGTATGTGCCTCTTAGACCACGGGTTGGGCAAGCTGCAAAGGTTTGTATGAGTCTTCAAAAGCTCTGTTTAAACACTGAATATTATTGCCTAGGTTTTATTTGTCAGAACTTGGTTTAAAAGTGAACATGTACAGACTAGTTTGTTCTGACCAAGTATTAAAATCAGCTTTATCATTCTCCTCTGTATCTTTAGGTACTGTGGAGAAATTGATATTCAGAGTTCGCACCAGATGCACTAACATCACTCATAATGACTGAGCATCGTAAACGGTAATTTACGATGCTTCTGTTTATGAATGGAGAGGAGCCTCTGCCTCCTGTACGTTCATCTTCAGGGCTGCTGAGAAAGGGACTGGGGTTTCTCTATCCTTAGTCCCTTTCCATGTCTCAAAGGGGAGATAGACCCCTGATATCTCACCAAAGCCCCCCTCCACCTAATAAAAACAAAATGTATTAAATATTCTAAAGTAAAATACACTGCCCAAAAAAGAAAGCATTGTAAAAAAAAAAAAAAATAATCTCTCACTCCGATTATTAACAGTTCTATTGCTGACTATAAGGTGTTAACAGGTTCATATCGCATAAGTTGCACCGGTGTAAATGGGCTCAATTAGAAGGAAAGACCAAATGTGCGCATGATTCCCACACCACTGCCCCCTTGCATTGCCAGCAGGATGATCTATCTTACTGCAGTTTTTGTTTTTATATCTCTCGCCGCCATATTTATTATGAGTTTTGAATACAGGTGTTTTTTTTTTTTTTGCATTGTAAAACAAGGAATATTACATGGCGCATTCTGGTGCCATTAAGAAAGACACAGCAGCACATAACCCTTAGAATATATGTTGAGACACAATGGTGGCCCATTAGGGTTCATCCACACCAGTTTTGGGACTGCATTTGCCCAGCACAAGACAAGGCAAAAAGCAATGTTTTCTATGGTACTGGCATGGCATTTTTCTTCAGTGCGGTGGGTTGCTTTTTAAACTACTGCATCGCATCACCATATCAAGATCTACACACCAGCACTGTGCGCTCCCAGCAGACACAGGCAGCCATATGATCTTTTCAATTTGCTGGTGGGAACAAACCTATGGTAATGCACTGCAACACATTGGCACAACTTAAATGGAGTTTTTATTGACTTACGCTGGGCTATTTAGGGGTATTTAATATTTGGCTGCAATTATGCCGTAAATATTCCTTGACAAGTTTGAATTGCAATATTATGTGTTTTGGTTTATATTACAAGAAGGAATTATGTCATGATAGATTCTGTTTTTATTGAATCGGATGTAAAAAAAATGACACTTTATTTTTTTATTTTTTTTACCCATTTTAGGAATATCCATTTATACTTGATGCTTTTCAGAGAGAGGCCATTCTGTGCATCGACAACAACCAGTCTGTCCTCGTCTCTGCTCATACGTCAGCTGGAAAAACAGTGTGTGCAGAGTATGTATACTGCTTCCCTTTTAACCTACAGGAAACCTGTGGTGAGAGAGTACAAATTATTTGACTTCAGTGCTTTCAGTGAATAATCTGGAACAAGCAAACAGATTGGTAGACCACAGTGAAGTAAGAACTCTTGATCGCTAGTTGTTCCAGGTCGTTAAAGTACTGAAGCCATAGGATGAGCATGATTGTCAGACAACAATTTCTGGAGAGCTCAGCAGTGGCATCTTTGATATTATTAAATTCTTATAAGCTACTCTCCTGCCTGCCAGAAATATTTTCTAAATTTCCATGAGCCATGCATGCAGAGTTCTGTGTACATACACGATGCCTTAGGTTCTGGATACACTAACTCCTATACACAAATGCGGAAGTTGCCAGCCAATCAAAATGACCAAAGAGGCCAAACTGCAAAGATGTCATCTGCAGTAGTAGAGCTGCTAGAGGTCCCTTTGGAAAATGTATGCTATTATGTGCAAATATGCTGTACAGGCCAAATCCCTGAGATGTGGACACTGTCACTTTACCTCATTACCTATGCATGATGGTAAAGTGACATATGCTTGTAACTCTTCTGACCTCTCCAGCGCAACAGCGCTCTTTCCTCGATTGTAACAGCCACTTATTACCTACTACTTTTGAGTGTGGAAGGGAGTGTGTGACCTCTTCTTCTGGTGCAGTGCTTGGGCCTAGTGTCAAATCGCCAGTCCTGAGCATTGTCTGATGGAAGGGGCTGTCGCACCGCTTTACCCTGAGCTTTGACTCTGGGTATTTTTGTGGCAGCTACGACAGAGAAATAGGTGAGTGAAGTAAAGTTGCATGTTAACAGGTTTTTTTTTTTTTTTTTACTTAAATTCAATGTGAGAATTGTAAGGAGTGAGGATGTGTATCGAAGAATTGCCAAGCTGCAAACTTTCTCTGATAAAATGCAACAATGAAGCTTTAATAACAGTTCTCTTTATTTCAGCTTGCCCAAGGTTATAACAATTAAACTGTCCATATTCAGTTCTATGCAGATAAAAAGCACTGCAATCCCTGAATAATTTCTCTAGACTGAGCATGCAGAAATATGTTTGTTGGTTATTTTTTTTAGATAGCGTAGGGAGAAGTTAAAACCCCAACAGGTTATTTGCATTAGTTGTCATGTTGGGGAGGTTCCTCTTCACTTCCTGTGTTGGAGATGCAACAGGAAATATCTCCATTTGCTATCGTAGAAAGTTGTCAAATGAACATGTGTCCCCCTTAGCCCTTGTACACACGGTCGGACATTCCGACGGAAAATGTCCGATCGGACCGTGTTGTCGGATAATCCGACCGTGTGTGGGCTCCATCGGACTGTTTCCATCGGAATATCTGACCGACAAAGTTTTTTAGAGCTGGGCTGTAAAATTTTTCGACAACATGATCCGATCGTACTTTGTCCGATCGTTTGTAGAGAATTCCGATCGGACAAAGTGCCACACATGCTCAGATCAAATTCCTAGACCAAAGCTATTGGCTGCTAGCCCGAACGTAATCCCATCGTAACGAAATATCGTCATCACTATTGGATTTTCCGAAAACTTTGTCCGACCGTGGTGTATGCAACACCAGTTTCGGACAAAATCCGATGGATTTGGTTGTCGGAATGTCCGACCGTGTGTACAAGGGCTTAGAGAATTCTTCCTCGCCTCTCGCTCCGAATTTTTGGATTTCCTAATTTTCTGTCTTGGTAGAAATAGTCTTCAGAGCTAATTGAGAACTGAATCTTTCCAGATGGCAGTACATTTTTCTTATCTGTGTTTTTTTTTTCCCTTGACAGATATGCTATAGCCTTAGCTCTGAGAGAAAAACAAAGAGTCATTTTTACCAGCCCCATCAAAGCTTTAAGTAACCAGAAATATAGAGAGATGTATGAAGAATTTAATGATGTTGGATTAATGACTGGGGATGTGACCATCAACCCTACAGCCTCCTGCCTTGTAATGACAACTGAGGTAATATTTGTACCTTTATAGTTGGTGTACAGCAATTTTTTTTACTCCACCATGAGTAATTCTTGTCCTGTGGTAATCTGCAGATCTTGCGAAGCATGTTGTACAGAGGTTCAGAAGTAATGAGAGAAGTTGCCTGGGTCGTTTTTGACGAAATCCACTACATGAGAGATGCAGGTAGTATTGTGTGTGTGTGTGTGTATATATATATATATATATATATATGTATGTATGTGTATGTGTATATGTGTATGTATGTATGTGTATATATGTGTGTGTTGTTCACCTTTTAACTAGTTGCCGACCAGCTGCGGCAGGTTGGCACGGCTGCCTGAATCCCTGTCATGGTACATTGGCTCTTCAAAGCACTATAGTAGGCATGTCCTCTGAGTCGATGCACATGGCCGGCGGGCATGATCGCCGCCAGCCACACGCAATCGCGGGCACGAGAGTCAGAACCAGGATTTGTGTGTAAACGCACAAATCCCAGTTCTGACAGGGGAGGAGAAACAGATCATCTGTTCCTACTAAGTAGGAATAACGATTTGTCTCCTCCTCTAGTCAGTAATATACCCTCACAGTTAGACCCCTTTGACACTGGAGGCGTTTTTCAGGTGCTTTAAAATATCGCCTGAAAAAAGCCTAAGCTGCAATCCCAATGTGAAAACTTTCACACTGGGGCGCTGCGCTGGCAGGACGTCAAAAAAGCTTCTTTGCAGCACTGTAGGAGCAATGAATACGGTTTTAACCCTTCGACCTCTAACGGGGGTTAAAAGTGCTCCGCTAGCATCCGAAAAGCGCTGCAAAAACTACCGTAAAACTCCGCTAAAAATAGTGGCGCTTTACCGTCAACACCCGGGCGCTGGCAGTGTGAAATTGCCCTTAGAGGTACACCTAGGGAACACGTTTAACCCCTTGATCGTCCCGTAGTGTTAACCCCTTCCCTGCCAGTGACATTTACACAGTAATCAGTGACTATTTATAGCACCAATCGCTGTATAAACCTCAGTGGCCTCAAAAAAGTGTTAAGTATCCAATCTGTCTGCCGCAATGTCACAGTCCTGCTAAAAATCGCAGATTGCCGCCATTACTAGTAAAAAATAATATAAGTGCCGTAAATCTATCCCCTATTTTGTAAAGGCATAATTTTTGCACAAACCAATCAATATACGCTTATTGCGATATATTCTTTTTTAAAAAAAAATTTTTTTATATAGCAAAAAGTAAAAAATAACCACAGAGGTGATCAAATACCACCAAAAGAAAGCTCTATTTGTGGGAAGAAATGGGCATAAATTTTGTTTGGGTGCAACGTCGCATGACCGCGCAATTGTTAAAGCGACACAGCGCTCTATTGCAAAAAATGGCCTGGTCATTAAGGGGGATGAAGTGGTTTAAAAAGAGAAAAAATGCATGCACTTTTTTGCAGGTACTGTTTCCCCCGAAAGTAAGATCTACCTTGAAAAAGACATACTGTGATTTTCAGGGAGGGCTGCAATATAAGCCCTAGTTTAAAGTGGTTGTAAACAGCTAGAGTTCTCTCTCTTATGCTATTAAATAATGTAAAAGGTGTGCGTTTCTGTGATCTGAGTCAAATATCAGTTGATCTTTTGCTGCTCTCCTCATCTTCTCCCAGCTGTCAGTGGGGGATTTTGGGCCCCTCCCCTCCCCTCCTCTCCCTCTGCAGTGCTCGGAGCTGGGAAGACTGCTCACAAGGGGTGCAACAGATCGTCACCGATCCGTGATCCGAACGGGTCACCCCGCTCTGATCGGCACATGCCGCGATCCGCGGTCTCGGCCTTAGGCAAGGCTTCGGCCTAGCTCCGAAGCGGCAGCCATCTTTCTACACCCAGGCTTTTACAATGTGATCGCTCCGACGGAGCGATCACTTGTAAACAAACCGGCATTATGTCATGACGCCGGTTTCTCTCACCCCTCTGTACTGATCTGTACAGTGGAGGGGAGAGATTGGATGGAAGCAGCCATCCCTCCATACCATGCCAATACCCTGCCAATACTCTGCAATACTCTGCCATATCCAACCATACCCTGCAATACACTGGATATTACAGTGGGGACTATATGGTGGTGGAATTTTCACAGGTTTTTGCAAATTCAATTATTATTTGCTGATCCGAAAAATTATCCGATCCCTGACTCTGATCCGAGGAACAATCCGATCCGTGAGTTTTTTTTTTTTTTGATCCATTGCACCCCTACTGCTCAGGCAGGTCACGGATACGTTGACCAGTGCTATAATGGTGTTAAAAACCTCCTTATATTACAGAAACGCACACTTTTTTTTACATTATATACTATTGTTATAGAGGGGATTCTAGCGTTTTACAACCACTTTTACTATGTTCACACTGATGGGCAGGGAGGGGGAGAGAAGACGGCAAATAAAATGGCAAGCCCTACTGTGTTTTGGTTGCCAAAATGAATATAAGACCCGGGCTTATTTTCAGGGATACGTGGTAAAAAAGTTTAACTTTTATTTTCCTAAACAACCTGCAATTAGCACATCACAAGTGCAATTTGAGGCTTCTGCAGACTTTCAGCATAGCCGTCTGTTTGTACCTCGTACAGGCAGGAGGTTACCCGAGAGCAGGAATATAGATGAAGTATGAGGATGCTCACCAGTGCCCCTGTAGTCCATTGAGAACTACAAGCCATGTAGACCCCAGCACTATGGTTGTCTCGCCTACTTCTCATTCAGGTCATTCACAAAACGCACAGCCCCGGGTTTCATTTTATGAATGGCCAGGAGGAGAGGAAGGCGAGGACACGATGAATTATATTGAAGTCACAGGCCTGCAGTGCTTGCATCCACAGCAGCCCAGTAGAACAGCAGAACATATTTACCAACAGCATTAAACCCACAGATATTACACATGCAGTATTTGTCTAATGGGTAGTATGGTGGCTTAGTAGTTAGCACTTGTGTGACGAACACGGGTAGCAGATTTCTGCCCTCACTAACTTGTAACATACACTGTCACCACAGACAGATATGTTCAGAAGGTTATATCCTATACAGTAGCGTTCTTCAAGAGACAGGTTCTTTCTAAGAGCTTGGGGACAAGGTTAACACTTTTCAAAATAAGGTTTTAAAGCAGAGCTCCACCCAGAAATGGAACTTCCGCTGATCGGATTCCTCCCCCCTCCCGGTGTCACATTTGGCACCTTTCAGGGGGAGGGTGGAGCTGTTTGGACCTGTCAAATCCAAGTATTTGCTCCCACTTCAGGCGAAAAAACAACGCTATATGTCTGGCTCTGAATGCCTTATGGGATCCCCATTAATTCTGGGTATCATTTTATGACATGCAATGTATTCTTAGTGGATTTGGTCATAGTTTTACAATAGGTCTAGACATCCTGGCAGGACTCCATTATCTGTTTTACAGCTCTGCACAGGCCTAAGCCTGGTTTCTGACATCTCTAAGTTGAGATCATAACTATTTTGAAGTGTTCTAAAGTTAAGCCTATGGATTCCTTGAATTGAAGGGGGGTAAGATCACTCCTGCAATATAACTGTTAGCCAAGACTGGCCGCTAGCTACAGTTTTTCATGTGTCTAGTTAGTACATGGTACTTGCTTTTCAGGCAACTGAATTCCCTCTTGAAGCCCGATAAGTTTCTATTGCCCAGTGTACAGCTTTGAGAAGAGTACCTACCGTGTACCAAATCATCCTCTGTGATGGAAGCAGTCACCTTGAATTTGAAAAGCATGGAACACCGCTATGTTTCATATTTTAGCTGTCAACAGTCATTAAAGTGCATGCACTTCTGCGGCAGTTTAGTTCCATGATTTACTAACCAAGTCAGTTTGCAGTCTCGTAACTCAATGTTTCTCACCTCCAGTCCTCAAGCACCTCCAACAGGTCATGTTTTCGGGATTTCCCTCAAATGAAATGGCTGTGGTAATTACTAAGCCAGGTAAACTGATCAAATCACCTGTGCAGCATAATGGAAAGCATGAAAACATGACCTCCTATAATAAAAAAAATAGGGAAGTTTATAGTGCACTGGTATTGTTTTTTAAAACTTGTACGTTTTAGTGCAGCCCAATAATGTTGCAAGGGTTTGCGTTCAGTTTAGCTCTGTACACCTCCTTGCAAAGTGAATGCTTCCTTGCTGCTTGTGGCTATTGAGCCACTCAGCTCTGTACTCCTGCTCCAATTCTTTATAAAAAAAAATCTTCCTTTTACTCACTGAATGCCCTGCGTTCATGTTTGTATTGATGGTCGCACTGATGTAGGTAGTACAGCTATTCATTATTTTTTTTTATTTTTTTTGGCTGTACTAATTTTAATTATCAGTACATACCTATTCTTGGTGTACTAAGAGTATACAATAAAAGGTATCCAGGTGATCTTGATAATGCAAACTGCACGTCAGAGTTTTTTTTAGGTTATGTTCTGCAAATATCTAACATTGTTTTTTTTTTTATATATACATTTAGAAAGAGGAGTCGTGTGGGAAGAAACCATCATCCTTCTACCTGATAACGTACATTATGTCTTTCTGTCTGCCACCATACCCAACGCCCGTCAGTTTGCTGAATGGATTTGCCATCTGCACAAACAGGTAGTCACACTACCCTTTTTAGGGGGCAGTTGCTTCATTTATGAGTTTTAATGACCTACTATATATAATCTTTTGCGTTCTGGAAGAGGAATATAATTTAATCTAGAGAATCCAGAAAATCACACTTTTGATCATCATGTATTTTTCTATTTCTGTGTTGTGTGTACTGGTATAATATTGCTATCTACGACTTTCCATTATCCCGAGCACACCAATACAGTACCTGAATCAGAAGAGGAAGTGGATAGTAGAAGTGATCTTTGTGTCTATCAAGATCCGTCTAACAGTCTCATTGGTCAGGCACTTGTAATGTGTCTGCATGGATTTTTATTTTTTTATATAGCAGCCATATCAATAGTACATTGGTCAAAAATCTTTTTTGTGTGTTGTCCATAGGAGAGGTGTGAGCAGGAATGTTTTTTCAATATTTTAAGCTAAATTCTGATTCTGTTGTTCTTAAAGGGGCAGTTTGCCTTTACTTTTGCCCAAAAATATTCCCTGTGCGTTACTGTTTTCTTTAATTATCAACATGCTGTGTACTCTTTTGTAAAAGAGTGCTATTTCATTTTCTCATTACACTCCCCTCTTTGTGAGCCTTGGAAGCTCACAAAGAACATGGCTTCTTTGCCCATGGATGTGCTGTCTTTTTTTTCTTTCTGCGCATGCGTGGTTAGAGAACAAAGCAGATGCTCCTTAATGAGTTTCTGGGTCTGCACATCCTGCAATCTGTGCATCCGGCGATCTGGAGGATAGAGAAAGAGGAACAATGTCATGAGCATCTGAAAAAGTAATTGTAAATTGTTTTTGCTAAACCAAACACTGCTTGTTAATGTGGTGAGAACACTGTAATGAAAGGGAAGGTTTTGGCAACAGTAAGTAAAGGTGAACTATGTGTAAAATTATTTCTGATTTTGTTAAATCGTGACACCATTGCTAGAAATAGTCTGTTAACCTTTCAGTTCTTGGAACTTCCGTTCTCATTGAAGTTGTAATTGCAGTTACTTTTTCAAATCCCATCTATTTCTACATGGTGGGTTTACAAATGTGGCCTTTTTGAGCATGTAGCATTTTTGTGCAGTTAGATCTAAAGCCCAACTGAGCAACTAAAAACTGTGCATACGTTGCAAGGGTTTATTGCTCGTTTTGTCTAGGGGAGAGGTAAAAAGGCAGTGCTCCCCTGGGATCCAGTGGTGAACTGTGCCTCCTGTGCTCTGGCATCCTCATGTTTAGTTCTGGTCCTTTGTCAATGACATTAGGACCCTAAGCTAGTGTATTGTGAAGGTGCAAACACTACAGGAAGGAATCTTTTTATTGTTTCTTTAGGCATAAAATCTATTAAAACTTTCAGGGTGGGCATAGCCCCACTCCAAGGGATCATTTTATTTGCCCACGATTGGGCTTCTCCGTTCTAAAGTTAGCCAAAAGATTTTTTACTGGTTGCTCTGTCACCCCACACAAATATATGCAGAATATAATGCTTTTTTAGTGTACAAGGGCTCTAACACAGATAAATACTTTGCTGCAATGTTCTTCCAGCTTCCCCTCGCTGCCTGTTGCAGTCCTCCACCACTGCGCCTCTTCTCTGGTCCTGTCGCAGGTTCTCTGCCATTAGTCTTCAAGCACAATGCAAAACCAGCAGCCATTGCTGGTCCTGAATTGTACATGATACGGCGGCCTCCCTTAATTCACTGCCACAGGACTGGAATATGGTTTTAGGTGGCTAGTTCACACCACATGCAGTCCAATGCGTTTTTATTTTTTTTCTGTATCAAAAACGCATGGCAATTAGGTTATATGGTTTTCAATGGCATAGTTTACAGTACACCAGTGCTTGCAGTTCCAGTGGTAGAAAAAAAAATAGAACCTACTGCATTTTTCCTGCACTGGACTGTACTGGAACGCTGTAAAATGCATCAAAAACGCAGTGGAACACACACGTCCTTATTAAAGGTTAAGGGGGGTGGTGCACTGGACTGCACCAAAAACGCACTGGAACGCATCAAAAACACGCATCCAGAAAAGCATTTGGAACGAATTCGGGCTGCGTTTCTATGGTGTGAACTGGCCCTTACTCTATTGACGAAACAAGCATAATAATCTGCATATGGGTGGGGGGACCGCAGACCAAATTTTAGCTGCTAGTAGCTCTATAAAACAAAAAATTGCATGAATTGTCAGATGTTTTTTTTTTTTTTTCCCTCAACCCCACGTAAAAGAATAGTTTTCTCCTTTGGTTTTGCATAATGTACACACAATATTTACCATTAGCTCACATGACATGCAGGTTGCCATAGCCCCAGTCTAGACAGATCAGCCACTATGTGGTTACTCTGTAAATTTGAAGCTTGTGCAGTTAAAAAAAAATAGGATGTTTCTCGGAGCTTTTTGAGGTTTTGCAGTTGCAGTCCTAAATAATGCACCTATAGGTTACATTTATGAGAACAACTTGAGTTATTGTAAATCGGTAGATGGCGCTATATGCACAGGTCGGTTTAGATGGAAAATGCAGCTGTCTTGGTGAACCAACAGATGGCATTGCGTTGTCCCATTTTATTGTGCGCTGCAGTCATTGTAAACCAGTAGATGGCGCTCTGGGGTCCTTTATCGTTGTTAAGCACATTGTTTCTTTGCCTACCAATAGATGGCACTAGTCGTAGTAAGCTAACGGGTAACGACGAATGGTAATATATTTTGGGTTGCTATAGTTATTCTAAACCAATAGATGGCGCAGGATATAGTCACGTAAATGATCTTTGAGCAGCTTCAGTTGTTAACCAATAGACGGCGCTGGGCATTTGGAATGCATTGTTTTGAATTAATCGGCTTTAGTCATAACAAACCTACAGATGGCGCTATATGATGCCATTATTCATGTAAGAGTCCTAGTCAGCAAGTAGGTCGCGCTGAAGCGAAATTGATTTATTAACTTGCTTACTGGGCACTTAAACCCCCCTCAGTCCCAGACCAATTTTCAGCTTTCAGCGCTGATGCACTTTGAATGACAATTGCGCGGTCATACAACACTGTACCCAAATGAAATTTTTATCATTTTTTTCCCACAAATAGAGCTTTCTTTTGGTGGTATTTAATTACAGCTCGGAGTTTTATTTTTTGCTAAACAAACAAAAAAAGATGCAAAAAAATAAAAATAAAAAATCATGTTTTAATAGTTTGTTATACAATTTTGCAAACGGGTCATTTTTCTCCTTCATTGAAGTGCGCTGATTAGGCGGCACTGATGGCTGCATTGGTGGGCACTGATGGCTGCATTGGTGGGCACTGATGGCTGCATTGGTGGGCACTGATGGGCTGCATTGGTGGGCACTGATGGGCTGCATTGGTGGGCACTGATGGGCTGCATTGGTGGGCACTGATGGGCTGCATTGGTGGGCACTGATGGGCTGCATTGGTGGGCACTGATGGGCTGCATTGGTGGGCACTGATGGGCTGCATTGGTGGGCACTGATGGGCTGCATTGGTGGGCACTGATAGGCTGCATTGGTGGGCACTGATAGGCTGCATTGGTGGGCACTGATAGGCTGCATTGGTGGGCACTGATAGGCTGCATTGGTGGGCACTGATAGGCTGCATTGGTGGGCACTGATAGGCTGCATTGGTGGGCACTGATAGGCTGCATTGGTGGGCACTGATAGGCTGCATTGGTGGGCACTGATAGGCTGCATTGGTGGGCACTGATAGGCTGCATTGGTGGGCACTGATAGGCTGCATTGGTGGGCACTGATAGGCTGCATTGGTGGGCACTGATAGGCTGCATTGGTGGGCACTGATAGGCTGCATTGGTGGGCACTGATAGGCTGCACTGGTGGGCACTGATAGGCTGCACTGGTGGGCACTGATAGGCATAGTTAAGGCGGCACTAATAGGCACAGATAAGGCGGCACCGATCGGCACAGATAAGGCGGCACTGATGGGCAAAGATGGGCACAGATAAGATGGCATGGATGGGTGGCACGGATAAGTGGCACGGATGGGACTGATGGGCACTGATAGGTGGCACTGATAGGTGGCACTGCTGGGCGGCACTGCTGGGCACTGATGGGCGGCACTGGGGTGCAGCACCTTTGCGGCAGATTGTGGGCACTGTGGGTGGCACTGTTGGTGGCACTGCTGGATGGCATTGTGGGTGGCATTGTGGGTGGCACTGTGGGTGGCGCTGGGGGCACTATGGGCACTGCTGGGTGGCACTGATGGGGGGCACTTTCATTCAGGATGGCACTGCGGTGGGCACTGGCAGGGGGCAGGTGGTCAGCTGTATTGCTGGCCGTGATCGGGACTGATGTCCCGATCACGGCCGCCGGTGATCGGCTTTTTTTTTCTCTCCTCGCGCTGTCAGCGCGAGGAGGAATAATAGCCGATTACCGGCTCCGTTCTGTCACATGATCAGCTGTCATTGGCTGACAGCTGATCACGTGATAAGGGGTCGGGATCGACCCCTTACACGGATCGGTGATCAGGCGAGTCTCATGGACTCGCCGATCACAGAGCGCGCCGCGCGCGCCCCTCAGGGGGCGCGCAGGCCGCTCGTAACCAGGACGACGTCAATAGACGTAGTCCTGGAAATGTAGGTCCGCGCTAATGCCGTCATTTGGCAATAGCGCGGATCTCAAGTGGTTAATGAACGGCTGCAGTCATGGAAAACCAATAGATGACGCTAAAGGGTAACATTTATTAGTATAATACGAAACCAATAGATGGCGCTGAAGGAAGCACAGATTTATTACTGACCGGCTGATGTCTTAAACCAATAGATGGCGCTAAAGGTAGTACAGATTTATTACTAACCGGCTGAAGTCTTAACAAACCAATAGATGGCACTGAACGGTCACCGATTTGTTACTGACCTGCTATAATCTTAGCAAACCAATAGATGGCGCTGAAGGAACGCATATGTAGTCGTATCAAACCAACAGATGGCGCTGGATGAACACTTGATTTTTACTGAGCTACTGCATTTAAAACAAACCAATAGATGGCACTTGAAGGATACAGGTTAATTACAAAGCGGCTGCAGTCATAGCAAAGTAATAGACGGCGCTGAATGTTTAAGTAGAATGCCGAGTTGTCTTCGTTTTAGGGCTGCAACTAACGATTCTTTTCTTAATCAATTAGTTGGCTGATTTATTATTTCAATTAATCGGTTATTGACCTTAAAAACAAAAGTGTGGTGTATAATTTAGTTACTATGTGTAGTTGTAAAAAAAGGCACTTTATTCTTAAATATCTCTATGCAGTGATAAATATAAATAACCAACTAACTGGTTAGGGAGCAAAATATCTAATCCACTCTGAGAATAACCAACAGAAGAGATATACTATATGTACTATTAGAGGGTGAATCTGGTAAAAATCATCAGACTCGGAGATCAGTTTTTTTTTTTTTTTAATTAAAAACAGTCTTCCTTCAAAAAAATGCAATTTTAAGAACATTTGTTCTATTTTCTAATCGTTAGTGGGGTCAAATTGACATTTGTTTTCAACCAGTGATGGGAAAATTTGGATATAGAAAACTTCTTGGTCAAATAAATTTTCAGACAGTGTATGTGGTTTTCATTTAGAAATTGCATTCATTTTAAAAACAGAATGTTAAAAAAAGTGAGAATTTCAAACATTCTTTCATTCAGCAAATGTACAAAGATTTTTCGTCTAAATATTCTCGTCTGAAAATTGATCCGTGTGGCCAGCATGAGGCTCGGTACACACCTATGCAGTTTGCGTTTGATCTGTTTTTGCTGAGTTTTGATTTTTGCACACGTGATTTTGCTGCGATTTGCGTTTGCATTTTTTTGCCCAATTTGTTGGGCAGAATAAGAAACACAAATTGCTGCGAAAACGCATTACATGCTTCTCTATTGAAGTATATTGAACCAAAAAATCACCGTTGTGTGAATGCGTCCCATAGGAAACCATGTACATGAACTGTAGTGCGTTTCTGCAAAAAAAAAAAACATTGATGTGAACCAGGTCTAAGACATTTAGTAACCTAATGGGGTTAAAAAAAACTAAAATTGGCCCTTTTTATAGTAGAAAAAAGCAGATGATCACTACTGTAAGGGGTTCATTTTTTTACTGTAGAACAGTAAAAGTAATATTTACAGTAGCGATTATTTGCTCTTTGTACTATAAAGGGCTTTTTTTTTTTTTTTTTTTTTTTTTTATTTTGACCCCATTATGTTGCCCGATTAATCGATTATTAAATAGTAATTGATTAATTTCATAATCAGTTGTCTATTAATCGATTAGTTGTTTCAGCCCTACATTGTTTTTTGAGATCCTGGTCATGAGTTGTGTGCTTGGGGTTGTAATATGGAGTTAAGGATTACTGTGGTAATGTGTAAATTTCATATCCTTGTATCTACCGGTATGTCTGCAGTAACCAATGTCCTTGTGATATATTAACCATTTAAGGACCGAGCCTCTTTCTGAAATTTGGCGTTTTAAAAGTTAGTTTTTTTTCTGCTTAAAAATTACTTGGGACCCCCCAAAAAAAACACCCTAAAAATAAAAATGGCGGTCATTGCAATACTTTCTGTCACACCGTATTTGCGCAGCTTTTTTTAAAAATATATCTTTTTTTTAATATTGTGAAAGATAATTTTACGCTGAGTAAATTAATACACAACATATCATGCTTCAAAATTGCACTCGCTTGTGGAATGGCAACAAATTTTTACCCTTAATCTCCATAGGCGATGTTTAAAAAAATTCTACAGGTTGCAAGTTTTGAGTTAGAGGGGTGGTCTAGGTCTAGAATTATTCTCACTTTTTAATCTTAAAAAAAAAATAAAAAAAATAAATAAAATAAAAAGTGTCACTTTTATTCCTATTACAAGGATTACAAGGAATTTTGTCATTTGAAATTATTATATATTTTTTTTTTTAAATGGCTCTTTAAGAGCTAAGGGCAGAAGTGACGTTTTGACGTTGCTTGTGCCCTGCAACGATATGGAGACGGGTGGGGTCCATCGTCTCCTCACACGTCTCCATACCTAGCCAGCAAAAGGATGCGATGAACTCCGCCACTACCGACCCCTCCGGTAAGCATTGGAGGGCACCGGCGCATGGCAGGAGGGGGCCTCTCCCGCCATCGATTTAAAAGTGATCTTGCGGAGAATCCACCAGAGGGATCACTTTTATCTGAAAGTGGACCACCCGCTGAAGGGGAAGATACCGGGGGTTATTCCTCTTCAAATTGGTGGCGTAAAACGACGGCGGGCGGTCCGTATTGGTTAAAATGCTGAATTTAGGGAATTTTCAAAATTTAACATCTACAGTTATTCTAACAAGATGGAAACCACTTTCTAAATAAACTTTCAGTGCAAAGTGTGCATTTATGGCAAATCAATAGAAAAGGTTGTTTTCCTATATTATATGGCACTAAATGTCTGTCTGGGAAGATGCTATGTGTTTGCAGTTAGCTGAAACTAATAGAGGTTTCCAAGTAGGGTACTCTTCTGAGCCAATGCATAGGGGGAGAAATGTGTTTTTAGTTAAAAAGAAAATAAATAAATATAATTTATTATAGTATGGGGCTTTAAAGGCAACAACATTAATACAGAGTAAAAAAAGCATTTATTACATATAAAATTTGCTTGCACATACATGTAATCAGTTAAAAGCATAACATTAAAAAAAAAAGTACATAGCATAGAATTCTATCGTAAATACCCTCCGATTGTTGGGCAATCTCTTGTTCCCTACGCGTTTCTGGTTCAAGCCCTTCGTCAGGGATATTAGATAGAATATGTGATCATAAATTTGTCAAGCTGATTTGAAGGAGTATACTGTACTATGCAAACAAAAAAGGCAGTGAGACACTGCAGAAGCTGGCGTCACTGGAAACCTACTGACACTGCCCCACGGAATCAATAGGTATTGTATGGGAGTTTTCCATAAACTGGTCACAAATCGGGGTGGTATGCGAAGTGCAATGAAGGGATTGTTTTAAACAGTATTCAATATGATTTTTGAGTGATGCTATCCAAGCCTCAATATAGCCTCCTTGGTGCGTTTATAACTTGGTGTCACTTGAAGAAACCCCTCTCTCTGTGGTTGATGCAGCTGGCATCCATCTCTCCCGGCAGTGCAGTAAGCTTCTTGACAAATTTATGATCACATATTCTCCTAACCAATAACCCGACGAAGGGCTTGAACTAGAAATGCGTCATACCAGAGATTTTTCAACAACTGGAGTATTTATGATATAATTCTATGCTCGCTATGTAGTTTTGTTTTGTTTTTTGATATGTTATGCTTTTAACTGATCATTACAACCTGTATCTGTGATCAAATTTTATATGTAATGAACGCTTTTTACTACTTTTTTTCCTCTTTTTATAAAGAAATTACAATGTAGGTGTAAAGTGTACTTGTTTCTTTGTCGGTAGACATGTGTATATGAAGCAAAACTAACCTGCTCCCACATGCATTGGGTTAAAAACGGAGCTCCTGCCCCCCCCCCCCCCCCAATGAAAAACGTTTTACTTTTAGGAACCCACAATGTCGGCACCCCAGCCAATTTTTCAGTTGGCTCTCAGGTGCTGCCTCCACTATTCTGTGCTGGGCTTTGTGTTTGTCACTTTTTTGTATCCTTTTGTTTGGTGTATACACGTTTGTCACTGTGTGATGAGTAGTGTGTGGGTCCTCGGACCAACCCTGAAAGTCTTGGGGGGCAGGGGGCATAGGCATTTTGGCTTGGTTCTCCCTCTCTCATGGGGTCTCCCATCTTGGGTGCGTCTATTTTCAGCAGAGAAAGGGGTCTGTGTGGTTTTCGGCCAGCTACACCCATGTGATGTACCTCAGTCCCCGTCTGGAGCCTAACGCCCCGGGGGATCAGGGTAAGGTCCTTCCCTAGTGGAGGACAGTGTAACGCCGTTGCATGTTTTCTCACTTTGTGTGTGTGTGCACTTTTTTGGCACCGGGTGGAATTTTTGGGTGTGTTTCACACTCCACTGGCTTTTCAAAAAAAATACTTAATGTGATTGTAGCCGTATTAGTGCAATTGTGACAGAGAAAATTGAGTACTGTCCGTGATACTTTTTTTTATTTGCACTAACATACAAATTTTTCAGGACAAGCTTTCGGGGTATGTCACCTTCTTGAAGAAGTGGACATACCCCGAAAGCTTGTCCTGAAAAATTGTATGTTAGTGCAAATAAAAAAAGTATCACGGACAGTATTTTCTCTGTCAAAAAAAATAAAAAATCAGACCAGCACCAGTACCCATCAGAATGAGCTCCACTTTGGAGACCCCACTACACACACCCCATCAGAATGACCAGCACTTTGGAGATGGCTCACATACTGAGGAAAGCCTTCATCAATACAATAGAATAGATGGTGCTCAGCAGTTGTGGCGTTAAACCAACAGATAGATGGTGCTGTAGATACTTTTTTTCGGTTTCTGAAAAGTGCGTTGGTAATAGTTCAATAGATGGCGCTCAAGACTTCTAGTGGGGTTAAAAAATGTGTATTGTAAATAACCAATAGATGGCGTTGAAGAAAATTTTTATTTATTTTTTCCTTGGTTGAGAGTGACGTATTATATTAGACCAATAGATGGCGCTGAAGAAGTTGTATTTTGTTTATGGAAGAGAAAGAAGTAGACCAATAGGTGGTGCTGATGGGTTTTGATTAATTTCTTAAAGCTGAGGTTATATTTTTAGTATATGTGCTACTTAGACCAGTAGATGGCACTGAAGAGATTTCTGATCTTTCCCTAATGCAAAGTAATGTTCTGTTGGGGTTGTGAATGCTGATGGACAATAGCTCTAATGCTATGTTTACATTAGACTCTATTGTGCCAATTCTAATCAGCATTCTAGTGCATAAATGGACACTATGAATTTACCCCTAGGGATCCATTCACACCTGTATGTTTGTAGCTTGTTAAAATGCACTTTCCTTTTCAGTGCATCAAAAGCGCATGAAAAACCTTCCCCTCTAAAACCTATGCAATTGTTCATATCTATGCACTGTATTTTTAAGCAGTGCACTGCATTTTAGAAAAATTCTGTTTGCTGCATCTTCAATGAATTTTCTTTAAAAATGCACTTTCCATGTAAGTCAATGGTAGCATACCAAAAAACATTGTTTTGTTTTTTGAGCCACCTGTCTATTTTTTCCCAGGTTAATGAGGAAGGAAAACATGAAAAATGCATATAATGCACAATATGTTGGTTTTAACACAATGCATCAAAAGCAAGATAACACAACATGCGGTTTCAAGAAAATGCAGATCGCATTTTCTAACACACAGGTGTGAATGGGCCGTAATTGTGTTTTTTATTTTGTGGTGTTAATATTTTAATCCCTTATATATTTTTTGTTGCTAAATAACTGCTATATAACCTTGATGCCTGTAACCCTGAATAATATTGAGGATTTATATATAACACATTCCCAGCCGTGAAAACCAGTCTTCATGTAATCTATAAAATGGACACACATTAAGAAAATGGCAAAGAAATTATTAACAATAGCTAAAAAATTAAGTTATTGCTCAAGCGTAATAAAAGCAAAAGAAATGGTAAATCAAAAAATTATTCTATAATAAAAATAGTAAAGGCAGTAGAAAGCCTTTTAAATGTTTGGGAAATGTGCACAGTCCTGTTAAAGTGTGTGTGTGTGTGTGTGTGTGTGTGTATATATATGTATGTATGTATGTATATATATATATATATATATATATATATATATATATATATATATATATGTGTATATGTGTGTGTGTGTGTGTGTGTATATATATATATATATATATATATATATATATATATATATATATATATATATATATATATATATATATATATATATATATATATATATATATATATATATATATATATATATAATTATAAAATGACCCCATCAAAATAAACCCAACCCCACCGCATGCGCACACGCGCACACACACCATCAGATTCACCAGTGCTGCCCCCTCCCTGCCATATTTGTGTCCCCATTAGAGCCATCAAAACCTCCACACACATTTTGTGTTCATTAGACACACACCCCCCCATCAAAACAACCAGCCGTTTGTAGATCCCCGCTACACTACCTGTACTCTGGAGACCCGCTATAGATCCCATACCGAGGAACGGAAAGCCTTTATCAATACAATAGATACAATACATTTGCTCTGGAAAAAAGAAAGGTAGTGTCAATAGATGGCGCTGTAGATACTTTTTTTGGATTCAGAAATGTGTGTTAGTAATAGTTCAATAGATGGCACTGAAGAAGTTTTTGGGGTTTTTTTTTTTTTTTTTTTTTTTTTTTGATTGAGAATGAAGTATTTTATTAGACCAATAGATGGCAGTGAAGAACTTTTATATACGGAAAGGGAAAGTAGACCAATAGGTGGCGCTGATGGGTTTAAATTAATTTCTTAAAGCTGATGTTATATTTTTAGTATATGTGCTACTTAGACCAGTAGATGGCACTGAAGAGATTTCTGATCTTTCCCTAATGCAAAGTAATGCTACACCAATAGATGGTGCCAAATTTGAGTTCTGTTAGAGATGAGAATGCTGAAGTTGTAATGGACAATAGATCTAATGTTGTGCTTACGTTAGACTCGATTGTACCAATTCTAGTGCATAAATAAATGGATAAATGGACACCATGAACTTACTATTAGGGATCCATTCACATCCGTATGTTTGTAGCTCATAAAAATGCACCTCCCTTCTCATTGCGTAAAAAAGCGCATGAAAACTGTCCCCTTTAAATCATATGCAATTGTTCATATCTATGCACTGTATTTTTAACCACTTCAGCTCCGGACCAATAAACACCTTAAGGACCAGAGGTCTTTTTGCAATTTCGCACTGCGCTGCTTTAACTGGTAATTGCGCGGTCATGCAATATTGCACCCAAACGAAATTTGCGTCCTTTTCTTCCCACAAATAGAGCTTTCTTTTGATGGTATTTGATTGCCTCTGCGATTTTTTTTTTTTTGTGATATAAATGGAAAAAGAGCGAAAATTTTGAAAAAAAAAGATATTTTCTTCTTTTTGTTATAAGAAAAATCGAATAAACTAAATTTTAGTCATACATTGAGGGCAAAATTTATTCAGCCACATGTCTTTAGTAAAAAAAATGTCAATAAGCGTATATTTTTTGGTTTGCGCAAAAGTTATAGCGTCTACAAACTAGAGTACATTTTCTGGAATTTACACAGCTTTTAATTTATGACTGCCGATCTCATTTCTTGAGGTGCTAAAATGGCAGGGCAGTACAAATCCCCCCCAAATGACCCCATTTTGAAAAGTAGACACCCCAAGGAAATTGCTGATGGGTATGTTGAGCCCATTGAATATTTATTTTTTTTGTCCTAAGGGATTGAATAATGACAAAAAAAAAAAAAAAAAAATTTTTTTTACAAAAAGTTGTCACTAAATGATATATTGCTCACACATGCTATGGGCATATGTGAAATGACACCCCAAAATACATTCTGCTGCTTCTCCCGAGTACGGGGATACCACATGTGTGGGACTTTTTGGGAGTCTAGTCGCGCACGGCACCCCGAAAACCAATCACCACCTTCAGGATTTCTAAGGGTGCAAATTTTTGATTTAACTCCTCACTACCTATCACAGTTTCGAAGGCCATAAAATGCCAAAATAGCACAAAACCCCCCCAAATGACCCCATTTTGGAAAGTAGACACCCCAAGCTATTTACTGAGAGGCATGTTGAGTCCATGGAATATTTTATATTTTGCCAAAAGTTGCGGGAATATTACAAACTTTTTTTTTTTTTTTGCACAAAGTTGTCACTAAATGATATATTGCTCACACATGCTATGGGCAGAAGTCAAATTACACCCCAAAATAAATTCTGCTGCTTCTCCCGAGTACGGGGATACCACATGTGGGGGACTTTTTGGCAGCCTAGCCACGTACGGGACCCCGAAAACCAAGCACTGCCTTCCGGATTTGAATATAAAATGCTATAAAAAACAAACTAACCAGAGTCACCCGTAACACTTATACGGTGATCAGTGGTGAAAGGGTTAACTAGGGGCAATCAGGGGGTTCAAATTTTTATTAGGTAGTATATGGGGGTCCCTGGCGCTATATAAAAACCTGACGGGGAACCTAAATAACTAACTGGCTAACCAGCGTCACCAGTGACACTTATACTGTGATCGCTGGTGAAAGGGGGTGAAAGGGTTAACTAGCAGCAATCAGGGGGTTAAAACCATTATTGGGTAGTATATCGGGGTACCTAGCGCTATAAAAACCTGGCGGTGAACCTAAAAAAATAACTAGCTACCTAGCGACACTGATGCAGCGTTCAGAAAAATTATCGCTTAGTGACACTGGCAAAAGGGGGTGAAAGGGTTAACTAGCGGAAATCAGGGGGTTAAAACCATTATTGGGTAGTATATCGGGGTACCTAGCGATATAAAAACCTGGCGGTGAACCTAAAAAAATAACTAGCTACCTAGCGACACTAGCGACACATGCAGCGATCAGAAAAATGATCGCTTAGTGACACTGGCAAAAGGGGGTGAAAGGGTTAACTCTAAGGGCAATCAGGGGGTTAAATCTTTATTGGGGGGTGATAGGGGGCTACCCTGGACCTAACACTAACTGTCCTGACAGTTTTTACTGTCACAACTGACACTGAATGCATTGATCAGTAAAGAAATGATCAATGCAATCAGTGACACTGTGACTGGGGGGGGAGGGGGGGCGGGGGGGGGGATCGGGGGGGGTTTGTGTGCCTGTGTGTACCTACATGTCAGTGTAGTGTTGGTGCACACTTACTTTTACTCTTCTCCTCGTAGTCCGGTCAAAAAGACCGCCCCGAGGAGAATGACATCACTTCCTCCTTCCTGTGTAAACAATACACAGGGGAGGAAGCTTCTCATTGGCCAGGAGCGATCCAGAGGGGGTGGCCGAAAACCAACGGCCATCCCCTCATCACGGAGCGCTCCTGGACCGAATCGGACCGCCGTAAACAGCGGGAGGGGGTCCGATCGGACCCCCCACCCGCTGGAAGGCAATCACGTAGATGTACGTGATTGTGCCTGCCTGTGCCATTGTGCTGACGTACAATGGCAATACGGCGGTCCTCAAGTGGTTAAGGGATTAAGAAGGTGGTTCTTTATGAAGTGGTCACGTGGTTGTAGACCTGGCGTCCGAGTTTAGAGGAAAAGGGTGCAAAGAGATGGGGCATAGATTTGTAGGGTCCAAGGATGGCTTTTTAAGTATGAGGGTTAGAGAGTGTAGGATAGAGTCAGAACGGGACCATAGTATTTGGGAGGGAATAGCTCCAGGGGACAGGTGCTTAGGTGGGTGGCATTAGAAAGGAGTTTAGCAACTTTGTATATAGTAGCAAGTTTGAATAAGGGGAGTGTTAATTGGGGGAGATACCTGTACAGTGGAGATTTAATCCCTTTTGATCCCTTCTATATTTTTTGTAGCTACATATTACTGCATAGTAGGGCTGGGGAAAAAAATTGATTTGAGTTGAGAGGTCAAATCGATTCAAATTTTCAGCAAATCTTTTCATCTTAGATTTATTTGCATTTTTTTTCCCTCCTCCAGGACCGGCGCTGACACTGCGCCGGTCCTGAGAAGCTAAGGGCAGGAGCTTTTAGGTGAGGCTGCGGCTTCGGCTTAGTCTGCGAGCCGCGGACTAGGCCAAAGCCTCTCCTAAAAACTCCTGCTTGCAGCTCCTCAGGACCGGCGTGGTGTCCATCAAAAAAAAAAAAATTGAATCGTGAATCGGTTTTTCTTAAAATAAAAAAAAAATCGCCCAGCTCTACTGCATAGGCTATATAACCTTGCAGCATGCAACCCTGAATAACATTGAGGATTTGTATAGTGCCAATAATTTGCACCACACATACAATGATACATGTCATTCAAACAAAATGCATTCCCTGCCAAGCAAACCAAAGTATTCTCTGCACTCTTCATGTAATGTATAAAATGGGCACATTAGAAAATGACAAGCAGATAGCCATGTGACAGTATTACTTACTAACTATAGCTGAAAAAACGAATTTATTGCACAGGCATAATAAAAGCAAAAGAAATGGTAAATCAAAAAAATTATCTAATAAAATAAAAATAGTAAAGGCAGTAGAAAGCCTTTTTAAATTTTATTTTGGAAATTTTCACAGCCCTGATAAAAACAATAGAAAAGGGAAAAAAAATGTATTTTAAAAAATAGATATGTCCCCAACAAAGCCATCAAAATCACCCCCACACACAAATTTGTGTCCCCATCGGAGCCACCACCCCCCTCTCTGCAATATTTGTGTCCCCATCAGAGCCATCAAAACCCCCCCACACATTTGTGTTCCAATCAGACACCCCCCCCATCAGAACGACCAGCACTTTGGAGACCCCCCCGCTACACATCCCCTATCAGTATGACCAGCATTTTGGAGATCCCGTTATAGATGGCTCCCATACTGAGGAAAGCCTTTATCGATCGATACAATAGATTTCCCTCAGCAGTTGCTTTGGGGAAAAAGAGGCTCTGTAGATCCTTCTGAGTCAGAAAAGTTTGTTCGTAATAGTTCAATAGAGGGCGGCCAAAAGTTTTAGTGGGTTTCATAAATTTTTATTGTAAATAACCATTATGGCACTGAAGAATTTTTTTTTTCTGGTTGAGAGTGAAATATTAGACCAATAGATGGCGCTGACGTTTTTGTTTATCCAAAGGGAAAGAAGTAAACCAATAGGTGGCACCGATGCGTTTCAATTCATTTCTTAAAGCTGACATATTTTTAGTATATGTTCTGCTTAGACCAGTAGATGGCACTGAAGAGATTTCTCATCTTTCCCTAATGCAAAGTAATGCTACACCAATAGATGGTGCCGAAGAGTTCTGTTGGTGTTGTGAATGCTGAAGTCGTAATCGACTATAGAGCTAATACATTAGACTCTATTGTGCCAATTCTATCCAGCATTCTAGTGCATAAATAAATGGCTACCATGAATTTACCACTAGGGATCCATTTACACCTGTTTGTAGCTCACAAAATTGCACCTTCTCAGTGCGTCAAAAAAAGCGCACTGTGCGTTTTTGCAAAATCCTGTTTGCTGGATCTTCAATACTTCAAAACCACACACACACATTTTGTGTTCCCATCAGACACACAGTAAAGGCAGTGGAAAGCCTTTTACATTTTATATCGGGAAATCTGCACAGCCCTAATGAAAATGATAGAAAAGGCAAATAAAATGTATTTTAAAAAACATATGTTACCATCAAACCCCCCCTATTTTTTTTTTCCCCAATCAGAGCCCTCAACCCCCCTCCTACACGTGTGCACACACATAAAAATAAATGTCCCCATCAGAGCCACCAGCACTGCTACTCAGCTCCCCCCCCCCACCATATTTGTGTCCCCCATCAGAATCAATACAATAGATGGTGCTCAGTTACTTGGGGGGGGGGGTGGAAGTTGGTGTTAAACCAACAGAAGGCGCTGTAGATACTTTTTTTTTTTTTTTTTTTTTTTTCCAAGCTAAAAGGGACATTAGTAATGGTTCAATAGATGGCGCCCAAGAGTTCTAGTGGGGCTTATAAATCTGTGTTATAAATGACCAATAGATGGCGCTGGAGACTTTTTTTTTTTTTTTTTGGAAGAGTGACGTATATTAGACCAATAGGTGGCGCTGATGAGTTTCTATTCATTTCTAAAAGCTGACGTTATATTTTTAGTATATGTGCTGCTTAGGCCAGTAGATGGCACTGAAGAGATTTATCTTTCCCTAATGCAAAGTAATGCTACACCAATAGATGGTGCCCAAGAGTTCTGTTGGTGTTGTGAATGCTGAAGTCGTAATGGACAATAGATCTAATGCTGTGCTTTACTCGATTGTACCAATTCTAGCCCGCCTTCTAATGCATAAATGGACACCATGCATTTTCCACTAGGGATCAATTCACAACTGTATGTTTGTAGCTCACTAAAATGCACCTTTTCAGTGCATCAAGTGCATGAAAAAAAATTCCCCTTTAAAACCTTTGAAATTGTTCATATCTATCCGCTGTATTTTAAAGCAGTGCGTTATTGCAAAATTCTGTTTGCTGTATCTTCAATAAATTTTCTTTTAAAAATGCACTTTCCATGTAAGTCAATGGTAGCATACCAAAAATGCATGGTGTTTTTTGAGCCACCTGTCCATTTGTTCCCAGATGAATGAGGAAGGAAAACATGTAAAATGCACAATGTGTTGCATTGGTATTAAGACAATGCATCAAAAGCAGGATAACGCAACATGTGTTTTCCAGATAATGCATATTGCGTTTTCTAACACACAGATGTGAATTGGCCATGAGTTTTTTTTTTTTTGGACTGTTAATATTTAACCCCTTTGACCCCTTCTGTATTTTGTGCAGCTACATATTACTGCATAGGCTATATAACTACTGTATTACCTTGCAGCATGCAACCATGACAAATAACATTGAGGATTTATATAGTGCTAATAATTTGCACCACACATACAATAAAATAAAGATACATGTCATTCAAACAAAATTAATTCCCTGCTGTGAAAAACCAATGTATTCTCTGCACTCTTCATGTGATGTATAAAATGGACATATTAAAAAATGGCAAGGAAATGACTAATTATAGCTTGCACAGGTTTAATAAAAACGAAGAAAGGTGGTAAACCAAAAGATGGCGCTGTAGATATTTTTTTCGAATTCAGAAAGGTCAGTTAGTAAATAATTCAATAGATGGCGCTGAAGAGTTCTAGTAGAGTTCAGAAATTTGTACTGTAAATGTCCAATAGATGGCACTGAAGACATTTATTTTTTTTGGTTGAGAATAAAGTATTATATTAGACCAATAGATGGCAGTGAAGAACTTATTTTGTTTGCGGAAAGGGAAAGAAGTAGATGGCACAGAAGAGATTTCTGCTCTTTCCCTAATGCAAAGTAATGCTACACCAAAAGATGGTGCCCAAGAGTCATGTTGGTGTTGTGAAAGCTGGCGTAGTAATGGGCAATAGATCTAATGCCATGCTTGGGTTGGACTTGATTGTACCAATTCTAACCAGCGTCCTAGTGCATAAATAAATGGAGACACCATGAACTTACCACTAGGGATCCATTTTCATCTGTTTGTAGCTTGCTAAAATGCAACTTTCTTCTCGGTGTGTCAAAAGCGCATGAAAAACCTTCCCCTTTAAATCCTATGCAATTGTTCATATCTATGCATTGTTAAAGACCAGGTATTCCCCCACCCCCCAAAGGGTGCCAGTTGTGGCACCGGAGGGGGAAAGGAGACAAATGAGTGGAAATTCAACTTTTGGGTGGAACTCGGCTTTAAAGAATTGTTTGTGGTTCAGTAAGTAGACCTCATGACTAGCTGATAGATGGCGCTGAAAGCTGTTACGTTTTTTAGAAATTCTAAATTAATAGATTGCACTGTTGGGTACTTATTTATTAGAGTTGCTGTAGTAGTATTAAACCAATAGATGGCGATGACAAGTCATATATTTAGTGCTGTAGCAATGCTAAACCTGTTTAAGACCCCTTTCACACTGGGCCGTTTTTCAGGCGCTTTTGGGCTAAAAATAGCACCTGTGAAACGCCTGGAAAAAATCCTCCCCTGCAGCCCCAGTGAAAAAGCCTGACTGCTTTCACACTGGGATGGTGCGCTTGCAGGACATTGGTAAAAGTCCCGCAAGTAGCATCTTTGGGGCGGTGTATACACCACTCCTCCACTGACCCTGCCCATTGAAATGAATTGGCAATGGCGCTATTAACCCTTTCTATGGCTTCTAGTGGGGGTTAGGCACCCCACTAGCGGCTGAAAAGCACAGCTAAAATGATAAGGTGCCGGCGCTTTACGCACTAATGTGGCTCAGTGTCAGTTTGAAAGGGCTCTAATAGATTCCATTGAAGAGACCTCGTGTTGTACTAATGTAAACCCAATAGATGGTGATGCGGGGGTAATTGCATATTTGAGTGCTGTAGTCATTCAGTCTAAAGCCATAGATGGCGGTGAATTCATGTATTAAAGAGGAAACAATGACGTAACATGCATGGGAGCTGCCGGCCATGGCACAGGGCTCTGAAGAAACGGCACAGTGGGCAATCCTTCAAAGTGCATGCGCTAATGATGCCATTGGCGTATACAGTAAATATCTCCCTCAATGGTGCACATTTAGATATTTACAGTACCTATAGGCAAGCCTTATTATAGGCTTACCTATAGGTACAATGCATGGAGTTCCTCTTTGTGTTGTAATGATAAACCTATTTTTAATAGATGACGCTGAAGAGTCCTTTATGTATTTTTGAGCATTGCTGTAATGTAAACCAACAGATGGCGCTGTAGGTACTTATTCGAGTTCTTTTAATTATTTTAGTCCTATAGATGGCGCTGTAGGGGTACTTGCATATTCAAGTGCGTTTATTAATTGTAGCCCAATAGATGGCGGCATAGTCCCGTGTTGAAATGCCAAGTCCATAGATGGCACGGTTTCGTTATTATATTAAAGAGGATCGTGGTAACCCGCACTATGGGATATACGTAAATATTCAAGTGCTGTAGTAATACTAAACCAATAGATGGCGCTGACGAGTTACACTGCTCATAAAAATGAAAGGAACACTTTTAAAACTCATCAGATCTCAATGGGGAAAAATATATCATGCTGGATATCTATACTGGTATGGACTGGGTGATGTGTTGGGAACGAAAGGATTAGGGCTGAAACAATTAATCGGCAACTAATCGATTATGAAATTAATTGATTACTATTTTCATAATTGATCGGCCAGTAATATAATGGGGTTAAAAAAAACTAAAATGAGCCGTTTATAGTACAAAAATATAATCACTACTGTAAATATTACTTTCACTGTTCTACAGTAAAAAATGAACCCCTTCCAGTAGTGATTATCTGCTTTTCTTTGTACTATAAAGCTAATTTTAGTATTTTTAACCCCATTATGTTACTAAACGTCTTAGGCCTGGTTCACATCTATATGTTTATTGGTGCTTTTTGCAGAAACGCACTACAGTTCATTTACATGGTTTCTTATGGGACACGTTCACATCTGTGCTTTTTTTCAGCCACTGCATATTTGGAAAGGGTCAGGGACTTGTAACGCAAAACAGTGCTTTTTTTGGTTCAATATACTTCAATGGAGAAGCTGCAGAAAAGAATGTAATGCATTTTTGCAGCAATTTGTGTTTTTTTTAATCTGCCCAAAAAAAAAAAAAGCAAAAAGCGCAAATTGCAGTAAAATCATGTGCACAAAAATCAAAACGCACAGCAAAAAAGCACTGCAGAAACAGATCAAAAGCAAAAACTGCATAGGTGTGTACTTATCCTTAGCTGGCCACACGGATCAATTTTCAGGTGAGAATATTCAGATGAAAAATCTTTGTACATTTCGCTGAATGAAAGAATTTTGTTTGAAATTTTATACTTCATTTCTGAACTAAAAACACACACTGTCTGAAAATTCCTTTGACGAAGAAGTTTTCTATTTCCAAATTTTCCCGTCACTGTGGTTGAAAATGAACGTCAATTAGACCCACGTTTTTTTTTTTTTTTTTTTTTTTTTTTAAGGTTATTAATCAAAACAATAATCGGCCAACTAATCGATTATGAAAATAATCGTTAGTTGCGGCCCTAGAAAGGATGCCACATCATTTGATGGAATTTAAAATTATCCACCTACAGAGATTTGAATTCAAAGACTCCCTAAAAATCGAAGTGAAAAAAATTTGCGGCAGGCTAGTCCATTTTGCTGAAATTTCATTGCAGCAACTCGAAATGGTACTCCATAGTTTGTACTGGCCCAGGACATCACTGAGCTCCTAAACAGACTGAGGTGCAACCTGGCAGTGTCAGATGGACTGAAACCTAATGTTCCAGAGGTGTTCTATTGGATTTAGGTCAGGCGAGCATGGGGACCATTCAGAGGTATAAACTGCAAACTCTCACCACATGAGGCTGGGCATTGTCATGCACCAGGAGGAACCCAGGACCCAGTGCACTGGCGTAGGGTCTGACAATGGGTCCAAGGATTTTAACCCTAATGGCAGTCAGGGTGCCATTATCTAGCCTGTAGGGGTCTTTGTGTCCCTCCATGGATATGCCTCCCCAGGCCATCACTGACCCACCACCAAACCCGTCAGGCTGAACGATGTTACAGGCTTCTTCAGACCCTTTCATATCTGTCACGTGTGCTCAGGGTGAACCTGCTCTCGTCTGTGAAAAGTACAAGGTGCCAGTGCGGACCTGCCAATTGAGCTCCACGGGGCCGGGCAGTGAGCACAGGGCCTACTAGAGAGCTTTGGGCCCTTAGGCCACCCTCATGAGGTTTGTTTCGGATTGTTTGGTCAGGGACATTCACACCAGTGGCCTGCTGGGGGTCATTTTGTAGGGCTCTGGCAGTGCTCCCCTATTCCTCCTTGCACAAAAAAAGCAAAAACTGGTCCTGCTGATGGGTTAAGGACCTTCATACGGCCCTGTCCAGCTCTCCCAGAGTAAATGCCTGTCTCCTGGAATCTTTTCCATGCTTATGAGACACAGAAAACCTCCTGTCAATGGCACGTATTGATGTGCCATCATGGAGGAATTGGACTGCCCGTGCAACCTCTATAGGGTCCAGGTATCGCCTCATGCTACCAGTAGTGACACAGACCCTAGACAAATGCAAAACTAGGGAAAAAAACGTAAGAAAAGATGAGTAGGGGAAAAAAGTCAGTGGCCTCCACCTGTAAAACGATTCCTGTTATGTCTCGTTGCCCATCCAGTGCCCCTGTTAATCATTTTCAGCTGCTTTGGTGTTAATGAAATTAACAACCCCCTCTGCTACTTAACTGACCAGATCAATATCCCAGGAGTTTAATTGACTTGATGCTTTGCTCTGATTAATTACTTGCCAAGCAGCCGCCGTCATACTGCGGCATGTTGGTACGGCTGCGCGAATCGCCATAGCTGTTCGGTGGCCGCTTTAAGATCTATAGGGGGCGCACACGACTTGCGCCGGCGACCCACGATCATTCCTCAGAACAGGGCTCTGTTAATGTAAACAGACAGTTCCCCATTCTGTCCAGGAAGTAGAGAGCAAGTTCTGTTCCTAGTAATTAGAAACAGCAATCTCTCTACTCCCTTTCAGTTAGAAACGCCTCCCTAGGGAGCGGAGCGCTTAACCCCTTTATCGCCCCTTAGTGTTAAACCCCTTCCCTGCCAGTGATCTTTATACCAGCTCGGCCTTTTGGCTAAGATCAAGTGTAGTATCTGTTCTTATCAGTTACCAATAGGTGGCGCTTGCTTCGTCCCTGTTCTACGGCGAGGTGGAGCAGGGGTGGCGGTTGCTATGCAAAGCCTGTTGGTGTAAAGGTGACCCAGAGCGGTTCGTAGCCGAAAGGGAAGCCTTCTGATGGGGGCGGGGAACCACTGGTCCGCGCCAGGGGAGCGGACCCTGGCCTTCTGGCTTGGATTGTGGCAGCTTTAGCTCCAGTCAGTTTTTCGGGAGGGAACGTTTAGCTCTCCTGTTCCAGCAGGGGGGTGGCCAGTACCTTTCGAATGTAATTAGGTAGGAGTGACGGGAGTGAGGGTGTGACCTGATGGCAAAGGGTCTCACCAATCTCTTTGATCTTCATGCCTTTCTGGCTGGGGTGGGGGCTGTCGTGGTCTGGGCTGGAGCGTCGGGGATGCTTCTGTTGGAAAGCCCATGGTGATGTGCCCCTGGAGTGGCAGTCCAGGGGTGCCTTATTTCACTGTGCTTTGCACGCTGATATTCGGCACTTGGGTCACGTCACCAGATACACGCTTTTTTACACCTGCCTCTAGGGCCTGGCCTTTTGGCTAGGACCAGAGGAATTTTTGTTTCCTGGCCGGAGGGCCTGGTCATTGTATTGCACAATGGCCACCTTTTCACTCTCCTTCACTATCCCTTTCCTCACTTTTTATTTATTTTATTTGTGTGTGTTTTTTGTCACGTTTCTCACTGCACGTGTGATTAGTAGGGTGTCGGTCCTCGGACCAATTCTGAATGTCTTTGGGAGAGTGGACATAGGCCTTTTGGCTTGGTCCAATCTCCATTGGGGGGGGGCCTACCTTCGGGGAAGCCCCCATAGTACCAAGTACCTAGGAGGTTCTGTTTTGGCAGTTCTCCCAGGGAAAGGAGGTCTCCCGATATTGGCTGGGAGACCACTGATGAGTCTGGTACCTCAGTCCCCGTCTGGAGCCTAACGCCCCGGGGGATCAGGGTATGGTCCTTCCTTGTGGAGGACATCAGACACCTGTCTGCACTTTTTAGTGTTTCACTCTTTATGTGTGTGCACTTTTTTTATGCACCGGGTGGAAGTTTTTTGGGTGTGTTTTGCACGCCATGGGCTTTTTCAATCGAAAAAAACCAGTGGCGGCTGGTGGTCAAAATTTTTGGAGGGCACAAACTGGAAAATTCCAAAAAAAAAAAATCTATCGCGGCCACAGTGTCGTGTAGTGTATTTTGAGTTTAAGTAATACTAAACCAATAGATGGCGCATTGGGGTCCTTACATTTTCACGTGTCCTGGCAATGCTAAATGTAAATGAAGCTGTCGTTATGTTTGTTGTGTTAAAGTAGTGCTAAACCAATAGATGGCGCTACGTGCTTCTTTAGCTAAATTATGACATTTTGTATTTAACCAATAGATGGTGTGGGGAAACTGCCTAGGGACTTTGGCAATGCAATGGGAATCAACCAATAGATGGCGCTATGGGGTCCTTGCATTTTCGAGTGCTGTAGTAATGCTAAACCAATAGATGGAGCTATTTTGTATATAACATGGCGTACAGAAACTTTAGCACTGCAATGTTATTCAACCAATAGATGGCGCTTTAACGACATTTTTTTTTTTTTTTTTTTTTTTTCTTCAACCTTTTTTTTTTTTTTTTTTTTTTTTTTTTACCATTCGGCTGATGTGTTTTTACTATGCACAGATTCCTGCACATATTTACCAAGGTTCCTTTTGCTTCCTTGGTGTAAACCCTGTGTTTTTCACCAAGTTGAGTAGTGGAGTAATGTTACCAAGTGTAGTATCTGTTCTTATCAGTTGCCAAAGGAGGCGCTGGTCCATCCCTATAGAGGGTTTGGGCGGCGCTCTCCGATGGTGTAATTTGCATCCCGAAGGATGGTTTCGGTAGGGGCCACGTCGTGCCGCCCGACAGTAAACTGGGGGCCGATGCATGGTCGAGTCTGAGCCATCTGGAAGGATGCACCTGGTGAGGGCGGAGAAACACTGGGTCGAAGCCAGGGGAGGGGACCCTGGCAGACCGGCTTGGATTGTGGCAGCTTTAGCCCCAGTCAGTTTTTCGGGATTGGAACGCTTGTTCCCCTTTAGCCTGGAGGGGGGAACGGTCAGTACGTCCTGGATGTAATTAGGTGGGAGTGACGGGAGTGAGGGTGGGACCTGATGGTAAAGGGTCTCACTAAGCTCCTTGATCTCCATGCCTTCCTGATAGGGGTGGGGGCTGTTGTGGTCTGGGCTGGGCTGTCGGGGATGCTTTTGTTGGAAAGCCCATGGTGATGTGCCCCTGGAGTGGCAGTCCAGGGGTGCCTTCTTTCACTGTGCGTCAGCACTTTGATTTAGGCACCTAGGTCACGTCACCATTACACGCTTTTTTTACACCTGCCTCTAGGGCCCGGCCTTTTGGCTAGGACCAGAGGAATTTTTGATTCCTGGCCGGAGGGCCGGCCATTGTATCTCACAATGGTCACTTTTCACTCTCCTCTTCACTATCCCTTCCCCACTTTTTATTTATTTTATCTTTGTGTGTTTGTCACTGTGTGTCACTTCACGTTTGATTAGTAGGGTGTCGGTCCTCGGACCAATCCTGAACGTCTTGTGGGAGAGCGGACATAGGCCTTCTGGCTTGGTCCAATCTCCATGAGGGGGGGCCTACCTTCGGGGAAGCCCCCTACAGTACCAAGTACCTAGGAGGTTCTGTTTCGGCAGTCCTCCCGGGGAAAGGAGGGATTCCGGTTTCGTCCGGGTCCCACTTTGTTGAGTCTGGTACCTCAGTCCCTGTCTGGAGCCTAACGCCCCGGGGGATCAGGGTATGGTCCTTCTTTTGGAGGACATCAGGCACCCGTCTGCACTTTTTAGTGTGTCACTCTTTATGTGTGTGCACTTTTTTTATGCCCTGGGTGGAAGTTTTTTGGGTGTGTTTGCACGCCATGGGCTTTTTCAAAAAAAAAAAAAAAAAAAAAAAGTGGAGTAATGTTACAGGATGTCTCCAACTAAACTGTTTGGGCAACTATTTTTGTGTTTTGTGTTTATATGGTAGAAAAAATATATATTTTTAGACCCAAAGATGACCTATAACCATATATATTTTTTTGAAAGCAGATACCTTAACCCTTCAGCCATGGAAGGATTTACCCCCTTTATGACCAGGCCATTTTTTTTGAGATACAGCGCAGCGTTGCTTTACCTGACAGTTGTGCGGTCGTGCGACGCTGCACCCAAATAAAATTGTTCTTTTCCCACAAATGGCTTTCTTTTGGTGGTATTTGATCACACCTGCGGTTTTTATTTTTTGTGCTACAAACAAAAGACCGACCATTTTGAAAAAAACAATATTTCAATATATATTAGTCTTTTAAGGCAGTGCCTCAGGTCCCTGGTCAGTCTTGGTGTTTCCTTCATCCAGAGGAGACCTGTTGTCTGAGGGACCGCTGGAGGCTCATCTCCCAAGGGCTGAGCAGTGGCAGAGCAGTGGCTGAGCAGTGGCATGCGTCTCATGGCTGCAGCAGAGTGGTACAGTGGCTTCTGCACAGCTGTCAGTTTTTTTATCGCACAAATGTGAATGGGGTCTTAGAGCTTTGCAGAGAGGAAAGGAAACATTTCATATTTTATGACTGAAGTTTATAACCACTTTTAAGTACGGTAGTAATGTTTTGAATTTGTGCTGGTATGGTATTTGTTAATGTTTGATGTGTCTTCTTTTTATTTCTAGCCATGTCATGTGGTCTATACGGATTATCGCCCGACTCCCCTGCAGCATTACATTTTTCCCGCAGGGGGAGATGGCCTCCATCTTGTTGTGGATGAGAATGTAAGTTGGTACTATAATATAGTCAATACAGTATATGGTAAATTTGAATCAAAGTGCAAACTTTTTTTTGTTTGTTCTTTAGGGTGATTTCCGAGAAGACAACTTCAATACTGCAATGCAGGTACTTAGGGATTCTGGGGAGGCCTCCAAGGGAGACCAAAAAGGACGTAGAGGAGGAACAAAAGGTAGTTTATGCAAAGCAATCGTATTTATCTGTGATTGTATATGAACCTGTTTGGTCTTAAAGCAGTGTTTCTCAACCTTTTTAACCGTTTATGAACCCCTGGAAAAAGGTTTGCTATTTTGGGGAACCCCTGAAATAATGTTCACACACGTATAGCTCACAGAACATTGGTATGGTCAGCGAGCTGTGGTTAGTAACAATCATTTTTTAGAAAAAGCTTTAAATAAAAGACTAAATATTAAAACGTGCCTATTTAATGTAAAATTTGTGCTTTCTTTTTCTGCAGAGATGTTCCATTCTAGATCCAACTTGAGATAAAAAGTGTGTATGGGGGGTAGTAGGGTACAGGGGCTCAGGAGGGCACACTACATTGTGGTGGGGAGGGGGGCACAGCACTGGCATTGCATGGGACAGGCTGTTGAGCACACAACAGCACCGGTTTTCTTCTTCTGGCTTCAGAGGCGGCTTTCATACCTCCTCCAGGGGTGTGCTGTTCCCTGCCAGCCCCTCCTCCTCTCCTATCTTGTTCATCCCAGATTGTCGCATACTGTACAAGCACCAGGGATGGACAGGAGGGGGTGAGGGGCCATGGGTGAACTGCGTGCTACGGCCATTAGTATGCCAGCCACTTCCTGCCTATCTCTGCATATATCCATGTGATCTACCTGTCAGCTTCCTGCGATAGATTGCTGCAAAACCCTTGTTGAGAAACACTGTATTAGAGGCTGGTCTTGCAGCCCTGTGCTTATTCTGAAGGTCATATGATTTCCTTCAAAGAAATGTTCATTTTTATTGATCTTTAGTCTGCATAAAAGCCACCAACTGGATTTAATCACTGGTGAGGCGTTGTTTGTTTTTTTTTTTTTTTTTTTTTTTTTTCCTTTTTGTTTTGTGTTCTTTTTCTTTTTCTTTTGTTTTTTGTGCCTCCTTTTGGTGTCCGTTTTATGAAGCAGTGATCAGTGGAGATCCAGAGGATCGCCGCTGATCACAGCCCATAAACAGTTTATAAACCAGAGATAATCAGGGGGGGGAGTGTTTGAACTTGTTCTCCCGCCGATTATCTCCACACACTGAGAATCCTCATTGAATGACACAGTAACGGCCAATGTATGAAGCTGCGATCTCAGCTCTTCACTGGCAATCTGTGTCAGAATTCACACTCCCCGATTCACCAGCTCAGAGGTGGAGAATCGGGGAGTGAAGAGAGAATCTGGGGGATCTGAGGAGGAAAGAGGAAGATAATTAACTCCCTTATGCCTCGTTCAGACCCCCCCAACACTGTAACCATGTCCCCCTGTCGTGTGTGTGTGTGTGTGTGTGTGTGTGTGTGTATTATTTTACTAACATTAATCGCACCGTGTGTCAGTGTATTGAGCTGTGATTTATCACTGCTTAATAAATTTACATCTGTGTATCGGTGAATTTCTAGTACTGTAATCTCATAAAGTCTCTCGAGATCCCAGTATTAGGGGCCGTTCTCCAGTGTTGGAAGCGTTTGTAGATCGCTTCACTTCTCCAAGGGTGAAGCGATCTACTCCGCTTTATAAACTGGCACACAGAGGAGAAAGATCTCATCTGTGAATGCCGGAGAATGAAGCAGTGAATAGATTTCACTGCTTCATAAAAGGACACCTTTTGTGGAGATTTTTTGCTTCCTGTTCTGACATCATGGCAGAAAATTCAGATGACTGAGTGATTTCACCAATACAGATAGCCGTGAAGCTTGAGAGGGATTCTAACTTGTTCCCTCTATCCCAAGCTAGGCTGCAGATACTTTCAAGCCAAAGTCATTTTAAAGCCGAATCTTATGGGGGGTAAAAAAAGCCCCTTTCTAAGGGCCTGTTGGCCAGTCTGGGGACCTCCCCAGTTCTTCTTCACCTACTGCGATAGTTGGTGGTGGTCTTTTAGTACTGCACTGATGTGACACACAGCTTAATAGTGGTAATGTTTACTAGAAGCCGTTTTTGTTTGATAAGGTTACGTTTGTCTTCTCTTTGACTACAGTCCTATATCACCTTCGCAGGAGAGGTATAATCCAGTCCATGTGTTCCCGACCTCCTGTATTGCTCCCGGGGTAATAACGAAATGTGATCTCTCATCACTAATACTTGATGTCATTCTCCTTCCAGGACCCTCTAATGTGTTCAAGATTGTCAAGATGATTATGGAGCGCAACTTTCAGCCAGTTATCATCTTCAGTTTCAGCAAGAAGGAATGTGAGGCCTATGCACTGCAAATGTCCAAGCTGGACTTCAACTCTGGTAATTGAGCTATGTTGTATGCATTCCGATGATAGCTGTCCATACAAGTGCCATTAGCACACCAACCTAGTCTTCTAGAAATTCAAGGTTATGCTGCCCATGTGTTATAGAAGTGGGTAATCTTATCTCTGTAACCTTCATAACTTATACATTAAGCATTGTTTCCTCAGCCTTGGCCACATTAAGCCTTTAATTGATCCCAGACATCTATTTTAGCCTGTGAGGTGGTTTCTATGTAACTTATGACTTAAATAGGAGTATATTGATAGGCTTTAATTACTTAAGGACCAGGCCTTCTTTTTTTTTTTTACACTTGGTGTTTACAAGTTAAAATTTTTTATTTTTTTGCTAGAAAATTACTTAGAACCAACATTTTTTTTTTCAGACACCCAAGAGAATAAATTGGCGCCATATTTGCGAGGCGGTCTTGCAAACACATTTTTTTTTTTTTTTTTTTTTTTTAATACTTAAGCCCTGGACCATTTTGCACGCCAAAGACCAGAGACTTTTTGCGATTTGGCACTGCGTCGCTTTACCTGAGAATTGCACGTGCAATGTGGCTCCCAAACAAAATTGACGTCTTTCCCCCCCCCCCCACAAATAGAGCTTTCTTTTGGTGGTATTTGATCACCCCTGCGGTTTTTATTTTTTGTGCTATAAACAAAAAAAGAGCGACAATTTTGAAAAAAACACATTATTTTTTTACATTTTGCTATAAAAAATATCCCCCAAAAATATATATAAAAAAAAAAAATTTCCTCAGTTTAGGCCGATACATATTTTTCTTCTACATATTTTTAGTAAAAAAAAATGGCAATTGGCGATTATTGATTGCTTTGCGCAAAACTTATAGCGTTTACAAAATAATTTTTTTAACTAGTAGTGGCGGCGATCAGCGATTTTTATCATGACTGCGACATTATGGCGGACGCATTTTACATTTTTGGGACCATTGTCATTTATACAGCAATCAGTGCTATACAAATGCACTGATTCCTAAGTTAATCACTAGGGTGCAGTGTAGGGGTTAAGTGAGCCCTGGGGAGTGTCTGTGGGGGGGGGGGGGCTGTGTATGACACGTCACTGATCTCTGTTCCCATCACAGGGAGCAGAGATCAGTGACACTGTCACTAGGCAGAAAGGGGAGATGGTGGTTACATTAGCATCTCCCTGCTCTTCCTCCCCATGAGACGATCGCCGGTAGCCCCACGGCAATAGAGTCCGCGGGACACCTAATCAGACTCACGAAGGTCCCGACTGACACGGCAGCAAATTTAAAGGGACTTGCCTGTCCGTGCCATTTTACCGACATATATCGGCGTGCACCGGTCGGCATGTGGTTTAAATGAAATAAGAAAATGGTAAAGTTAGCCCAAATTGTTTTTCTATTGTGATAATGTTACGCCGAGTAAATTGATACCCAACATGTCGTCCTTCAAAACCACTCATGGAATGGCGACAAACTTTGACACTTAAAAATCTCCATAGGAAAAAGCTTAAACATATCTACTACCAGTTTTGAGTTGGAGGAGGTCTTTTGCTAGAATTATTGTTCTCGCTGTAACGATCGCGGCAATACCTCGCTTGTGGTTTGAACACAGTTTACATATGTGGGCACGACTTATGTATGCATTTGCTTCTGTGCGCGATCACGGCGGGACAGTACACTTTACTTTTTTTTTTTTTTTCTTTACACTGTCCCGTTTAAAAAAAAAAAAAAAAAAAAAAAACTAACATTTTGCATCACTTTTATTCCTATTCCAAGGAATGTAAACATCCCTTGTAATAGGAAAAAGCATGACAGGTCCTCTTTAATGTGAGATGTGCGGTCAAAAAGTCCTCCTATTTCACATTAACACTTAAATGTAAATGAAACAAAAAAAAAACCATTAGGCAGAAATAACGTTTGGCGTCTGCCTCTGAGAGGAAAGGATCGGATCATCTCTGCTGCTACTGGCTGCTCCGATAAGCAGTGGAGATGAACGACATGTGGCGGGAGGGGGGTGGGCACCTCTCCCGCTGCCTATTAAGTGATCTTGCGTAAAATTTGAGACCAGAGACCACTTTCATCTGAAAGTGGGCCGCCCGCTGTTTATAAAAATGCCGGTGTTAAGGCTGCTATCTGCTGCCATAACAGTATTCATGACATAATTCTTATGACATGACAGCGGGCGGTCCGCAAATGGTTAAAGCATGTCATATGTTCTCTCATCACTTTTTTTTTTTTTTTTTTTTTTTTTTATAAAAATAAAAAAAATAAAAACTTACATTTCTCATTTGTTCGTTGACAGACACAGCCCTTCCTTATTCAGAACCATAGGGTTATATCGCCCCCCTACAGGAGTAGGACACTAGACAGAAAGACTTGGCTACGCCCATGGGCAGTCCTGAGTTATATACACCTCCCTCTCTGCTATAAGCCTTCAGTTTTTTTTCTCTGCCTAGTCAAGAGTAAGGATCTAGTTCCCTGCTGGGATCTCTAGTCCTGGCAAATTTTTTATTTTTTGTTTTCCTGGATTTTATCTGGTGAGATCTGCAATCAACTGCTGGACTGGGCGACGGGCTGGACACTTGATCTAGTGGTCTCCCCAGTCTGGCCAGCAAGCGAGTGCAGACCACAGCTGCGCACTAGGTCAGTTAAACGTCTCGAGAGGTCGCATACGACTGGGGTCTCAGCTCGAGTCGCAGAGTGCCTGCCTGGTCCGGGTATGGTGAGTAAAAGTCCCCCCTCTCCCTTTGGTGGGTTTGCGGTCGACACGGGCCCCTCCCCGGGTTGGTCGGGTGGTTCTCGGGTTTCCCTCCGCACTTGCACCCTCTCTTCCTGGGGTGAATGATCCCTGGAGGTCCCCTGGTAGCCCCCCTTTCCCCCTCCCTCCTCCTTTATGGGGTAGTGTGGTGCCATGATGGATTCTGGGGGATGGGGTTGAGTAATGGTGGGCAGGGTGTGTGCGCCACCATGTGTAGTGCTTACCGAGGTGGGAGGTACTGGGCGCTTCCAGGGGTCCAGTGCCTGGATCCTCTTTCAGGGGCTTTTTTGGAATCTGTGTCAGCCTCGTTTAGCACGGCCAGTGGCCATTTTGCTGTAGCCGGCATCCTTTCCCCCTAGTGCCTGCTGACTTCCTATTGCTGGCGGCCATGTTTGTGTAGCTTGGCGGCCATGATTTGGTGGTTTTTGTGCTCAGGCTGTGGCGGCCATTACTGTGTAGCCCAGACGGCATTTTTAGATGGCAGAAGCTCCTCCTCCAGTGCTGACTCCTGTTATCCTCTTCATGCGACATGTGTTTCCACCTGTAGAATCTCCCTTGCCAACGTGGGACTTGAATCTGGTGCATTCGTATCTACAAAAGCCTTGGTTTGAAAATATTTGATACATTCCCCTGCTTGGTGGCTATCTCTTCTGCTCACAAGGTGTCGTAATTGGCGGTGCTAACCTGTCGCACACCCTACCTGGTGATTCATAAGGACAAGGTGGTTCTTCGTCCTTGTCCTTCGTTCCTTCCAAAAGTTGTTTCTAATTTCCCTTTAAATTAAGACATTGTGTTTTTGCCTTCCCTGTGTCCCAGGCCGCAACATCCGGGGGAATTTGCCTTACACACCTTGTATGTGGTTCGGGCGATCAGGGTGTATTTGGCAGCCACTGAGCCCTTTCGGAGGTCAGACTCCCTGTTCATGATCGTAGACGTGCCAAAGAAGGGGCTGTCTTCTTCCTCTGCAACCATTTCTAGATGGATCAGACAGACGGTGACTCAGGCCTAATCTGTCAGGGGTTCGGGTTCCTCCCTTCCATGTGAAGGTTCACTCTACTCGGGCGCGGAGTGCCTCCTGGCCCTTCTGTCATCAGGTGTCAGTGAGGCTAGTGTGCAAGGCGGCCACCTGGTCATCGGCGCACACTATCACAAAATTTTAGTCTAGAGGGTTTTTCCCTCATGAAGGGGTTTTCTTGCTGTTCAGGTTGGGCTCAAGGTTGTCTGGTTGGCCTGTTTTTTGTTTTTTTGTTGGTTGCCCCACCCCTCATGTTTGGCACTGCTTTGGGACATCCCTATGGTTCTCAATAAGGAAGCATTATGTCTGATGTCTGTCAATGAACAAATGAGAAAATAGGATTTTTGACTTACCGTAAAATCCTTTTCTCTGAGTTCATTGACAGACAGCACCTACCCCTCCTATGGAGTTTTTAATGCTTCTGACTCTGCTTGTGACAAAACTGAAGGCCTATAGCAGAGAGTGAGGTGTATATCACCTAGGACTGCCCATGGGTGTAGCAAAGTATTTTTTTCTGCCTACTGTGTCCTACTCCTGTAGGGAGCGATATAACCCTATGGTTCTGAATAAGGAAGCGCTGTGTCAACTCAGAGAAATGGATTTTACGGCAAGTCAAAAATCCTGTTTTTTGTCATTGTAACCATTTCTATATCTTGACATAGATGACGAGAAGAAGATGGTGGAGGAAGTGTTTAATAACGCCATAGATTGTCTGTCAGATGAGGATAAAAAGCTTCCACAGGTATGCTCTGAGATCTGCAGGGAAAATAATTTTGTATAAATTGTGTTTATTTTTTCATCTGTGGGTTTCTTTATAGTGATTGTAAAAGCTAGTTAAAAAAAAAAAAAAAAAAAAAAAAATATATATATATATATATATATTTTTTTTTCTATCACACACGTGTTACACTTGCCTACTCTGTGCCGTTGGTTTTGCACAAAGCAGCCTGGATTATCCTCTTCTTGGGTCTCTTTGCTCCTGGCCCCTACATCCTATCAAGTGTCCCCTCAGCCAGCGGCTTCCTATGGGGGCAATGGAGCAGAGTCACAGCTCTGTGTGTCCATTCAGACACTGAGACCTGCCCCCCCCCCGATTGGCTGACTGACTTTGATAGCCGTGGGAGCCAATGGTGCCGCTGCTGTGTCTCAGCCAATCAGGTGTGTCCCGAACGACTTGGACATTCATGGACATTGCTGGAGAGAGATGGGGATCAGGTAAGTAATTGGGAGTGGTGGGGGGGCTGCACACAGTTTTTTTTTTATCTTAATGCATGTAGATAAAAAAAAAAAAACTTCTGCCTTTACAACTCCTTTAAGCTAGAAACAAATGTTTACTAGTTGGCCACTAACAGAGGGGAAAAGTTATGTTTAGTGAAAACATTTTCGTAAAGAAATAAAAAGATAAAGGAGCATAGCATTGAATTTGGGTGCACCAGTTAAACATTTACTAGTTCATTGCACCAGCTGATAGTCATGTTTAACCACTTAAATGCAGGGCAGTTTCCCCCCCTTCCTACACAGGCCAATTTTCAGCGCTGTAAAATTTTGAATGACAATTGCGTGGTCATGCAACACTGTACTCATTTTTATTTGTTTTTTTTTCCCCACAAATAGAGACATATGACAAAAGTGGTTAAAGTGCATAAACCATTAGCAACGCCTCTTGCACTGTCTGGCGCACTGGACTGTGGGCGGGACCTCTCTATCCTCCAGTAAAATGCAGAGCTGCTGGTCTTGCTTTGTATGGGTTATGTCTGAGAGCTGCAAAAGGAGGAGGCTTCAGAGGACCGTTCACACAAAGAATTGGAAGCCTCTGGGAATAAGGCATATCTATCCCCTTATTCCTCATCTCTGAGGCAAAAAAAAGCTATCCTTTGCAGTGGCGAGGGGACCCCTTGCAAGATTAAAGTGTTTTTTACAGCTTTAGGGCCTAATTATGGTACTTTGAGCTGCCACTGATGTAACACTGAAAGTGATGGCTTCCACATTTACCATTAATCACTGTTTTCATAGCAACCGTTCTATTCCTCAAATATTTTCATTGATAAAATGGTGATTTTTTTTTTTTCCACTTCATGAGCCAACAAACCCTGCATATGCATGCTGAAAATTTTGCCTTGAAAATAAACTTTCCAGATGTAATTTTATGTGTGCTTGGCAACATTTTTCTATGCAGCAGAAATACAGCGAGTGTTTTCATCCCCAACCCTGTGTTGGATTTCTAGGTGGAGCATGTACTTCCCCTTCTGAAGCGAGGTATTGGGATCCATCATGGAGGATTGCTACCTATATTGAAAGAAACCATTGAGATTCTATTCTCTGAAGGTTTGCTAAAGGTAAGAGGTGCAATTATTTGTGCATCATGAAGTAACTGAAGCATATCTCTACAACGTTTTTTTATAGTGTGAATGGTATAACATCTGTCATTTTCCCTGACTGCCTTAGACTTCTTTCGCACAGGTGGCAAAAACAGGCATTTGATCTGCGTTTTTACTGATTCCCCGCCACCCGGAGCAGCACACATTGCCGTGATGCTTTGCAGTGCGGCAATTTTACCCTTGCATGCAGAATAATGGGCATTAGGAGATGGCCGTATCACATCCTGATCGCCTGGTAACCTCCTTGCACTGTCTTCTGAAAAGCATTCCATCACAAATCGTGTTTCAGGCGGTCAGTAATTAATACCAATAGTGTGAAAGGAGCATTAGTGGTAGCTTTTTAGCTGATTGGGGAAGAGTTGGAAGCTGTCAATTTTATGCTGTCGTTATGCCAATGGCAGGATTCTGCAGACTTTCTGTGGTTCCAAGAGGTAAATAAACCATTAGATGTGCTAACCCTTCCCCACTGTATCCAATACAGAAAAAATAATTGGCTGAATATGGTTTCTAGTCATTAGATAATCATTGGCTGATTGGGCCCGGGTTAGAATGTTTGAGCACAAGTTAGAGGTATCTGGCTGTGCTGCTAATTCGGCCTTCATAGGCGTATGGCTGCCGCTGTCACCTGCTATAACAGATTGTCATTATAGAAACAAATCAGTTACTTGCCAATACAGACTTTTTTTAAATTGCACACTTGGGTCCTCTCACCGTGTTTTTCTCAAGTAGCGAAGCAATTTTCAGAAGGTAAATTAAAGGCTGCCTTCCACTTATTGCCAAGCAAATCTATCTCGGTCTGTATTCTTGGCATCTAAACTGTCAAATATCAGACTTTGAACTTTTATATTGTATTGCTATGTAGATTTTACTGGGATAACATAAAGAAATCTTGAAGTTGATGCTTAGCAAGTGGTAACCCTTTATTTACGTACAGTTAGAGCTATACTTGGAATCTTTTTCACACCTCGTTGTTTTTATACTTGCTATCTAATCGATAGTCGCACCATTTTTCCATTCAGCACAAATCAAAAGATTCACATTAATTCCCTCCACCTGCACTGTCCTTCCTTTTGTTCCTCTGCTTTTTTTTATTCGCCAGGAACTCTTCTCATTTCCATGTGACAGCTCTGGGTGCTTGATCAGCCAATTGTAAACTTCTATCTCTATCACATGAAAGGGCCATAGCCAAGTTTTTGTTTTCTGCTGCTGGTGGGGGGAATAAAGGAAAAATATATACACAGCTCATGAGGCCACTAATAAAGTGATCGTTTGCTTTACCTCAACACCTCTTCTTTTTCATGTATGAAGGCAATTTACATCTTAAATTCTGATTTCTCAACAGGCTTTGTTTGCAACAGAAACTTTTGCCATGGGTATAAACATGCCAGCCAGGACCGTATTGTTCACCAATGCACGGAAATTTGACGGGAAAGATTTTCGCTGGGTGAGTTGAAAGGCTTAAGCCTGGTGCACACTAATAGTGTTTTTTTTTTTTTTTTTTCATTCAACCCCGTAGGTTGAGTGAAACAAACTGACGGCTCCAGTCGGGGAGCTGCTGTACTAACGATCCAATTTTAGTACAGTCATCTCCCCCGCTAAGCTGTTGTGCTCTGATGAGGGACCCCTCCCCATTGGCTGAGAGTCCTGATTGGGAGCCGGTCAGCTGCTGGTTTTCCAGCATGCTTGTCCGTCAGAAGCCGGCCAGCTGACATTTACACGAGCCGAATGTCGAACATTTTTTATTGAACCGGCTGATGTCTCCTGACATTTGGCCCATGTGTTTTAGGCATTAGAAATGATTGTTTTAATGATTACCTTGAATGGTCACCAATCACTGTGTGTGCTTTGTGCAGCTCTCCTCGGGCGAGTACATCCAGATGTCTGGCCGTGCAGGAAGACGTGGCATGGATGAACGAGGAATTGTGATTCTTATGGTTGATGAAAAAATGAGCCCAACGGTTGGCAAACAGCTTCTAAAGGTAAACTGTTATAGGATTCATTTTCGGACATGTATCGATTCTCCGGCACAGCAAGGAAATACGTAGTAGAAGCAGTAAGATAGATTCTGCCAACAGAATAATAATTTTATAGGTAATTTGAGTAGATTGATTTTTAGAGTCAATAGATTTTTGATATAGCTATAGATTCTATCTCTATCGCCCAGTCCCTATCAGAGATTTTCTGCTGAGCTTGGTTAAAGCTGAAAAATTGTTTGTGGATAATACAGGAAAATGATCCGGCTGCCTTGACTCCTACGAGTCTACCCACATTGTGTGCAGGAAAAGTGTCCTGGGATATGAAGTTTTAACGGGGTGTCTGCATCAAAAGCAACTGACCTGCCAGCAGCTGCTCCTTCAGGAACTTTACAAGCATGATGACCTCACAGGAACTAATAAAATCTGTTTTGGCTGCACTGACATGCTAAAAGAAAACTACTGCTGGGACATGCTCTTGGGGGGATTGTGAGTTTTGAGGATACATCTTTTGTGTAATGCTTGGACATGCCATTTAACTATGTCGAAGATAGGCATAGAGACAGTAGTAAAACATGACCAAAGTTCTAATCCTTCCCATCTAGATAATGTGCCTCCTTCGTTGCAGCCTTAAACTAGACGTTCGGTCAATTCCTAACTATATTTAAACAGTCTCTCGTGAAAAAAAGATGTGTATACTTACCCAATTTAAGTGCCCTCCGGTCATATGGTTGGATCCCAGCGGTCGGATTCAGTATAGAGAAGGGACAACTGACATGACATGCTCCATAGTAGGCCTAAGGGCGACATCACTGCCCAGGCTCTGCAGCCTTTGTCTGCGATCTTGCCTCTTCACTGAAGTCGGACGCACAAATTGTTCGCAGGATCTGTAAATGAAGACTATGTAACACACCTGATGCTTCAACAGAGGGACTTGTAGATCTTAGTGGAGCATGTCATAGTATTTCTAGTCCATTGATGGTTTTTAGCCCTGTAACTGAAGGTCCATACTTTTGTACGGACCTGGGCTGGATAAAAATACTGCAGGTGTCTGAACATTGAACCTGCAGTCCGCTGATGGCAGCTAAAATGCTCTGCAGTCTCAATTGAAAATAAGTGACAGGATATCTATTTCTTTGAAAAGTTGACAAACTAAATAGAAACTTTGCTTGGTCTCTCCTGCATGGGCTTCTGCTCTTCCCACTGTAGGTGATGTGTGATTTTCTGTCTGAAGACTTGTTTTAATAAAGTACTATTTTCATTATTTTCTCAATCTGTGACAACGTTTTTGTTGGCAAAACCACTAGGTGGGATTGTGGACTCTGCCAACAGGTTCGGATGAGTCACCATATTGAACTCTGGAGTTTAGTATATCCACATGTGAAAGCCTTGCTCCCGTAATCCCTTCTTACCTCCTATTCCTGCAGTCATTTTTCACTTCACTCTGAACTTTATGATTTTTCACACTTGTAGTAATCATCTGCAAATTGCATGGAGCCTTTAAAGTAAATACCACAAAGCAGACTTGGCTGAATAGATGCGTGCTTGATATGCTTGTTAAGCAGAACCTGCAGACCTGGAGTATAGGATGAGGAACAATTATCAACCTCTGTATATAGCTAACTGCAGAAAATATAAATCATTACAACCTGTTGCAACTTCAACATTTAGGCCTCATGCACACTGGACGTTTTTGGGCGTTTTTACAGCAGCTGTTTTTGGCAGTAGACATTATTTTCTCCGTGTTCTCCTATGTGTCCATGCACACATAGGCTGTTATCAGCAATTTCTTTGCAGTAACGTTTTTGAGCAGTAAAAAAAAACCCAAAACTAGTGGGTTCTGAGAGCCATTTTTTCAGCTGTAAAAACGCTCTAACACTGATAAATGTTGATAAATGCTCAAAAACGTCACTCACCAGTGTTTAACGTTTTTGAGCCATTGAAAAAAAAATTTTCTTCAAAAAAAAAAAATGCTAAAAAACGCTATTGCAAAAAGCTGAAAAACCACAGAGTGATGATGGGGTGGAGTGGGAGTATTAAATCAAGTTCTTTCCTTGACACAGCACAAGTTTGCTTTAATTTGGTTTTTGACTCCGGATCCCCATTAAAACCCTTAAAATGAGAGGTGAATTCTGATCATTACTCTAGGTCAGTGTTTCCCAACTCCAGTCCTCAAGGCGCCCCAACTGGTCATGTTTTCAGGATTTCCCTAATGGAAAGCCTGAAAACATGACCTGTTGGGTCGCCTTGAGGACTGGAGTTGAGAAACACTGCTCTAGGTTACTACTCTTTTTCCATATAACATAAGCCTGTGTGATTGGCTGACTCAGGATGAACGCACACCTACAAGACCAAGGCATGCCGTGAATGTACACTGAGCTGGGAATGTGCAGCTCAATGTAAATTCTAAAGAAGCAGAAAGGTTAAGAGGCTTTTCTTCAGGCATAGTATGCATGTTCACGCTTATTGCAGCTGAATGGTGTGAGTCAGCTGCGGTAACATTTTTGCTGAAGCCCACTGAGAGGCCTTGCATGTTACTGCACAGCTGACTGGAGACATGAATTAAGTGTCACTTTTGACACTTCCAATAACGTTTAAATATAAAACGTTAACTGATGTGGTGAAATGTGACTCATTGTAACTAAAACTGACAGCTGTCTGCAAGCTAAAGTGGCAAGTGTGGTAAAGTGGGAACAAGAACAAACGTACGGGACATGAGTAGGCAAGTGTTCAAATTGCTTATCTATACTTGTGCTGAGTCGGATCTTGGAAACCATGATAGACAAGTAACAGTTTCACAAGGAAAGTTCTGAAATGGTAGATCATAAATATTAGAATAGGTTCACTTAAAGGGGCTTGTTCATTCCTTTAGGCTGCATTCACACCTATGCATTTTTAGTGCTTTTTGCATTTTGCAGATTTACACTACAGAACATGTTCCATAATAAACCATGTTAAATAGACTGTAGTGCAAATCTGCAAAAAGCACAAAAAATGCATAGGTATGAAACCAGCCTTAAGCTGCATTTGATCTGCATTAATCAATGCAGGCTTAACACAAGGGCAAGTGTGTTCTATATATCCTGTTCACGTTTGCTGGTTTGCACGCCGTAAAAATGCAGCATGCATTCATTTTTAAGCAGCACATTATGTTGCAACATGCTGCAGTTCATAGATGGTGTCATTTTGTGACATTTCAATAAAGTTCCAAAAAAGTAAACCGAGAAGTATTGTAGCAACGCATCACACTGCCCTTACACAACATAACGTACAGTGTGTGCAGTCAGGTGTGAACATGCCTTGTCTCTCTATTTTGAACTTTTACACAAAGCTTGTAGAAGACCTTTCACTTCACCTTACAACGTTAGAATATCTTTTTTTTTCTCCAAATAAAAAAATGGGGAAAAAAATGTTTTTTTCCCCTTAATATTGTGACCTTTTCAACTTTCCTGACCCGTTTCATAAGTTCACTACAAAATATATTTCTTTCTGTTGTGAAACCAGAAGACTATTTGAGAGCTAAGCATTTCATGACCTATTCTGCAGTGAATAATACTTTGTTTTGTTGCTTCCTCTCTCTCTAATGGAAAGAACATTGGGAATGCCAAGCAGTGGGAGGCATTTTTGCAGTGGCAGCATCTGGCCTTCAGACGCACGCCATATTCATGTGAAACCTTTCAGTGTACTGCTCGTAGTTGGTCTTTATGATCCGTGTCCTAAAAGTACAGCAGTGTAATTTTCTCTTTCCTTGGGAAAACATGGTGATCACATTGTTCTGTGTGAATGTTAAGAGCCGGTTCACACAGAGGCGACTCGTCAGGAGACTTAGCCGCCTGACAAGTCACATCCCGTTCTGTGCAATGGAACCGTTCTAAGACGCTCCGACTTAGAAAAAGGTTCCTGTACGACTTTTGGGGCGACTTGCATTGACTTCTATACAGAAGTCATTTTGCAAGTTGCGCTGCAAGTCGGATCCCGGTCGCCTGAGGCAGTCATGCTGCAAGTCGTGCTGCCTCAGTGTGAACCGTCAGGAGGCTTTGTTGGCTGTGAATGCAGTGATTGGTTCATTGTTTTGACTTTGCCATGGGGTTTCTTTTAACTTGTGTCAATATAGTTCGGGGCCCTTCTCCTTTTGGAGAGGACCATTTGACACGCTGTGACCCTAGTGCACTTTTTTTTGTACTCTGTGCTGGCTAGGGGGTCCCTTTGGGACAGCCCCAGCCTAGCACTCTGTGGTCAGGTTTGGCTGGCCACGAGGAGAGAGGTCTAGGGAACAGAGTGTTTTGAGCTCTGGGGGGAGTCCAACATCCAAGTCATCAAGGCAGCGTACTGTATATGCCTGGGAACACTGTTTTTATGTGAGTGCAACTTATTAATAATGATTTTGGATGAAAAGTTCAATGTGTTCTATCCTGCATTTAGATATGTTTTCAACGCCAGAAGAATCCTCTGTCTGTACAGGGCTAAAATGGCCAAAATTCGCTTTTTTTCAGAGAAGGAAATATATTTGTGAACCATGGAAGCATGGCAAACGGTTTAATACACAGTTGCAATACATATGTCTACCATCCTACCTGCTAGAAGATTTGTAATTCTGTACATCCAGCCACTTTGTATACTGTGCAGCCTTAAAGGTGGCATATGTAGCTCCTGATTGGGCATCACCACTGTCCGCCTGAGCTGAAGCAGTAATGCTAAATGAGGGAAAAAACATAGTGACCTTCCTGACTAGCAGGAATGGTTGGCTAATACCCACACATCATTTGGCAGATTAAACTATAAACTCTTTGTTTCCTAATTATACATCACAGGACATGGAGAGCTTCATATTCATGAGTGGACATTGACGAAAAAGACATGAAACCTTGCCCAGGCATAAGCCCTTCCAGGGCAGCCAAGCCTCCATTTTATGTTGGTGTGCTTAGGTAATGTCCTTGGGTAAATGTGGGAAAGGAAATCTTCATAGAGCCTGTGATGTCTGTGATGATTTCCTGCCTTGCTCTAAACACCCCTGATGGGGTAGAGGGGAATTTCTCCTGGTTTGGGTGCTAAAGGCAAGGGAATTGTACTACTAGATGACAATAGACCCTTTTCTGTGTGGAGTGTGCACGCTGTCATTACTCATGGCTTCCATTTTACATGTACCGGGCATGGAAACATATGCATCCATAGCTCCTGGTATCCCTGCAAAGTTTGCACAGAAAAATAGAATGGCTCAGCAATCCTGCACCATGCTGCCTCAGGCCTGCACAGCCATGCAGGAGCCTCCACATTAAAGCATATGTAAACCCTTACATTGTAAAACAACCCATTCCATCTTAATAGAAATGAAAGGCAAAAGATTTGTGTATTAAAAAAAACAAAAAAAAAACCTTTTAGATTCTTTTTGATCACATGACCTCAGTTCTTAGCTGCATAAGAGGTGAGGCAGGAGAAACGGCAGTATACTGATCTTCCTAAAGGACTATGCAGGGGGTTGTGTCTGCACAAGTCTTGGTCATTGGAGAACAGCCAGAAAACTGACCACTTTGGGATGTATGTACTCTCATGCCTAGCATGGTCAGTTTGAAATGGGAAAGCAGTTGAACTGGCAGGAACACCAGGCATATCCTAAGTAGTCATAAGTAACCCATGAATTTTCCATTTATTTAGAGGTTGTCTTGATTTGCAATTTTTGAAAAAAAAGAACGTTTATTGAGCATACAAAATACATAGGATAACAGTAACACATATGGGGTGCAACATACACCAAATATACGGATATAAAACAGCTGCTAACAATACCACAGGCTGAGAAACACAAGGAGGGGGGGGTTCTTTGTTTACAGATTGCACATTACATAAAAAGCAAGGGGCAATATAGTGTGTTCAGATATGGGGGGAAAAGAGGAACTCAGAGGTTGGGAATCATATGCCGAGCCATAGTACATTCTACTCAAAGTAATTTGCAGAGAGGAGCAGGAAATCATTATTATGAGGGCGGGGAGCCCACCTACAACTACGGAGACAGCTAGACTCGCCGGGCCGAACCCGGATAGGTGTAAGGAGGCGTACAGACCACAGACTACACTAGTCGGTACATGTATCTGAATCCCCCATCCATTTATCCCACAGCTTGGCAAACTTGCTCGGGCAGCCTCTATGCATATACAGCAGTTTTTTATAGGGGAGAGTGGCATTGACAGCCGCCTTCCATTGTCGGGCGGTGGGGGGCGCAGAGCGCAACCAGGTGCGGGCTATCTGCAGTCTGGCTAGGTATAGGGTCTCCTGTAGAAAAACAGTCGGGATCCTTGCCTCCTCGGATACGAGGAGAATCCCCAGCAAACATTGGCGGGGGCATAGCGTCAGAGGGGAGCCCATTTGGTCATGAAGGAAGTCAACAATTTGCTTCCAGTAAACCTGCAACTCAGGACAGGACCAAAGGAGATGGTAGAACGTGGCCTGAGGATCACCACATTTAGGACATGCTGGATCATAGCCAGGTCTAAACTTGGACAGCCGCCCAGGGGTTAGGTATGACCTATGTAGCATGTAGAGGTGTGTAAGTCTGTCAGAAAGTTTAGGGGAGACCAGCTTAGGGGTGTCAAGTGCAGTTTCCCAGTCCGCGTCCTCGATAACCCCCACGTCGGCCTCCCATCTAGCCTTAAGTCGGTAGGCGCGGGCAGTCGCCCCAGGCGTGAGCAGGTTGGTGTAAAAAAAAGAAATCAGTTTCTTAGGGTCATCACCTAGCACTGCTGTTGCTATCGGAGGTGTTTCAAGCCTGGGGATATGGGAGCCAAACTGAGAGCTAAGGGCATGGCGGAGTTGAAGGTACCTAAAAAACATTCTATTAGGGAGGTTGAAGTCAGCTCTGAGGGCCTGGAAGGGTCTGACAGAGCCATTGGTAATAACCTGGGACAGAAAGATAACTCCCCCGGCTAGCCACACAGAGCGGTCGGGGATCGTAGAGAGTTCGGGAAGTAGGGGATTGTCCCAAAGGGGGGTGTGGGAGTGAAACCTAGGGGCCCCAGTAATGGACGTGGCCTGCTGCCAAATCAAACAGTGGTGGGACAACATGTCTCTCATCGGGACGGAAGGTCCCCCGGAGCCACGCATAAGGAGACGGAGTGGGTGTACGACCAGAGTGTAGTGCGGGGAGCATACCAGTGAGGCATAGCGATCTTTGTCAATCTGATTGAAATAGTAGAAATGGGACAGTTGAGCGGCCAGATAATAATAGTGCAGGTCTGGTAGGGCGGTGCCGCCCAGGTGGGTAGGACATTTCAGAACACTCCATGAGAGCTTGTGTCGAGACGAACCCCAAACAAACGTGTTTAAGATGGCCTCCAAGGATTTGAAGGTTCTGAGAGGGATGCGCAGGGGAGCATGCCAAAACACATAGAGCAGCTTGGGGAGGAGAATCATTTTGACCAAGTTTACACGGCCCATCACCCCAAGGGGGAGACGGGACCAAGTCTGGGTTTTTTGCTTGAGCAGGGTGAATAAGGGTTCCACATTTAAAAGGGTGTAGTCAGTCAGCAATCGTGAACATTGCACTCCCAAATATTTCACCTGACTTGCCCTGACCAAGGGCATTGCCGCCTGATCAGCGGACGGGGCACCCAAGTCTAAAGGGAGGATCTGGGACTTGGACCAGTTAATACGTAATCCAGAGTATTCCCCAAACTGCTCTATCAATCGCAGGGCTGCTTGCAAAGAGGGACCCGAGTCTTCGAGGTATAATAACATATCCTCAGCGTATAAACTGAGGGTTTCTGTCAAAAGGCCCGAACGCAGGCCCTTAATTTGCGGGTGAGCACGAATGGCAATGGCCAGCGGCTCAACCGCGAGGGCATACAGGAGGGGGGACAACGGGCAACCCTGGCGAGTACCCCTAGACAGAGGGAAAGGATCCGAGATCCTGCCATTAACCTGGATCCGGGCAGTGGGAGCGCTATATAAAAGCTGAATCCACTTAATGAAGTTAGGGCCAAAGCCAAAGTTAGTCAGGCATTCCCATAGGTAACTCCATTCACCAGGTCAAACGCCTTCGCGGCATCCAGACTCACGACTACCCGGGAGCCGATGTTATCGTGAGTGGCCTGCAGATTCATAAAGAGTCTGCGGAGATTGAAGGCAGTATTTTTGTTAGGCATGAACCCCGTTTGATCTGGATGTATAAGGCTGAGGACAACTTTATTGAGTCGCAGGGCCAGAATTTTAGCCAGGATTTTTACATCCAGCTGTAGGAGGGAAATCGGGCGGTACGACTCTGGGTAGTAGGGGTCCTTACCGGGCTTGGGTATGAGGACAACAAGGGCCTTTCCCATGGAGGCGGGAAGGGACATTGTATCAAACAATATGGGTGTATAACGTGTGCAGTTCTGGGATTAGCGTGTCTTGAAAATGAGAATAAAATTCCAGGGGCAGCCCGTCCGAGCCAGGCGCCTTGGAGGATGGGAGGGAGGCAAGTGCCTCGGCAATACAGTCAGGGGAGATGGGGGCTTCCAGGAGGGTTCTCTGCTCTGGGCTGATAGAGGGGAAATCTATGGAGTGAAGGAATTGGGTGAGGTCAGCGTGCGTGTGTCTGGTTGTGGAGGTATATAGAGTGGAGTAGAACATTCTGAACTCGCGTAGAATCAGGTCAGGGTCGGAGATCAAGTCGTCGGCGGCGCCACGGAGCTGAACCACCACCGGAGGGCTATGGTCAAGCCGGGCCATATAAGCTAGCAGTTTGCCCGCCCGCTCACCGTGTTCAAACACACGCTGTCTACTAAAGAAAAGGCCCTGCTTCGCTTTCTCATAATGAAGGTGATCAGTCAGTCGGGACTGGAGGCGGAGCTGGGTGGCATGTTCCAGGGAAGGATCCGTCACAAACAGTTGCTCAAGGGATTGTAGGCGCTCCTCAGCCTGTGTCAGTGCCTGTCTAGAATTAGCCTTGTACCTGTTAATACGGGTGATCAGGAGCAGCCTAGCATGAAGCTTAAATGATTCCCATATTGACCCAGGGGACGCAGATCCCGCGTTTGAACGGAGAAAAAAAACTAGTTCCCTCTGTAGGTCCTCCAGATCTGGGATAACCGTAAGCCAGAAGGGGTTCAGTCTCCACACACGGGGGGGGACAGTCGCAGGCAGTCTCAGCGTCAACCAGTATGGGGAGTGGTCCGACAGCACCCTGGCGTCAAAGCCGACCTCCAATAATTCGGGAAGCAGGGAGGGAGAGAGCAGGGCCATGTCTATACGAGACATAGCTCGGCGGGCGGGAGTGAAGCAAGAAAAGGCCTGTGCTGTTGGATGCTTATGTCTCCAGGAGTCTGTCATGGCCAGTTCAGCTGCAAATCTACCGAACCTAGTGGTATGAGGGGGGGAAGACGTGCGGTCAGGTGCGCCAAGTCGGTCGAGACCGGGGTTGATGGTCATGTTGAAATCACCTATCCAGATTACCGGGACTGTAGGGAATTTGGTCATAAAATTAAGACCTTCGTGCAGGGCCTGAAACTGGAAGGGTGGTGGTATGTAAAACGCCATAATAAGCATCGTCAGGCCGCTCACAGTGGCATGTAAAAATAGAAATCTACCGTGAGGGTCTGAGCATAGGTCATGTAACTGGAACTGCACAGTTTTAGCAATTAAAATGGCTACACCTCGGGAATGGGAAGTGTGAGGGGCGCTGTACATCCAGCCGACCCAAGGTTTTCTAAGCGCCCTTTGGGACTGGCCTGTAAGGTGAGTCTCGACGAGGATCGAGATGTCCACTTTCAGGCGTTTGAGGTGAGTAAGGACGGCCAATCTCTTGGGTTTAGCGCCAAGGCCCCTGACATTCCAGGTTACAAATTTAAGCGCAGCCATGGAACATGTCGGCACAGATTAGACTAGTGTAGGCCCCCGGCCCAGAAAGTTCGGGCATGCAGGGCGCCTGGGCAACCTCTGGATCCTCCATGGCTGGCAGCAACAAATACAAGAACACATTTGCAATAAAATTACAGCTGTAAATAACACAATATAAAACACATACAACCAGTAAAACAGTCATAACAATGCCTACTCTGGACCAGCGGGGCAAAACAAAAAAACTGTCACTCGCCGCAGCCGCGGTAGTGACTGCTGGCCAGGGAAACAACACAAACATGGGCGCAATTATAACAAACTGCAGAGCAGACAGTGCAGCGGGTTGCAGTGGGTGTACTTTCCAGAGCAAGAGTCAGCAGGTCGTCTGAGAGACCAAGTAAAAGCATAGCGCGTGGGGCAGACAGGGGAAAAAAAAGGGGGGGGGGGAACCCAGGCATGTGGAAAAATGGGCCAAATAGGGGAGACAAGGAGTTCAAGCAGTACATGGTTACCTCCGTGTGCATCAGTAAAAATAGGGAGGGAAGGGAGAGAGGGGAGAGTGAAAAAATGGAGCGAGACAGGGGCAAGGGTAGCACGTCCCAGAACATGACCCCCCTCACGATCTGCGCCATCACACCGGTGTTCATCTCAGAGAAAACAATGAAGGGTGCACGGGAGTCTGACAAAGGAGGGGAGGCAGAAACTGTAAATCCAGGGCACAGAGAGAGTCCAGCGGCGGTCACCGCAGAGGGCAATCAGCACAGCGTTCTCCCATGCAGGGGGTGATAGCAGCAAAAATGGAGGCAGTCCATAGGGTCAAAGGAGAAAAAAGAGGGGGGGTATAGTAGAGGGAACAGGAGAGGGCAGGGATCACTCACGGTAGCCAAGGTGGATAGGTAGGCACTACTCAGGGGCTGTAGTGGTCAGCTTTCAAGCAGGGCCTTGCACCGCATCCTGTTCCAACCATGACGAGGCCGCAGCAGGATCTTCAAAGAAATAGGTCTTGCCCTCACGGGTCACCCGGAGTCGAGCTGGAAACAACATTGCATATGGCAAATGGCGAACTCGCAGCTGGCGCTTGACCTCCGTAAATTGTGCTCGTTTTCGTTGGACCTCCGCCGAGAAATCTGGGAACACTGCCACCGTAACATTGTCAACCGGGATATTTCCACGTTCGCGGGTGAGGCGAAGCACCGTATCCCGGTCTCTGTAGTTAAGTAGCTTGGCAATGAAAGTCCGCGGGGGTGCGCCGGCTGGAGGCGTCTCCACGTGTTCCACTCTTCGTTCGGCCTCGGACACCCTGTCCCTCAGCTTCTGCAGGTCATGCCGAATATGGGAGATGTCCATCTTAACCTCTTCTATCTTAGTAGTGAGGGCGGTTTGGCAGGAGGAGACGGCCTCAAGGATCTTAGCGGTGTCGTTTGCAGGAGACTCCTCCGCGGTAGGTGCGGGGCCGGCGCCATCTTGCTCCGTCGCGCCCTGGCCCTCATGGCGGAACTTAGCCAGCTTGGCGGCCGCCTCGTAGGGTCTTTTAGTCGGCGACATGAGGCACAAAGTGAGCACAAGGTTCCCGGGCGTCTGTACAGTAAATAGCTAAGAAAAATCCCCAAAGGATAAGGTAAAAGGATAAGGTCTCAGACGGAGCTCTCACTCAGCACGTCCTACACCATGAAGCTCCAGGCCACGCCCCCTTGATTTGCAATTTAATCATAAAATCCTAGTGGCATAAGGAGGTTAAAGAAAAGGCCACTCAGATGAAGTCTGGTTCAGGTGGCATCATAACTGTCTATGGCTGGCCCTATTATTGGAAATTGTGCACAATGCCTAAATTGATCCCCCGGTGTTTGATTTTAAGCTGTGGCTAGCTGTTTTATGAACTTAATATATTCTTATTTTGATCATCCCTCCTCTTCTCTCCCTAGGGATCAGCTGATCCTCTGAACAGTGCTTTCCATCTCACCTACAACATGGTGCTGAACCTCCTGCGAGTGGAAGAAATTAACCCAGAGTACATGTTGGAGAAATCCTTCTACCAGTTCCAGCATTACCGGGCGATACCGGCAGTAGCTGATAGTAAGTTGTCTTCAGTCTGTCCTGTCTTACAGCAGTTCAGTATGAACCAAAAATAATCCTAGATAATCCTTTTAATGGATATTATCTAGTATATGTTGGCAAAAGGTGGCCACACAACCTGCAAAGAGTAATGGCTTTGGGGGACTGGGTGTCCCGAGTGGGTAAATCTGTGGACCATGGAGTGAGCTAAAGTGATTGTAAAATCTTGTTTGATTTTAGAGGGAAAAAAAACACTTAACACCCCATGTCAACAGGTCCAATTAACACTCTCCTTATTTAAACCTGTTACTATAGATGACGTTGTTTAAGCTAATTTCTAATGCCCACCTGTCCCCTGGACCCTATTCTCTCTCAAATTCTACGGTCACCCTCTATTCTGCACACTTTGTCCCACATATTAAATCTCTCCTTCTCTCCCGGCATCTTCCCCAACGCTCTAAAAGATGCACTGGTCACCCCCATATGTAAAAAGCTGTCCTTGGACCCTACCAATCTATGCCAGGGTTCCTCCTGAGGTTGCTAGGGGTCCTAGAGCAATTAGCAATTTCTGACTCTATCAGATAAGTTCCCACTGATACAATTGATCTTTTTAGCTATCTGTAATGGGGAAATGCTTCCCAATGGCCAAGTGTAGGAAGCATTCTTCCCACTGACCATCAAATGTCTAATGTATTAAGAGTTGTAGATATTGTAACTTTTAGCAGGGGTTCCCTAAAAACAAAGCTATTTCAAGGTTTCCTCCATGTTGAAAACATTGAGAGAGGCCAATTCACGCCCTTTTCCTCTAAACTCCTTGAACACTATAACCGAGTGACCACCTCATTAAGAATAACCGTCTTGATACCCTTCAGTCTGGATTTTGCCCTCAACACTCCACAGAAACTGCTCTTCTAAAACTCACAAATGACTTACTAACAGCAAAAACCAATGGACACAATTCTGTGCTCCAACTTCTGGACCTTTCAGCTTCCTTTGATACGGTTGACCCACCCCCTCCTCCTCAAACTTTTCACTGGCTCTCTCATCCTACCTATCCCACAACACCTTCAGTGTCACAATTCTACTTCCTCCTCTCCCTTTCTCCGTCGTGGTCCCCCAAGGTTCTGTTCTTGGACCTCTCCTATTTTAAATGTACGCCTCCTCCCTGGGTCAGCTGATAGTCTCACATGGCTTCCAATATAATTTCTACGCCAATGACAACCAAATCTCTCTCTCCACCCCTCAGTTCACTCCATCAGTCTCCTCACGCATCACTAACTTACTAACAGACCTATCTGTATGTATGTCACGCCACTTCCTCAAACTCAACTTGTCCAAAACGGAGTTCATAATATTTCCTCCCCCACATGCCTCTTTCCCTGACTTCTGCAATGGCACAACCATTTACCCATCCCCACATGCCAGGGTGCTTGTTTTTATCGGGGACTCGAAACTCTCCTTTTGGTCCCACATCCAATCCCTTTCCAAAGCTTGCCGCCTCAAAATCCGCAGCATCTCCAAACTATGTCCATTCCTAACTAATGCAACTACAAAGCTCCTGATTCACCCCCTGGTTCTCTTCCCCCCTCGACTACTGCGACTCTTCTCTTTGGCTTACCTTTTAAATAGGCTATCCTCCTTCAGTCCATCAGAAATGCTGCTGCCAGACTCCACCAGCTTACAAACCACTCAGCGTCTGCTACCCATCTCTGCCAATCCCTCCATTGGCTGCCACACACCCAACTAATTGAATTCAAAATATTAAAAGCGTACAGAGCCATCCAAAACTCTGCCACCAGCTACATCACTAGCCTAGTCTCAAAATACCAACCTAATTGTCCTCTTCCTTCCTCCCAAGACCTCGTGCTCTCTAGCTCCCTCATCCCCTTCTCCCATTCTCCTCTCCAGGACTTCTCCCGAGCCTCCCCATCCTCTGGAATTCCCTACCCCAGTCTGTCACACTATGTCCAATTTTTTTCACTTTTAATCGATCCCTAAAAACTATTCTCTTCAGAGAAGCCTATTCTACCTCCTAACAACTGTACTTTCATCTTCATCTGCTCATCCCCCCCCACAATTTTTACCCTTTTGTATCACTTGACCCTCCCTCTTACATTGTAAGCTCTAACGAGCGGGGTCCTCTGATTCCTCCTGTATTGTAATTGTACTGTCTGCCCTAACATTGTAAAGCACTGCGCAAACTGTTGGCGTTATATAAATCCTGTATAATCATAATTAACAAAGATCCTGGATAGCCTCAGCCAGCCTTTTCTGACTGAGATTGGTAAAAGAAAGTATGCCAGTGCCTTCTCTACCTTGTTGACTGCCAGTGTGTTTCGGGATCACTGCCTTTTCTGGGCTGCTTGGCCCCCTTCAAGTAGCCTACAGACTCCAGTAGGAGTACAGTGGAGCTTCCTTTCAACTTTGTGCCATCCTAGCCTTCAACTCCTACATACTGCCCTGCCCAGGAAGCTGAGTCCTGGACTGAATTGTTGTCCCTTTGGCAAAATGCAGCTACCAGCAGTTTCTTTCTTTATTTTTTCATTTTGTTCTAGCACAGGGATGCCCTCAGCATTTTCTTTGTCCTGCATAAACTACAAGAAGGAAATCATTTTGTCCCAGCTGTTAAATCCTTATCAAGTACATAAGGCTTCCCTCCCACATGATACTTCTGAACTTTTGGCCCACTTACTTCTTTTTTTTCTCCTCTTGTTTAATTGATAACTATAAATATGAGCAGTCAGGGATATTTTTTGAGGGAGTCTTGCTTAATTTTCTTTTTGAACTCTGTTCGCTATGCCAGTGTCTTCTGCATTCCATTTGTGCTCAACTTTGATTTTACATCCTAGTAGATGGTGTAGGTGTAAAAATTGCCTATACGCAGTACATGAAATACTGTAATGAAAGTAGTCTTGTCAACGTTAGAGGAAAGAAAACTTCCCTGGTTTGTGTGTACCTATAGGCCTATAACAACGCCTATAGGTACTAAACATCTCCTAAACTTGCAGCGTTTAGGAGATATTTACTGTATACCGCCGGCATCATCAGCACATGCACTCTGATGAAACAGCACGGGCGGATGTGCGAGAGTGACGTCATCACAGCTCCGGCCACTCGCTGTGCTGGAGCCTGCAAATCTGTAACAAACACCAGGGAAGGTGCCAGCCATCTCAAGGGTGTGCGGGTGCCACAGGAGGGCTTTGTTCTAAGGCAAGTATTTCATAATGAGCTAGTATGCAATGCATACTAGTTCATTATGCCTTTGTCTTGCAGGTTTTCTTTTTTGTTTTGTTTCCCCAAGGTTTATAACGTATGATGCTGCGTACACACGATCAGACTATCTTAGTCGGAGAACCCACCGGACTTTGCAGTGGAGGTCCGCCAGACTTTCCAGAGCGGACCTGCCCACACAGGACCGGACTTTTCCGGCGGACAATCCGTCGGACTTGCGCACACACGGAGTAAAGTCCGTTCATTTTGAACGTGACTCCAGGTAGACTGAACTAGTGAAGGAAGTGAATGTCGCTGCCTCCATCGGCGAGATTAACACCTCGCTAGCCTGTCACCTGGTGTGAATTTAAAGGGGAAGCCCTACGCCGAAAAAACGACCTGGGGTCCCCCATGCCCTCAACATGGGGGTTGCTTTGGGGAAGGAGGACCTTGTCCTCATGTTGATGAGGACAAGGGCCTCTTCCTGACAACCCTATGTACCCCTACCCATTCACCTTGGGAAAAAAGTGTACCTAAAAAAAGTCTTCTCTTCTTCGGTGGTCTTCTCGCCGGACTCCTCCGCTATTTTCTGCTAGCTCTTTAACTAGCAGAGGAGCCCGGCTTTCTCCTTAGTTGCTTCCACCGTCCGGGGGTCTTGTCCCGCTTTTTGGGGGTCTTGTCCCGCTCTTCAGTTCTCCTTGCCGGGCCTCTGCTTTCTTCTTCCAGCTCTTTTACTAGAGTTGGCCCGGTCTTTGGTCGCTGCCTTCTGCGTCGTCGTCTCCTTTTTCTTCCGATGTTGATGCTGGGGACACGTGCGGTGACTTAAATAGGGACAAGGGGCCTCCCCTTATGTTAGTCCCAGCATCCTCCAGGACTGTGACATCATAAGGGGCATTTATCCCTATATAAATCGCCGCACAACACGTCCCCAGCATTATGGCCAGAGAGAGCGTCGTGTCAACATCAGAAGAAAAGAAGCAGAAGGCGACAGAAGACCGGACCAACGCTAGTAAAAGAGCTGGAATAGCGTAGGAGTCTGGCGTGAAGACCCCCGAAGACTGAAGAAAAGACCCCCCCCGGAGCTGTCTAATAAAGTATTTAAAAAATCTGTGTTGTGTGTTTTTTTTTATTTATACTTTTTTCCCCCAGGTGAATGGGTAGGGGTACCATGTACCCCATACTCATTCATATAGTGTAGGGGGCCGGAATCTTGGGTCCCCCTTATTAAAGGGTGCTCCTGGATTCTGATAAGCCCCCCGCTTAGGTTGTCGAGAAGAGGCCCCTTGTCCTCATCAACATGGGGACAAGGTGCTTTGGGGTGGGAGGGCCGCAGGGCCCCCCTTCCCCAAAGCACCCCCCCATGTTGAGGGCATGCAGCCTGGTACGACTCAGGAGGGGGGGTGCTTGCTCATCCCTACCCCCTTTCCTGACTGGTCGGGCTGCGTGCTCGGATAAGGGTCTGCTACGGGCTTTGGGAGGGACCCCCACACCGTTTTTTCAGCGTAGGGCTTCCCCTTTAAATCCATACCAGGTGACGGGGCTAGCGAGCTGTCAATCTCCACGATGGAGGTGGTGACATTCACTTCCTGCGCTATTTCCGTCTACCTGGAGCCACGTTCAAAATGAATGGACTTTGCTCCGTGTGTGGGCAAGTCCGTTCATTTCAAAAGTCTGGTGGCCTAGCACACAGATGGGCCGGTGGACAATTTTGAGTCAAAACTTCTTTCTAAGTCCGCTGGACTTTTGGGGACAAAAAGTCCGCCGGAGCCCCCACACGGGCGGATTATCCGGCGGACCAGAGTCCGTGTATACGTGGCATTACTCTGTCAAATGTAACAAAGTATTTACTTGCAAAAAATACACCACAATTTTCCTGTGTAGTATGAACAATGGCATCTAAATCTATGATCGTTCTTTTTCGTTTACAGAAGTGAAGACGTTAGAGGAGCAGTATAATGGTATACAGATCCCCAATGAGGAGAGTGTTGTGACATACTACAAAATTCGTCAGCAGCTTGCCAAACTTGCCAAGGAGATTGAAGAATACATTCACAAACCCAAGTATTGCCTGCCATTTCTGCAGCCAGGGAGGCTAGTTAAGGTAAGAATGTATGTAGGCAGATGTCAGTATGTCATGTGAGAGGAGTAAAAACCAAAACTGTGCCTGTCTGGACGGTTTAAAGACTTTTTTCTCTTTCAGCCTCCACTATTATAATAATGTCCTATTACAAGGGATTGTACATTCAGCCAGCGGTTTTCTCTTCACTTTCCCAGAGATCAGTGAAATGTGCAACAGAATCGGGTGGGGGATAGTATTGTCATCTTTATTTTGTTTAATGCCGCGTACACACGGTCGGAATTCCGGCCAGAAAAAGACCGATGAGAGCTTTTCAGCAGAAAATGCGACCGTGTGTATGCTCCATCGGAATTTAGCTGTCCAAATTTCCGCCAGCCAAAAATTGATAGCATGTTCTCAATTTTCCAGACGTAAAAACTAATTCTGATCCTGTGTATGCAATTCCGACACTCCAAAAAAATCACGCATGCTCAGATTCAGCTACAAGACAGAAGCTACTGGCTATTGAACTTCCTTTTTCTAGTTCCGTTGTACGTGTTGTACGTCACCGCGTTCTAAACTATCGGCATTTGGTGTGACCGTGTGTAGGCAAGACAGCTTGAGCGGAATTCTGTCGGGAAAACCATCAGAGCTTCTTCTGACGAGAATTCTGATCGTGTGTACGCGGAATTAAATCTTCAACTGTACAGGAGTACATAAGTAGTAGATACTCCTCTGCAGGCTGCTATTTCCACATCACCACCAATGATAGTAACCTGTTCCCTGTAGTCCTCCACTAATGCAAATGCTCAAAAAGAATTGGAAGGTCTCGCCATATTAGCAGCCTTAAATCTGTTTATTACTCAATCCAACAACCAGGTTGAATCTGTTTATTACTCAATCTGAGGTACAAATTGCACCAACGCAAACCTAATTATAGGTTATACACCTTCATATATGGTATAAAAAAGTGCAGATATACAGGAAGTGGCCACATTGGAGTATGCGGTTTATCAGCTCATTTGCCTCAACTGTGATGAATGATTTTTTCAGACAGGGCTTTGTATATTCAGTGTCTTCAGTGGTCAGGTGGCTACAGGGGGAGGGTTACCTGACCCATTTAAAAATGTAATATGATAATGGGGGAGACCCCTATCCAGAAGACACTCCTCCAGCTTTTATTCAGGCAAAAAAAAATAGTTTAGAGAAGTACATTTATAAGGAACTGTTTTTAATTTGGCAATAGAACTACTTTGAAAATGTTTGGTATGTGATTTGTATTGCTGTTCTACTACTCAGCAGCTAAGAGTCATAGGTCCAGTTTACTAAAGGATAAAATAAACTAGATGGATAAAGGTAATTGTGTCCATAGTATACATATAACATGCTCAGTATTCATTACCGAGAATTTCCAAATAGTTTACTGGGTGAATGCATCAGAATAAAATTGGCTTATATCGGGGAATTTGTGGTTTTCACATTTAATACACAAAGCTGCAGTGTCATGATTCAGAGACTGACATTCCTCATTGCGCGCAAGTGGTCTTGTGTTTGCAAGTGTCCAAAAAATAATAATTGCATACTTGGCATGACAGTGACTTTTATATGGGGCTAATGGAATGTTACTGTACAGTGAAATGTGTTAACATCTTTTCTTATGCCAGGCAGCTGTTACCTGGCCTTTTCTCAACTTAATGTCACTCTGTTTCACTGCCAGATGAATAACAATTTTATGGCTTTTCCATTAGTCATTTATAAAAGTTTATAGGTTTTCACTGAGCAGTCCATAATGAATTTGGGTTTTATTGCCTCTCACCCCTACACTAAAAGCAATCAGATGGTTCTTTTGAAGGTTGCTGGTATTGATCAATTGGCAGTGTGATGGTGTGTTGCAGTCCAAGAGCCATATGTAATTATGTGCTGCTCTACAGTAGCTGAGTGGGTATGCATTAATCTGGTGCTCTCCAGTAGCCAGGTGTGAAGTTGTAATACTTTTGTGTCCCTTTTGGTTCTGTCCAATAGCCTGGTGTGACTTTAAAGCTATTGGTATTTTACTATCGCAGAAAACATATTAATAACATACAATTTCCATATAGCTAATGTGCTGACAACTTTAATGCATCTTTGTTACATTATCAGCCCATTCTCACAAAAAGATTAATCCTCTTTCCAGGTTAAGAGTGAAGAGAATGACTTTGGATGGGGAGTAGTGGTAAACTTTACCAGGAAATCAAATGTAAAGGTAATTTTTTTTATTTTTTTTGTTCCAACTAGCATTTGTGGGAAATTATGATGTCGGATTGTAAACTACTCTTCTTGAAATCACAGGACATAGAGTAGATGATATTCATGACTGCTTGGGCTATGCTGCCATATTCAGGCAAATAGACGCTGGCAAAAAAGACAGGAATACCGCAGCGTCTGTCCCTTTGACAACCATGTTCCCTGAATCGAGAGGTTCTCCAGAACATTTCCCCAGCCCTACACGTTGGGGTCAGTTGTCAATACCGTCCACTTCAAAGGGAAAAGATTTCCTGGTATCCAGCATCTGCATAGATGTTCTCCATTCCAGAGCTGATCTAGTCTTAGGAGTCAGATGTATCAGTAGACCCATGTACTTCTGACAATTGTTGCACACTGACTGGAATTTGACCTTGGTAGCTCTGGAGTTATGTAGGGCATAGGAGACCAAATCAAAGGCAGTTACCATCTTCCCTAGCATCTTCATTCAGATCCGAATCAAAGTTTTTAACATTCCTAAGGACTTTACTTGGGATTGAAGAGACATGCATTTCTTTTGCAAGAGTAGTACCTTCACCTGAGCCATATCAAAGATTAAGCCAAAATACTTCAAATGTTGAGTCAGAACCAAGGCCAACTTCTGAAGCTTCAACACCAAACTGAACCTTATCAGGTCCCAAACTGTCTTCCTGACATTCAGTGTCCGTTTCTGGGCCATTTGCTTCCTGAGGAGCAGGTCCTTCATGTCCCCCAAAATGGGGCTACCCCAGGTCCTCAACACTAAAACTGGAGCAAAAATGTTGGTAAACACCCTGGGGGCCATGGATAGGCTGAATGGTAATGCTAAAAACTGAGTGCTGCTCCTCCACTGCAAATCACAAAAAATATTGGTGAGACTGGAAAATCGGCTTAGGTAAGCATCCTTGATATAAAAAGTGAAGGGAACTGCACCAAAGTGGTGCTAATGTTATGATTGATACTATCCGGTTGCTATCAAATTGAGGAACCGTAATCAAACAAAATATAAAAAAAGTGACAACGCTAAGTGCAAATATATAAAAATTGTGATCTCAAACTTATATAAAACAATTCATAACTATAAATATTGTCCAACGCCCTTATATGATAACTAGCAAACAGATATTTCCCTCTGCAGGGTACAATGCTCTGTGAAAATGGATATTCACACACCTCCACTCTGCATATGGTTGTAATCAGCAGGCAGACAGGCTTTACCGGGTGTGGATCTGTGTTTGGCTGATCCCAGAGATCCTCTGCTATTGCTGACCAGTGTCTCCAGGGAAGTAAAAATACATGGAAAAGAAGTGCAGCATAGCATAAAATCCTTATTAAATCCTTATTTTATTAAAATCTCATTACACTCACAAGTGAAGGTGTCTACTGACATAGGCATAAATACATATGTGGGATCGCTGTGGAACTGTCAACCCTGCAAGAGGTGTCCACCTGAAGGTGGCAGCATAACTCAAGTAGTCTTGAATATCAGATATTCTGTGTCCTGCAATGTACAATGAAACACTGTCCTTGCTGCCAATTTCACTGTTATTACTCAATTCCAAAATCTGTGAACGCCAATATGTACTGGAGTTTGCAATTGTAAGTGGTGCGTTCCACACACAGTTTAGAGGCACTTTTTTGTGCACTGGCTTCAGTGCTTGCATTACATAGTGCATGGGGCTAAATGCTGTTGCGATATGGAAAATAACATTTAGTGCAGTCTAGTTGTATATGTAACCCAAACCACTAATATTTCAAATGAGCTTTTAATGTTAGTAATTAAAAAATATTTAATACTTTTATATCTGTAGCTTAATTAAACTAGCTGGTAATCCAACTATGAAGATCCGCTTCCAGCTGTTCTCCCTGTGCTCTGACACCCTCTCCCAGTGGAAATTACAGGTGGCTGTGTGGACACAGCATAGGCATGGTCCACTGTCTTCATTAGAAAATGCCAGTCCGCCATCATTTAGGTCTTCTGCACAGTGGACGTTTTTGCAGCTACTCTGTGGGGTGTCTGGTGATTGTTTCTCTCCCTGCCTCTAAATTCCCCTGCATGTTAGCCTGTGTGTCCATGCAGACATAGGCTTTTAGCAGCGTTCATAGGCAGGAAAAGAGAACCCACTGCCTGTGCCAGTGTGTCCAGGAGCAGCAGAGTTTTGGCAGAAAAAATGCTTGATGTGTCTAAAAGCTAGGCGCGTTTAGCACCTCAGTGTTTGATTATTTCAATAACCTTAATACATTAAAATTATGGCCAGAGAAATGCCCAAACACTGCTAAACTGGTTTGAAAAAACTCAGCTTAGCTACGTTTTTAATGCAGAGTCTATATGATCAGCAGAATTGAAATGCAACAAGTAATAAAACCTTAAAACCATATTAAAATAAAAAAATAAAATAAAAAAAGTTGGGTCACTTAGCATAGTCATTTGCGCTTTGGCTCTGCTTGCAGGCCATTTTAGAAAAGAAATATAGTTTAGGGCCCTTTCACACTGATCAGATTTTGATGCAATTTTGGTGTTAGCGGAACAAAAAACACCTTAAAAATGTATCCCTTTTAAAATCTATGCAGCTCTTCCCACCAATGCGCTACGGGTGTGTTGCATATTTAAAAGTCCTGCATGTTGAATTTTTGATGCATGTTTGAAAAATGCACCAGAAACACACCTCCCTGTTGAAATGAATGGAACACGCCACGGTTGCTTTTTGAGTCGTGTGTCTGTTTCACAGGTGCATGATTGGAGTCTGGCAACCAGAAAATGCACCAAAAATATGCATTTTTACCATGTTTTTTCAAAAAAGCATTGTGATCAGGCCTTTCGTCTACTATATATGTGGAAAGGAGCTAGCGGTAAACTGTAAATATTAAATATTTCATGCAACATGGTAGAAACGAACGCTCTTGAAAATATGATTTGCTTCCGAGCATGGAAAAAATGCCTGTGACTCAGTTTGTCAATTTATGGAAGTATGCTGGTGGTTTATCTTCTGTAAGTAAACTGACAGCTGTGGCATATTCGGGTCCAATTGGCGTGCTGGAAGCAGTGTTCAAGTCTCTGAACTTACAAGTTGCTTAATTTTGCTTGAACACGTCCTTTTTTGGAAAATCTCCTGAAGGAGTGGTGAGCTAGCCCAGGTTTTCCTAGCAACTGGCTCTGCCATTCCAGAGAAACAATAGGAACTGTGATCTCTTTCCTACTGGTTGGCAGATTGTGCATTTGCTTGTTACACATCTGGAGGAGAATGGCCTTCTTAAACCTGACCTATCAAATACTATTCTGCTTTGCAAATGTTCCTAGTATGGCGTTTTTTTACTTTTTTTTTTCCCCCCCCTCTTTCTCAGCCAAATACTGGAGACTTGGATCCAATCTATGTGGTGGAAGTTTTGCTAAACTGCAGTAAAGAGAGCCTTAAAAATTCTGCGACAGAGGCTGCAAAGCCAGCAATGCCAGATGAAAAAGGAGAGATGCAGGTTTGTGTTTCATAGAATATGGTATGAGGTTCATCACACTTTACGGAATATTGGAATGTTGCACTTTGTTGTCCCCTGTGTTGTCTTTGTGAGATTTCCATGCTAAATTGTTTAATTTTTAGCTTGATAAACATCATGACCAGCAGAAGCATAGGTCATTACTTAAAAACATTTAACGAAAAAGGACTCGTTCCCACCAGCAACCACAATGAATGCATGGCTGCTGGTGTGCACTGGGAGAAATAGTGCTGGGTCATAGAGTGCTCACCTGGCACTGCCCACACCTGCCTTCACTTCAATTCATCCAAGCATTGTGGTCTATTGATGGTCTTTTGGTACCACTTCCTGATCTGTCGAGAGCCTTCTGGTATACAAACCAAAGACACCCGAGAGAACATCCGGGCTTCCCTTTCAGTGGATCACAGATCCAGTCAAGTGTATTACCTCCCTGAGTAAGGGGGGGTTGCTGGCTTTATAAATATTAAAAAAAAAAAAAAAAAAAATCTTTTTTTTTTTTTTTTTCTTTCTGCTATAAAAGTAGAAAATCGAATTCCTTCATTCACTTGGGCCAATTTGTATTCTGCTACACATTTTCGGTAAAAAAAAAAAAAATCCCAATAAGTGTGTATTGATTATTTATTATTGATTGGTTTGCGCACGTTTTATAGCGTCCAAAAACTATAGGCTATAATTATAGATTTTTTTTTTTTGTGATGGCGATCAGCGACTTATAACGGGATTGTGTTTATTGCGGACAAATCAAACACCTGACACTTTTTCGAGGGCCAATGACACCAATACAGTGATCAGTGCTACAAATATGCACTGTCGCTGTACTAATGACACTGGCAGGGAAGAGGTTATCTAGGGCTATCAAGGGGTTAAATGTGTGGCCAACATGTTTTACTGTGTGAGGTGTTTTTGCTAAGCAATGTGCTGCTTTGCAGGAAGAACAAAAAAACTACATTGCTGCTGTCAGAAGAGAGCACTATGTTTACGCATGGCTCTGAAGTAATATCGGGGGCTGATCATTGGGTGCTGGCAACTAATCTGCGGTCGGCACCCACTTATTGGTTCGTGCTGAGGCCAGTCGCAGCACAGCCGGGGTGCTCTGGGCACACAGATCACAAGTAGGTACCTGATCTTGAGCAGGAGAGCCGCCTTGCTGCCATATACAGTCGGCAAGCGGTTAATGAATCATTTAGGTAGGCCCTGACATGATATTTTGGAAATCTGAAAGATTTTAGAGGTTGTTCACATTGTAAAGCATTTTGAATATGCAAGCTTAGCTTTTCCTTTCACTCTCTGAGTACTTATAAAAGGCTAAACAAGTTTGCAAAGCCATACTTTCCGTGACTAGATGCCCCAGTGTGCATTAAACATTCCTGCAGGAGGACTGCTTTTCCATCTGATATAATACATGTATCCATATCCTCTTAAGTACATAGACGTTCTGCTCCTGGGCTTTGTATGGTTTATATTGTGCGCAGCATAAGTTGGTTTAATGGTCGACACTGTAAAATAAGAGAACATAAACATGCCACGATTCAAGTTTTTCAACCCTTGAAGTTTGGCAGCAGATTAAACTGCACATTTGGATACCACATGCCGATTTCAATTAATAAGCTCTGGCGGGACAAAGCTGGAGGCACTCCAACATATTCCGCTCCCCCTGTGCTTCCTCATACATGCTGTGTTCTGTACACACACATTCTTATATCCACAAAACCCCTATCTCACTATTGACCATCACGCAGATTTTAAAAGTTGACAAACCCGTTAGACTTGGTCTCAAGCCTTTTTATGCACACATGTGTTGATCTAGGCTTGTTGACCTGGCACACATTTATGATAACAAACCACACAAGTGTGAAAGTGACCTCCACGTGGTAATCGCTATTCCCCGCGTTTGTAGGATGACGGGGTGGGCTGTGGATTTTCCGACCTGCCACATGGCTTAATGGTGTCTGATTAGTTTATACTTTACAGAATCCAGCCTTTTCTTTTTTTTTTCTCTTGACCTTTTTATTTACACAGATTTAAAGAAAAAATAATCTGTGGTTGAAGCATAAATTACGGCCTGTCAGGGAATTAACAGCAGACTTTCTGTGGTGAATGTTACTTAGAACTGAGCTCAATATAATTATATTTTTGGGTGTACAAAGTCAGATCACTGTTTAAAAAAACAAACATAAATTTAGCGACTTCACTTAACATTTGTATGTGAAATAGACTGTAACATTATATTCAAAGATCTCATTTTTACTGCATAGAAACTTCTATGCCTATCCCTTTTTAGGCTTCTATGCAGAAATACTGTCTGCATGGTTGTTCCTCTCATTTGATACCAGGTTTCTAAAATGAAGTTGGATCTGCGCACACCTTAGTGTTCATACTGACGTATGTTCAACAGGTTGCTCCCAAACTACTACATGCTGCAGGTTGAATGTGCATTCCTGTATGGTGCGGTCAGACATTCTGCAAAAATGTACCGTTGGGGCCCTTTCACACTGAGGCGGTTTTCAGACGTTAAAGCGCTAAAAATAGTGCCTGAAAAAAGCCGACCCCTTTCACTCCGGTGAAAAAAGTCCTGCTGTCAGCATCTAAGGAGCGGTGTATTCACCGCTCCTACCCATTGAAATCAATGGGGCAGCGCGGCTATACCACCCACAAAGCGCCGCGCTTCGGGTGGTTTTAACCCTTTTTTGGCCGCTAGTGTGGCTAAAACCGCCCCGCTAGCAGCCGAATACCGCCACTAAAATGCAGGTAAAGCGGCGCTAAAAATAGTGCTGTTTTACCGCTGGCGCTGCTCCCACCCCAGTGTGAAAGGGGCCTAAAAGTAGCTGCTCTCTTGGGGAGGAAATTGGGGAAATGCAAGATTGAATGTATTTGATAAACAGCATGTTTTACTGCATTATGCTGCATTTGACTTGGGCTAGAATTCTTATGTTTTGAATTGACAGATACTGTTAACACCAGTACTGGTACAATATATGGTCAGGCTAATGGAAAAAACATGGCATAAGAGAATACCATTAAAATGTACAAATGTCACTGAACCAGCTGACATGAAATTGTTGTAGCTAGCAAAATACTATGCTGTACTGTCACTGCATTAAAATTGCTGGGAAAGGTACAGAAAAGTGTTTTTTAAATGTCTACTTGCAGTGTTTTTTCTTTCCATACAGTAAATAATTTTTTATTCGCTTTCAATGTGCCGTTGAACTAGCTAGAAAATCACTAAGGGTCAATTTCCCAGGAAAGTACTTTCCTCCTAGCCCTCTCCTCTTCTGGGATTTAAAAATGGAACTAGTCAGAAAATGTAAGTCCTGCTAGATCACTGGCTGGCCACTTTTGCAGATATAGCAATGTAAAACATTTTAAAAATGTCTAGACTGTTTAAATCCAGTAATACACTTACCCCACTCTACAGGTCAGTTGGTGGTCTCCGTTTTTAGGCACTGATGAATATAGGCCGATCTTCTGACAGCCTTAAAGCAAAATTAAACCCTCCTATCGGCAAATGTATGAAAGTGGTGTTGCGCTCCTTAAATAAATATAGCAGTAAATATGTGAAGTACACAATGTACAAAATTAAAAGTGAATATTCCTACAAACTATAAACGCATGAAAAAAAGGTGCATTCAATAAAGTGCATACAAGTGCTCGGGTAGGTACATAATATATCCAAAGTGCACAGATTGCAGTGATAATAGAATCTGCAACGTGATTAAAAAACACTCAATAATCTAATATCAAAGGTGCAACAAGGAAAAAATACATATATGACAATAAAATCAAAAAAATAAATAAATTATATAAAGTATATTTCACAGTCCGCATTAGATCATGCACTGCAAAAAAATATATTAATCCACTCTATGTGCAAATATCTGGTAATCCCGTGAGTGAGAAAAAAATATATATAACAATAAAATTATAGACAGATTAATGTATTGTATAGAGTATATTCCACAGTCCGTATCGGATCATGCACTGAAAAAAGTCCACTCTGTGTGCAAATATCTGCTAATCCCGTGAGTGACTCTTTATTCCATAGGTGATAGCGTGCAAGGTGTCCACACACTGGTAGCAATGGCTACCTTACCTTACTGCTGTAAGGGAACAGCATATATCCTTTTGAGCAGGTGGTAGATGTAAACAACAATGGATGCCCCCCTCTCTCGGTCCTCAGTCAAAGGTAGCATATACATCCATAGGAGAAGAGAAAATGCTAATAGTGAAGTATGTAATGCAATCCGAACTTTATTTTTTAAAAAGGACACAGTCCAGGGTACTCACATTTAGCATAAACCATAAATGCAAAAAACTTTACACGAAGCGACAGCATCAAACGAACGAGCAGGTAGTGTGTACTACGAACGTCACTTCCGGTATCCTCCTAGTCCAATCCTACGCGTATCGTCACTTGGACTACCTGCTCGTTCGTTTGATGCTGTCGCTTCGTGTAAAGTTTTTTGCATTTATGGTTTATGCTAAATGTGAGTACCCTGGACTGTGTCCTTTTTAAAAAATAAAGTTCGGATTGCATTACATACTTCACTATTAGCATTTTCTCTTCTCCTATGGATGTATATGCTACCTTTGACTGAGGACCGAGAGAGGGGGGCATCCATTGTTGTTTACATCTACCACCTGCTCAAAAGGATATATGCTGTTCCCTTACAGCAGTAAGGTAAGGTAGCCATTGCTACCAGTGTGTGGACACCTTGCACGCTATCACCTATGGAATAAAGAGTCACTCACGGGATTAGCAGATATTTGCACACAGAGTGGACTTTTTTCAGTGCATGATCCGATACGGACTGTGGAATATACTCTATACAATACATTAATCTGTCTATAATTTTATTGTTATATATATTTTTTTCTCTCTCACGGGATTACCAGATATTTGCACATAGAGTGGATTAATATATATTTTTTTGCAGTGCATGATCTAATGCGGACTGTGAAATATACTTTATATAATTTATTTATTTTTTTGATTTTATTGTCATATATGTATTTTTTCCTTGTTGCACCTTTGATATTAGATTATTGAGTGTTTTTTAATCACGTTGCAGATTCTATTATCACTGCAATCTGTGCACTTTGGATATATTATGTACCTACCCGAGCACTTGTATGCACTTTATTGAATGCACCTTTTTTTCATGCGTTTATAGTTTGTAGGAATATTCACTTTTAATTTTGTACATTGTGTACTTCACATATTTACTGCTATATTTATTTAAGGAGCGCAACACCACTTTCATACATTTGCCTTTTACTCACTCAGGGGAGGGTTTGAACCCCTGTCGGTGCTTTGCTGCAACCATAATCTTTTTTGTTTGTGTATTTTTCTTTTTTCTATAATTACTGTGGCGCGAGGGTAACCTTTCTTTACATTTAAACCCTCCTATCCTTTACAGCCAAGGAAGCTCCTTCTGTTTTATCTGCCACTGCAATTATGACTCCAGCCATCTGATGGTTTGACAGTTTGGTTGAAGACCTAAGCAAATATGACAGTTAGCAATCCCAGCATTCCACGAATGTAACTGTTAATTCCACTTTCATGATTTACTACTGTTCAGGGGCTCTGGGCTTCAGGAAAATGGCAGCCTCCAGCAAGAAGAAACAGGAGCAATGCTAGAGGCAATTTACAGCACACGCTAATTTTGGTGGCATAATCGGTTCTCGATCAGCTCACGCAGATTTACTGCAGCACAATGGCTCTCCTGAGCCAAATCCTGCACATATACAGGTTTCCCTTTAAGAGCCGCACATGGCTGCCGCATAGCGGGTGACCCAGATTTTGCATAACTGGTGGGCACGATCGCCGCTGGTCACGTGCGATCGCATGCACGAGCACAGGTATTGGGGTGTGTAAACAGCCAAATCCCTGTGCTGTCAGGACAGAGGAGACATGTCGTTTGTTTCTACAAAGTAGGAACAACGATATGTCTCCTCCCCTAATAAGTCACATCCCCATACAGTTAGAACATGCTGAGGGAACACACATTTAACCCCTTGATCGCCCCCTAGTGTTAACCCCTTCTCTCCATGCATTTTTATAGCATTGATCACTGTATAAATGTCAGTGGTCCAAAATGTCAAGTGTCCGATCTGTCCGCCGCAATGTCGCAGTACCACTAAAAATCGCATCTCGCCGCCATTACTAGTGTAAAAAAATGCCATAAACCTTTTCCATAGTTTGTAGAAGAATATATATCACCCCAAACTGATGAAGAAATTTGTTTTTGTTTTTAAAAAAAATGGGGCATAATTTATTATAGCAAAAAGTAAAGAAATGTATTTTTTTTTCAAAATTGTCACTCTTTTTTTTGTTTATAGGGCAAAAAATTAAAACCACAGAGGTGATCAAATACCACCAAAAGAAATCTCTATTTGTGGGCAAAAAAGGATGCAAATTTTGTTTGGTTACAGCATTGCATGACCGTGCAATTGTCCGTTAAAGCAACGCAGTGCCAAATTGTAAAAAGTGCTCTGGTCAGGAAGGGTGTAAAATCTTCCAGGGCTGAAGTGGTTAACCACTTTAATGCAGGGAACTCCCCCCCCCCTCCCCCCCCTACCCATGTGAAACTTTTTTCTTTTTTTCACACAAATAGAGCTTTCTTTTGGTGGTATTTGATCACCACTGGGATTTTTATTTTTTGCTACACAAATAAAAATGACAATTTTGAAGAAAAATACATTTGTTATAAAATGTTCTCCTTCACAGACGGGCACTTAAGGGCAGCACTGATGAGGCATTGACGGGCATCCCTGAGGGGCATCCTTTTAATAAGTCATGACGACATTCTCTCCCCCAGCCTCTAGTTAGCCACTAGGATTGCTTTTACAAAAGAGCCAAACGTCGCCCCAGAAAACGGTATGGGGGATGATGTCTACAGCTGCAGGCATCATCCCAGTGTAACCACTTAGTCCATCGATGTACCGGTATGCAGCTAGTCGGCAAGTGGTTAATAGCAACCATAATGTGATGATTTACTCCCTATCACCCCATACTACTTGTGCTATACCACTAGACCCATATCATGTCCCAGGGTGCCTATGAGACCTTTTTCAAAAAAGCTCCTGACTAAAATATTTTTTTTCCTCTTCAGTGCAACAGACCAAACACATTCAGTTATGTGACTGCTCTACAGACTCTCGCCAAGAGCTTGCCCAGTATCTTTTCCCCTGGTATTTGTTATACGTTCCAACCTCCTAGATGGGTAGCCCTTCATTCTCAATGTGAGGTAGATGGAGGCCTTTCCTTATGTGAGGAAGTTCTCACCTAGTAGGATATAAGGGAACCCTATCCTTTAAATTGTTCCATTTCACATCTGTCAACTTCTTCCCGTGGACTCACAAGACCCCTAGACCTTGCTACCTGTAGAAGGTCTTGGTTACACCCCACTTCTTGTACACTCCCTTAAAGTGGATGTAAACCCCATTCATGAAATTGGAGTTGGGCACATCTATCTGCAGTGTTTTGTTCTCTCTCTTCAAAGCACATAGTCTAGTAGCTCTGTCCTGCCCATTCCTCTGTTATCAGGCTGATAACTTTTAACATGCTCTCCTAGGCCCAGAGATGGACTTGTGCATTGCAGGAGGTTGCTATAGATTAGCAGGCAGCTGAACAATTCACAGGCACACTCTGTATGTGTGGGGAGGGGGGTGTGCGCCTTTCCTCCATTCGGCTTTCTCAGTGTCTTGCATTGATCTCCTCCTACAGATGAATGATGAAGTGAAAAATCGAACAGGATGTGCACTTTCTAAACAGAAGGTGAAGGTGAAGACAGCAGATATACATGTAAAAATGTAGGGATATTTGATTCATCTCTGTGTATCATCCTGAGGCTGTTCACTTCACTGGGTATATTTGAGGGTTTACATCCACTTTAAGCAAAACGTTGCTCCTCTTCATCACTGTAGCAATTTTCTCTGCCCCTCTGAGTCCTTCCTCTGGTTCTATTGCCTATGCAAAGTCCCCCTCTTCTCTCTCCTCTCCTCCATAAAAGTAAGCCTGGGCATTCAGCCAAGTCTAGCATTAATGTTTATACAACTAGCTGTGGTAGTAATCCCTTTGGGGAATATTCAGGGCCGACTATTGACCAACTATGTCAGGGCAGAGGAAGGAAAGTGAGGCAGAATTTCCCAATACCTTCTACTGAAATTGTTTGCATTGTGGTTTGTAGAAGAAAGGTGAGTGCCTGGTGGTGGGGCTTCTGTTTAAAAGTGAACTCCCTGCTTTGCTCTGCATGGCACGGCTGCCACTAGTGAGCAGGGGGTGACTGACGGGCAGTCCACACACAATGAGGTTATGGTCAAATTGACACAACCCTTGAAAAGCTAAAATTGCAGTACAGGTAGGATGTGTTCACTTATGAAAAGGATTATCATTTCTATTTAGTGGTGTGGCAGTGTTTTAAATTTGCAAGCAAATGATCCCTTGACATGTAGAAATCTGTCTTGAATATGTAGTATATGTTTAGATTAATTGTTACAGAGACAGCATTTCCACAAATGGTCTTCTGGGAAACATCCCGAAATTCTCATAGGGCTGTGATTTGTCTTGATGTCCACTGTTTGACTTTCTATGTTTCTGTATACTTATTCTTTGCAAAAATAGTTGATCCATGTAGGATTGTTTTTGGCTGTTTATAAACACAGTACAAGTATTTGTCTGATATACATGGGTTCTTCCAGTCATACGTCAGAGCTAAGACTTGATCCTTTGCAGATTTACCACCCATTTGTTCAGCTGGGCAAATACTGTGTGAATTAGAAGTGTTAATATTTAATTTGGATACATGTATGTAACGTTTTTTTATTAGGAGTACATTTTTATTACGGTTCTATTACAGATGCACAAAAAGTACACGGGCAGGAGACAGGCTCCCCCCATTGAAAGATTAACTCCTGAGGTAGGCTTGTTAGAAGGCACACAAAAAACTCATCTGTTAACCAATAGCTGTAGTGAGGGTTAAGCCCACAATAGATGTTTTAATTCCTGCCGGAACGGCTGGTATTCAAACCATGTGTATGGGCAGGTTGAATGTACCCAAGTTGATCAACTCGGGATCAACCAGCCTGCCAGATTTTACATGCTTTTATTGCTAGCAGCTGTTATAGCCACCAGCAATATTCATGGTCTTCTCCTGGTGGGGACAGCTTCCCTCACCCCCCTTGCCGGAAAAACGTAATGGCCCAATAAAGCTTGTAGGAGTAGTTTTCCGGCTGTCCTATGAGACTGCGAGACCCCTGACCCCCTGTCTGGACAGTGCTGACTGGCCCTGTGCTGATCACATTCACTCTCCTAAGGGGGGGGAAACCTCTAGCAATGCACACAAAACTGAGCATGTGCAGCCTGAGTCCATAGACTGCGTAATCAGGAAATTAGGGGACAGTGTAAGAAGGGGAGGATCAGAGAAGACAGGATCAAGCAGCCTATTAACACCTTAGGTTCTACAGTGAGTATAACAAGCATGCTTTACTGGGGGGGTCGGCAAGCCGTCGACAGCCGGTAGCCGATGGGTCAATTAGGAGCACAGCCCCACACAGACCTTCCCCCAGCCACTGCTGTCACTCTGTCACTTTCCTCTTCACTGCAACGTGGAAATTGGGAGAAGTCACCCACCGTACTGGATGGGGGGGGGGGGGTGTCAGGTGTGTAGGGGGCATTGTATGGGTAGGCAGTGAACACTACAGTGGGGGGGAGGGGGGGTAAAGAGGACAGAAGACTCTACAGTGGGGGTGGGTGTGAATGGGGCAGAGGACACTACAGGGGGGGCAGAGGCATGAAGGAGACAGGGGTAACTTCAAAGGGGGGGGGTGTGCAGAGGACACTGCATGTTTGGGGCTGCAGGAGAATACTACAGTGCGGGGAGGGTGTGAAGGGGACAAAGAACGGTGCTTTTTGGGGGGACACTACAGTGGGGGTGTGTGAAGGGGACAGAGGGGCCCACAGGACAATGCAATAGTAGGAGGGGCAGAGGACACTTCTATGGGGAGGCAGACGGCACTATTGTGTGCGTGGGGGGGGGGGGGGAGGAGAAAAACTGTGTGGGAGGGTCAGCAGAGGGCACTATTGTGAGAGGAATGATGTAAAGAGGAGTGGAGGACACTAGGATGGGGGAAGGCGGCACACAGGACAATGATGGTGTTCTCTTATTGGGTGCTTTTATCTTTATTTATAAAGGGTACCTATTCTGAGTTCAACAGCATTTTTGAGCCATAAGCCTTTGTGGGAGTGTAGTTTTGCAAAAAAAAAAACTGAAATATGCTACTGCAAAAACACTGAAAAACAAATTCTACAGCTAATGCTACTAAGCATTTTTGGAACATCCAGTGTGCATGAGACCTAATATTAAACCACACAAATGGTAGCAAAACCTGCCTTACCCTGAGTTGACACCCTCCTACAAAACTTTAGCAAGTCCTTACAGCATACAAGCAAATTAAACCAAGGAGCTAATGCCTGCCTATTGTATTATTGTTCTCTTCAGAAACCTTCGCCCCCCCCCCCCCCCCCTTGGCATTTTTCGTGTTTTGATGCCTCACAACCTGTAATTAACATGGATTGTTTGAGGATTTGCATAATTTAATTTACAGAACATGCCCACAACTTGGAAGATGTGTTTTTTTTGTTTTTTTTTTTTTATTGTGAAGCGACCAACAAATAGGACAAAATAACAGAAAAAGTCAATGTGCATAACTATTCACCCCCCCCCCCCCCCCCTAAAGTCAATAGTAGAGCCACTTCTTGCGGCTATGGCAGCTCCAAGTTGCTTTCTGATAGGTCTCTATACACTTGCCACATCTTACCACTGGAATTTTTGCTCATTCCTCCTCGCAAAACTGCTCCAGCTCCTTCAAGTTGGATGGTTTGCGCTTGTGAACAGCAATCTTTAAGTCTGACCACAGATTTTCTATTGGATTGAGGTCAGGGCTTTGACGAGGCCACGCCAACACATTTACATGTTTCCTCTTAAACCACTCAAGTGTTACTTTATCAGTGTGTGTGGGGTCATTGTCCTGCTGGAAGGTGAACCTCCATCCTAGCCTCAAATCACACAGATTGGTACGGGTTTTGCTCAAGAATATCGCTGTATTTAGCACCATCCATCTTTCCCTAAACTCTGCCCAGTTTCTCAGTCCCGACTACTGAAAAACATCCCCACAGCATGATGCTGCCACCTCCATGTTTTACTGTGGGGATGGCATTCTTTGGTTGATGTGTTGGGTTTGCGCCATGGACCTTGCCCGGTCCGTAAGTTTTGGTGTGTGGCCATCTCTTGGCAGGTTTGCTGTTGTGCCATGTTCTTTCCATTTGGTTATGATAGATTTGATGGTGCTCCTAGAGATCATCAAAGATTTAGATATTGTTTTTATATGCTAACCCTGACTTGTACTTCTCAACAACATTGTCCCTTACTTGTTTGGAGAGTTCCTTGGTCTTCATGGCAGTGTTTGGTTAGTGGTGCCTCTTGTTTAGGTGTTTCAGCCTCTGGGGCCTTTCATGTATATGTAATGATGGATCATGTGACACTTAGATTGCACACAGGTGGACATCATTTCACTAATTATGTGACTTCTTATGGTAATTGGTTACACCAGAGCTTTTTATGGGCTTCATAACAAAGGGGGTTGAATACATACGTATCTGCCAATTCTCCGTTTATTTCTGAAAAATGGTTTTATGTATATATTCTAATTTTACTTCACCAACTTAGACTGTTCTGATCCATCACATATAATTCAGATTAAAAAAAAGCATGAACCTAAAGGCTGTAATGTAACAAAATGGGTAAAAAGCCGGGGGGGTGAATACTTTTGCAAGACACTGTGTATGAAGGTACCAATTTTATTGAAAGACATATTTGCCATTTACTCCCACAAGATAATACTGCTCTATTGCTCATGTCAGCTGTAAGGTTGAGAGGTAACGAGTGTGTTCCCAATACAGTGGAAATGAGGATTATTTGAAGGGCTTCTGGTAAGGCTTAGAAAAATAGTGCAGAATTGCTTAGCCTGGTCTTTGAGACCTGGGGGCAGTCATTGCTGGCCAGCTTTCCTGTGCAATGGTTTTTATTGATTTCATAGAAATAAAAATGACAGCAGATACACCTACACAGGAGGACAACATTGTTGCATAAAATATTTGAACATTCTGAACAGTAGATACCAACTAAATGGATGACATAAACACTCCAAGTCCTGTGAGGTCAGATTATCTTGGAGAGCTCACTCCCAAGAGTAAGATAAAGAACATCGGAGGAAAAGGGTAAGACATGGAGAGAAACAAGAAGGGGGGGGGGGGGGTGTAGAGAAAAGGGGTAGGGAAAGAGGGATGGGGGGTAAATTCCCCGCAGACTCAGGTGCAGGTTTGGATAGCTAGCCAGCTTTTAATCCTACAAGTTATTTGACTGCCTCTTGGCTTCAGTACTTTGAGTCACTGACTCTGGAACAAGCAAACAGTGAGGAAAGTCAGAAGGAACGATCTGTTTACTTTTTTTCGGGTCCTTGCCTCAGAAAATATTAGACACAGCCAGGGAACTCTGCTAAAAGAATAGGGAGACGCCTATTTACCTCTTCTGAAAATGCCAGTATTTCATTAAAACCATATTATTAGGCTTTCATCCCTTCCTGCTGGAATCAAACTGGTTTAAAAGAAGCAAACCTGGTACCAGATGTTGCAAATTAGGTTACATTCATTTTTCTATCATCTACAGAAACGTTTATTTCTACATATATACACATCCTTATATTTTAATGGTCTGACATGGGATGCTCTATTGATGTAAGGAAAATCTTTTATTCTCTATTCAGGTGGTTCCAGTCGTGTTACATTTGCTGACGGCAATCAGCAGCGTTCGCCTGTATATTCCAAAGGATCTTCGGCCTCTGGATAACAGACAAAGTGTACTTAAGTCTATCCAGGTAAGTTAATATATTTCTGAAGAATGTGTTTATCCTCTTCAATTTAATATTTTGTTTTCATACAATGAAATTGGACCTGTGGCAACAGAGGATTTAACAGTATGCAAAAATTGGGTGAAATGTCTTAAAATAAGCGTAGCAAAAAGTAGCATTTAGAGACCCTTTTTAGGTTTCTAAACAAATAATTCAGTTGCCTAGAAGGAACCCATTGTGGTTCCTTCCCTGGCCTGTCAGGAAGGATTCAGCAGTGACCTTGGTTGAAGGATAGAACCACAGCACTGAGTGACAAGCACAGGCATCCTTTACTCCCAGAATTGTCAAAGGCTGAGGCTGCAGCATTAAAATAGAGGGGAAGGTAGGAGGCATGAGCCATTGTAGTGAGTGCAATACCTCTTCTGTTGCCAAGAACTCGTTTGGTTTTGAATAGAACAGGCTCTCAAGTGCAATCAGTGCTAGGCAATGAACATTCTACATACATACATTCATTTTCTTAAGAAGCCAGTGAACTTTTAAAGAGGAAATAAACTTTTTACTGACTTTTACCTATAGGTAGTGTAAATATCTCCTGAGCGTGCACTGTTTAGGAAATATTTACATTGGACGCAGTCAGTGATATCCCTGGTGTATCCCTGGTGCACTCTGAAGGAGCGGCCACCCGTGCCATTCCTTCAGAATCCTGTGCCGTGAACGGTGGTTCCGGCGCACATGCACGGAAGTAATGTCATCACGGCTCCAGCCAGTCAAAGAGCTGGAAGCAAGATGGGTGAAGATGGGAGCCCCTGCAACGCAGACATCACAGTAATGGAACAGCTTTGTTTTAAGCTAATTTTCACATAATGTGCTAGTATACGATGCATACTAGCACATCATGACTTTACCCTGCAGGGGGAATTTTTTTTTAAAAGAAACGTCCAGCGCTTTGCAACCTGTTTAAGCCCAATATAACTTTGTTCCGATCTGCTAAATACATTCCAGTTTGCTGCATAGAAAGAACCATTGCTGTCTGTGTCGAAGTGGTTCTCTCTCTGCAGAGGTCCGATTTGCTGAATGGAGATCTCAAAGTTTTACATGGTTGCATAAGGTTGTACCTCCATGAATATACTCTGAGCTTAAGTAAAAACATTTTCTGTGTGCCATATACCAGATACTTGTGACCATGTCCACTGACAATCGAAAAGGTCTGGCAAGTTCTTAGTACCATTTATAGATTGTCCACATATGAAGTAGAATGATGATCCCAGCTAACATTAATTTTATACATGACCAAATAGCTTCAATATTTTACTCAAGCCTGATACTCATTGGCTGTCGTTTCAGATAGTTCTCAGTATTTAGCTACTATATTAAATTTTAGTAATTTAACCTTGGAATGATTGCCGTGTCTCATCCCCACAGAAAATGTGGCAGCGCTCGTACAGTTCTCTGACGGTTTTGTGGGTTTCCTACTGACCACCTTGGCAGAAGTGGATGCTATTCAATCACACCAATTACTGCCTCTAAAGCTGTAATGATGGTGTAACTGAGCTAATAAGATTTCTCTGGCTACAGAAAGTTGAGGGCATGGAAATCCTGACACTGCACATTCTTTACATTATGACTTTCTCTGGGCTGCATTTCTGTGCATAGAAGTTTTTTTTTCTTATGAAATTCCACAGTTCTTGACAAACTGCCTGTAGAGAAAAAAATGCACAAGGGTACAGTAACAGATCAACCTTCAAAGAGGAAGGGCCTCAACCCCTGAACTCACCAGGGCACAAGTCTCCTGACCAGGGCAAGGTGCTCTGTTTGACTTGGGATGAAGCCAGGTGGGCCCTGCTCTTTAGGGACCTGCCGAAATCGGTCCACCAATTACCTGGTGAGGGCTTTTCTGAACAGGGATCCCCAAAGGGAAGAGGAAATAGACCTGAGGGCCACAGATCTTCTCCTTAACATTTGGGCAGGCCCCAAAACCTGCACCCTTCATCTATGCCGGTAAACAAAAGAAAAACACACGTGCTGTGCTAGTGCCAATGATACGTGCAATAAAATGTGCCAAGTGCAGAATACAAGGCAGGCCTTTTGGGCAGTACAGTAAAGCCTTGGACTGTGAGCATAATTGGTTCCGGAAACAAGCTTATAATCCAAAGCACTTGTATATCAGAGCAAATTTCCCATTAAGAAATAATGGAAACTCAGATGATTCGTTCCACAGCCATTTATTCATAGGTATTTCAGTTTATAGTCGATATAAAAAGATTATAGCATAGTTCGATTAGTGACAATTAACCTATGTTATTTTAATTTCCTCTTTGTCACCGCTGATAATCTTTGTCAGGGCTGTGATAGCATGTCTTATTAATGTGTTATGTTGCATAAGCTTAAAGAATAAAAAAAATATATATATATATATATATATATATATATATATATATATATATATATATATATATATATATATATATATATATAGCAATGTGACCAGGTTGTGTAACCATAAAATGTCCATCCACAAATGACAGTCTCCACAAGGGGGTTAGAAGCAAAATCCAGCTGGAGCTACAGAGTGTAAAAGAGAAGAGAGGCGCCTCTAAGTGTAGCCAAGCACAGCTCTATCCAATGTCATAACATTTTCTGTACATGTATTTTTAGATGAGAATGTTACAATAGCAGCCTTAAACTATGAATAATTTCTGTATTGTACATTTTTCTTTCTACAGAATTGAAATAAAATATCTATTTAGGATGCCTTTAAGAAAAAAAAATATACTTAAAGGGTAATGCCCCTGTCATTGGGAAAAATAAAGCATACAGAACTGCTACACAAGCCATATTGTAATTGGATTTTATTTTTAAAAATTACCTTTCCTTTTCAATCTGCAGTGCTGTAATCTTTTGTAAAGTTAATTTCAATATGGCAACCTGGATGTGTTCAGCTTGTGTGATTGGCACACTTATTTTCTCAGATGTCTGTACTAAGATACAAATCAGATTTTGGGTATCCTCTGCAACAAAAATTTTGTTTTTGAGATACCCCCAAAGGGTTAATCACATTTAAAGGGATGCCGAACCTGTAATTTTCCTCATTGGAGCCCTGCAAGTGCATCAGCTGATAATGACAAAATCCCTCCTATTCAAATTCACTTTGCACATTGATGTAATCACACTACCACTTTCTTCAGAGCAGAAACTGGTAAGAATTTGCGACAAAGTTTGTTACTCTTGAAAACTGATCTGCCTGCGTAAGATTGACTTTTGTATGGACTCAACTCTTTTCTACGACATTTGTAGAAGGTTTGTGGTGTCTGGAAGGCTGGAGTGTGAAACAGGTTAATTGTGTATAGAATACAGATAGCTGATGGGTCCCAGGTCCCCAGCTGGCAGTGCAGCACAGGTATGTGATATGCATTCTCCTTGTGTAGTTGTCACTTTGCCAGCCAAAGGCTGACTAAACATTCTATTGATATTGAACTGCATCTGGAGGAACATATTTTTCTATAAAGATCGAGTGTTCACAATATTTTACAAATCACTCTCCATTACCCTACAAACACTTGCATTTGATATTCTTCAGGAGGTTCAGAAGCGCTTCCCTGATGGCGTACCTCTGTTGGATCCCATTGATGACATGGGTATTAAAGATCCCGGGCTGAAAAAGGTGGTTCAGAAAACTGAGGCATTTGAACACCGAATGTATTCACACCCGCTCAATAATGATCCTAATCTGGAGACCCTCTACAAACTGTGCGAGAAAAAGGCCCAGGTAAGTTTCTCCTAAACTATTGAATGTCCTTTCTTCCTTTTTAGTCCTTTCTCCTGTTCTTAAAAGAATTATAAAGATGCCTTGTGTTTTTCTGAGGATTGAGTGCCAGTTCATGCCACAAAAATGTCCTCCAGATGCGTTTCTGCATGTGTGATTTTGATGCATTCCAATGCGTTTTTGCTGCGTTCCAGGTGATTTTTATTTTATTTTTCTGTGCCCCCCCTCCCCCCCGCTGTTCTGAGGTCCAGTGAATTTTGAATGCATTTGTGTGTTTTTACTGCATTCCAGTACAATTCTGTGCAGTAAAAATGCAATATATCCTACTTTTTTTTTTTTTTTTTTTTTTTTTTTTTTGGAACTGCAAGCACTGGTGTGAACAGTGCCATTGAGAATAATGTATGTGTTTGGGTGCAGAAAAAAAGCACTGGAACTGGGTGTGTCATCTGATGGGCTTATTAGGCCTCTTGCACGTGATACTCCTATTGAGCATCTACTTTTTCAGGGGTAAATTCAGGTGTTTGTATTTATTTGCGCGTATTTGTACACATTTTCAGGCAATCCTACCCTCGCATTTTTGTTTTGCACAAAATGCAAACGAGCATTAGATTGCATTAAGGTGAAAGACCTTGAGACTTTACAACCCCTTTAAGTTTAAGCAGAGAGTCAATATTTGCCTTGTTGACCCTTCTTTTTCCATACCTCTGCATTTGTCTGGCATGCTGTCAACTTCTGGGCCACATCCTGACTGATGGCAGCCCATTCTTGCATAATCAAAGATTAGAATTTGTCAATTTGTTTGGGGGTGGGTTTTGTTCACCCACCTCTTGAGGATTGACCAGAAGTTCTCAATAGGATTAAGGTCTGGGAGTTTCCTGGTCATGGAGGCAAAATTTTGATTAGATTTTTCCCCAAGCCTTTTAGTTATCACCCTCTGTAGATGCTTCGTCATGCTGGAAAAGGCATCGTTTGTCACCAAACTGTTCTTGGATGGCTGGGAGAAGTTGCTCTTGAAAGATGGTTTTTGTACCATTCTTTATTCATGGCTGTGTTCTTAGCTAAGGGGGCTCACTCACAATTTTGCCTGAGAAGAAACCCCACACATGAATGGTCTCATGGAGGTAAAGCAATAATGTACATTTGATTAGTCAGTCTTTAGGTAAAAACAAAGTTGAACCGCGGTAAGGCAGCCATCCTCCGAGTGTGTCCAGCAACTCTGCAAAACATATTAAAAAAAAAACGGGGGGGGGGGGGTAGATCACCTCCTTATTGCACAAGATTAAAAACAGTTACAAGATGTAAGTGGGAGTAATGCTTGTTAGAAGTATGTAGTCTTGCCAGTTTTACTGTGTCCCACAGGCTCCTCGCATGATCCGGGTAGCTGGGAAAGGTTCTGGTGTGATGTTGTGCTGAATAGCTGTACATTCAGGAAAACCAGGAAGTAGTGAGCTCCATGCTGTCCAGCTTGAACTGGAAGAGGAAGGGGTCAGGGCTGTGTCTGTGGAATGACAGTCCTGACACCTACCTCCTGCCCCCTGCTGGTGACATAATTTCCTCTTCCAGTTCAAGCTGGAAAGCATGGAGCCGACTACTTGGTTCCTGTAAGTGTTTTTTAATCTTGTGCAATAAATGATACGGTTTTAATACTACACTTAGAGGCCCCCCCCCCCATTTTATATTTTATATGAATGGTCTCAGGATGCTTTACTGTTGGCATGACACAGGACTAATAGTAGCGCTCACCTTTTCTTCTCCGGACAAGGATTTTTTTCCAGATGCCTCAAACAATCAAAGGGGATTCATCAGAGAAAATGACTTTACCTCAGTTCTCAGCAGTCCAGTCCCTGTACCTTTTACAGAATATCAGTCTGTCCCTGAAGTAGCTCCTTTGCAGCTCTTCTTGACACCAGGCCATCCTACAAAAGTCTTCGCCTCACTGTGCATGCAGATGCATTCACACCTGCCTGCTGCCATTCCTGAACCAGCTCTGCATTTGTAGAGCCCAGATCCTGCAGCTGAATTAACTGTAGGAGACAGTCCTGGTGCTTGATGGACTTTCTTGGGCGCACTGAAGCTTTCTTCACAAATGCAGTGGAAATGTTTTTTTATGGAATTAAATTAATTTTCGTGGCACAGAAGGACTTGGCAATTTGTACATAATCCAGAATGTTATGAAGAGTGATCAGATGAATTGCAATCATAAAACTGGAGGCAGCAGGCTTGGAAAATTAATTTGTTTCATTCTCAAAACTTTTGGCCATTGCTGTATATGTTGCACTTTCACTTGCAAATTCGATCTGCCTTGTTTTCCTGAAAAATCAAATCTATAAGCAAGTATTTTTGTCTACAGATTGCAGTAGATATCAGAACTGCGAAGCATGAGCTGAAGAAGGCTCGCACAGTGCTACAGATGGATGAGCTGAAATGTCGGAAGCGTGTGCTCAGGCGGATGGGATTTGCCAGCTCCTCCGATGTCATTGAAGTGAAAGGACGAGTTGCTTGTGAAATCAGCAGGTAAACAGGAGGTGTACCGGCAGGATTTTGAATGCAGAAGAGACCGGTATATATTCTAGCACCTTGAAACGTACTAGTATCAAAAAAGTGGGACTTTTGTGGCACATCAATTGTTCTATAAATTAAAATCTTATTTTATTCATCTAAAATGTAGTATTTGTACATAATCTTTTCCATAACATTATACACAACAGTATTGACAGTGTGATGTTACTTGTTGGGAGCTAAAAGATCATTATATGTGAACAAGAGAGATTAATACATAATAAAATAAGATTTGAATATGTAAATGTTGTGCCTCAAAAGTCCCACTTTTGGTACAACTATGTTTCAAGGCGCTAGATTGACTTTTTTAAATTTTACTAAACCCTACCACATCTCGCAGACTGCATTTTAAAAATAGCTGTGTGCACTGAAATTTTTATTTTTTAGTATGGATTGAATTGATTCCATTGTGTGAAAAATATGAATATTGCCATTGCTGACCACCTACCAGGAATGCTCTTTGGCTTCAGAACTTGGAATCACTGCCAGGCAATTGTAATTTTCAAAGATATTTTCAGCAATGGCAACCTATGTTTTAGCTCTGTGTAATCTGCCCTTAATCATTATAAATCATTGTAAACTATAAAATTTATAACCGTTTTAGACTTTAAAGTGGGTGAAGGATTTTGGGCGGAGAGGATGAGGTGGTAGAGAGGAGTTGTTGTAGGCCTTTTTAAAGGGGTTGTAATTGTTCAGCTTTAAAAGAAAAAAAAAAAGTCATACTTGCCTCCTCTGTGCAGCTGGCTATGCACAGAGTGGCCCCCGATCCTCCTCCTCCTGGGGTCCCTCCGTTGCGCTCCTGGCTCCTCCTCTTCTCGAGTGTCCCGTCTGAGCAGCGCTCTCCTATAGGACACCCATGTGGGCGTGCTCCCATGTCCTGCTGCTCCATCTATTAATGCAGACAACAGGACTGGTCTCGGGCACCCGCATCATTGGATTTGATTGACATCAGCGGGAGCCAATGGCTCTACTGAAAAAAATCCAATCGGGACACGAGACGCCGGCCAGAGCTGGTGTGCTCGTTCCCGTTGTGGGAATTACAGGCTCTGGTACGTATAAGGGGGGCTCAGGGTCACTGTTGCAATAAACGCAGAGGGTTTACAACCCCATTAACTGTGGCTGATGCCATTTGGCATAGCCACTGGCATAACGCCAATGATTTTAGCTGTATGAAGAGGTGGAATTTTGACCACCAGTGTAAGTGGCTAATTATTTCCACTGACCGCTAGTTTGAGACATTTACACTTGCTTCAGATGAAATGGTCCCTTTGGGGTAAAAAGGTTGTTTTAGTCTAACTGTTTCAATCTTCTTGCAGTGCCGATGAACTCCTCCTCACCGAGATGATGTTTAATGGCCATTTCAATGACCTGACAGCGGAACAAGTTACTTCACTGCTCAGCTGCTTTGTGTTCCAGGAGAATGTAAGTGTCCTTTCTCAAACCGCATGGTCGATGCTTATGAACAGAGTTTGCTCCTTATTGAACCCTATCACGCCCAATTTTTAAAGGTTGATGATAGGGATGTAAGACTTTCCTAAAGGCATGCCTCATGTTTACAGTTTGAAAAGTGCACACAGGAAATCCCCCTTTCTCTTTCGTTCATTGACAGACACAGCGCTCCATTATTCAGAACCACAGGGTTATATCGCCCCCTACAGGAGTAGGACACTAGGCAGAAAAAAGACTTGGCTACGCCTATGGGCAGTCCTGGGTGATATACACCTCTCTGCTATAGGTCTTCAGTTTTTTTTTTTCCTCCTGCCTAGTCCGAAGTAAGGACCTAGTTCCCTGCTGGGATCTCTGGTCCTGGCAATTTTTTGCTTTTTAAACTGCTTTTTTTTTTCTCTTGGATTTTTCCTGTGAGATCTACAATTAACTGCCAGACTGGGTGACAGGCTGAACACTAAGATCCAGTGGTCTCACATGTCTGGCCAGCGAGCGAGTGCAGACCGCAGCTACGTGCTAGGTTGTCCTCCACATAGCCCCACTGGACAGGGGCTGGCCCTGCAAGTTAAACGCCTCGCGAGGTCGCATAGGACCGGGTCTTGGCCTGTGTCCCAGCGTTCCTCATGGCCGACAGCCCCCCCCCACTTTGGTTTCAAGGAGGATCTGTCTGGGAGCATTACCTGTGCTTTGCTGGAGCAGTAAGTAAGGGCCCCCCTCCTCTCCTTACCTGGGGTGGTGAGTCCCTCGTGAGTTTCTCCTCCACATCCCCGGGGAGGCCCAGGCCTCTGGCTAAGGTGCTTCGGACACTCTGTCCAACTCCCCTCCAGGGTTGTCACTATGGGGGGGGTACACCTTGGCACCGGTTGGGTGGGTGACCAGGCATCCGCAGATCCACGCTCCCTGTGGAGGCCCTCCACTAATTTTAGGCTGCAGCTTTGCAGCCTACCGAACACTCGTGGCGGGCGGGCGAGAATTTAGGCCACATCTAGCAACGTGCGGGGCCGCCCTAGAGCAGGCGGTGGAGGCGGCTGCTTTCCGTTGCAGGCATCCGCCCTCCTTCCTCGGCTCTAACCTGGTCTGGTTCCCCCACGGACCTGTGCACCTGCGATGGGCTTTCGAAAATTTAGGCTGTGGCTTTTGCGGCCTAGTCCATGCGGCCACACCAGACACCACCTTCCAGGGGAGTGGCGCTGTGGGGTCTGAGGGCCACCCCTTTTCAGGGGTTATGTGGGCCCTTCGTAGGTGCCCCCTGTGAGGGGCCTTAGTGGATGCCCCCTGTTGCCGGGACTGTAGCCCTTGGGTGATTTAGCGGGGCGGTAGCCCTGGGTTGGTCTAGCGGGGCGGTAGCCCTGGGTTGGTCTAGCGGGGCGGTAGCCCTGGGTTGGTCTAGCGGGGCGGTAGCCCTGGGTTGGTCTGGCGGGGCGGTAGCCCTGGGGTGGTCTCCTGCAGTTTTTGTAAGTTTGCCAACTTACAAAGAAATGGAGGGTCTATAATTTTTATCATAGGTGTATTTTAAATGGTAGAGACAATATCAACCACAAATCCAGAAAAAACACATGATACAAATGTTTTTAAACAGAGTTGCAATTCAGTGAGTAAAATAAGTATTTGATCCTCTACACCCCTGTAGGGCTACTCAGTGCATGGTTTCAGTCAGCCAAAGGGAACTGCAAAGCCAGCTGTTCTGTGCTGTCTGATCTAAAATGCTCTATGGAATCCTTAGGCATGTAGTCAATTTTTTATTTTTAAATTATTGTAAAACAAAAAAAAAAATAGAAAACTGCCTAAAAACTAACAATACAATATATAAGGATCTAAAACCATTATGGTTTCCCTTTTTAACGCACTGTTCAGCTCCAGTTTTGGGGGTGTTAAAGACAGATTTTAAAGGGAACTCTGCTGTAAATTTAAACACTTTTAAGGCCCCTTTTACACAAACAGACTGACTAGGTCTCAAGGGGGGAGAAAGGTGCCACACGCGTGTGCGGTTCTATGGTGGTGTTCAGAGTGGCAACCTCAGCCTGGACTCCTGCCAGGCCACTCCCCTGATCAGGTCTTCCTGTCAGTTTTCCAGGCAGACCCTCCATTCTCCTTTTATAGAGTGGAGGGTGTAAACGGACATTTCCTTTTTACACCTGCCTATATCCAATCTAGCCACTAAGATCCAGACGGATGGGGATCCAATCCCTTTCTGTCTAGCGTATTGAATCGGATGGCAGTTGGACACAGGCCAGTCTCTCGCTTGCTAAGCGGGAATTGGTGGACAAGATCCCTTGTTGAGCAAGTGGACTCCTTGCAGAATCCGCCCCATGTGGAAGGGGCCTAATAGGCTTTCAGCAAGTCTCAGATAATGCAGATGCAGGCTGTAGGTGGAGAGGCAACACCGAAAGCTGCATTACTGAACCAAGAAAATTGTCCCCTGGCTGAACAGCAATGGGATGCAATGTGTTTTAAGGTAACTCATTCTTTTGCAGTAATCCAGCAATACCTCTTAACACATGAAAAAATATTTTTATACCGCATTTTTCTGCCGCATGAAAATGTAAATAGGCCGTTTGACCCAATTCAGTCTCAGCTTTGTCTTTTAGATCAGATTTCCTTATTAAGGTAGTAATCTTCTATCCTATTAGCAGGGTCATCTCCAGTTGCTTTGTATTAGTCCAATTAGGATGTATTGTAGCGTTTAGTACAGGGGGAGCTCCAGGTTTTCTTTGGGAGAAGCAGCTGTGGCTCATTGTATGTTCAGTAGGGGGAAGGCTGACATGATTGGGAGGTCTGGGGGCAGTGCTGTGTTTTTTGTTTTGTTTTCTGCCAAATGAGTTCCCTAAGCTGGGGGCTTCTGGTAGCTATTTGAACTCTCTTAGAGATGGGTGAGTGTGCAGAAAACAAACATTTCGTCTTTCATGGGGAGCACATGTCACACAGAGCACAGCTGGAATCCGGGGACACTTGCTTATTAAGTGCTCTGTTTGTACAGCTGTTCCTCCAGAGGAAGTTGCTGGTCTTTAGATGTATATTGGTGAAGAGGGATGTCTGGTCCAGCATACACCACTTTATTAGGAAATACAATCTGCTGGATGGCAATCCATGTAGTTTAAACTAAAGTTCTAGGTTTGTTGAGGAGAAAATGCCTTTTTCAGGTGGAACTTGAGATTTTGCATGAAAATTATGCTGGACTCCAACCTCTTTCTGTCCTCCTCTGAAAATGTGTTTGATAAGTGGACAAGTTTGCATTTGTGATAATCGCATAATCAGTCATAATATTTATAGCGGCCATAACCCTTTTCAGGGCGGCCTTAACTTTTGGGCTTACCGGTTACCTCCGCTTGGCTTGTTCTTCCACGTCTAGGGGTTCCCAGGGTTGGTACCCAACAACTTTGGACGCTGACACCAATAAAGTCCTTTTGAAAGGTTTTTTATTTGTAGGGGTAACATCCAACAACACAGTCTCGTATGGGAACAGAGGGCACCTTGAACTGCAGATATAACAAGTCTCTAGTACGACCCAGAGAGTAGCCACTCGCAGCTGGGCACTTCAAGGCTGGACAAATCTCCAGCCAGAGATTATGGCAAACAGCACTTTGACTCAGAACTTGTGAAATCTCTGACCTTGAACAAGTTGTAACTGAAAGTGAACAGGAACCTTTTCCTCAGTACCTGGAACGTTCTCTGTCTCCTTGATAGTAGTGGAAAAAGTGTGGATTCGTCAGTGTCCTTCCCAACTCCGTAACCAGGCACTTCTCAGGATGCCAGCTTGTTGGCCCTCCTCCGAAGAGTCGTCCTCCGGTCACTTGCACGAGCTGCGGTGCCCCTCCAAGCCGAGAGCACACCCGGACGCCTTGAATCCTCCCTCAGTTACTGCGCCTCGGACCAGCCGGTTCCGAACTCTGAAACGGACGGATCCCTACCCCAGGCCAGGCTGGTCTATTGGGGTTAACCAACTGAAGCATGTTGCGGAGCGACAAACGCTCCCGTGACCAGGACCCCTTCGCAGGCCTACCCCGGTCCAGGATCGGGAACAGACTGCTAGGGCTTCACAAACGAACCATATGTAACACGTGACCTCAACATCTTAAGTACCCCTCCCCAGACTCCTCAGCGTGGCCCGGCACACCCACTGATTGGCTCTGAAGCTGGTACCCAAAATGTCCAACCAGGCCTGGTTCTGGCCTGTCATGTGCACCTCACTGTACACATGACCAGACAGAACTCTAACACAGCCCAGCCAAACTAATGTCAAAGTTAACCTACATAATTAACCCTCAGAACCCCTTTACTGTTCTGTGGCAAAAACTACATTTACACATGAATGACACTTTGTCCAAAGTGTCATCGCTACATACTTTTATGAAAAAACATGGCACCTTCGGGATGCCTCTAGCTGGGCTTATTCTAATGCTGCCCTGACTTATGAGAGCCGCAGTAAAGTATTTACACAAGCCATTTTTACTTTCCCTTGAGTGTTCTACAAAATTTTAGCTGGATGAGAAGGAAAATTGATTTTGTGAGCATTGAACTACAGAATCAATAGGGTACGTGTGTGTGTGTATATGTATGTGTGTGTGTGTGTATATATATATATATATATATATATATATATATATATATATATATATATATATATATATATATATATATATATATATATATATATTAGATATAATATATGCACTCACTGGCCACTTTATTAGGTACACTTTGCTAGTACTGGGTTGGACCCCTTTTTGCCTTCAGAACTGTCCTAATTCTTTGTGGCATAGATTCAACAAGATGTTGGAAACATCCCTCAGGAGTTTTGGCCCATAGTGACATGATAGCATCATGCAGTTGCTTCAGATTTGTCAGCTGCACATCGATGATGCAAATCTTCCTTCCACCACATCCCACAGGTGCTCTGTTGGATTGAGATCTGGTGACTGTGGAGGCCATTGGAGTGCAGTGATCTCATTATCATGTTCAAGAAACCAGTTTGAGATGATTTGCGTGACACCTTGCATTATCCTGCTGGAAGGAGCCATCAGACGATGGGTACACTGTAGTCATAAAGGGATGGGCATGATCGTCAGCAATACTCATGTAGGCTTAAATTAGTATTTAAACAATACTAAGTGGCCCAAAGTGTGCCAAGAAAACATCCCCCACACAATTACACCACCAGCCTGAAACATTGATACAAGGCAGAATGGATCCATGCTTTCATGTTTGCATCAAATTCTGACCCTACCATCTGAATGTCGCAACTGAAATTGACTCATCAGATCAGGCAATGTTTTTCCAATCTTCTATTGTCCAATTTTGTTGAGCCTGTGCAAATTTAAGCCTCAGTTTCCTGTTCTTATCTGAGAGGAGTGGCACCTGGTGTGGTCTTCTGCTGCTGTAGCCCATCTACTTCAAGGTTCGATGTGTTGTGTGTTCAGAGATGGTATTCTGCATACCTTGGTTGTAACGAGTGTTTTTTTGAGTTACTGTTGCCTTTCTATCATCTCAAACCAGTCTGCCCATTCTCCTCTCACATCAACAAGGCATTTTCATACACATAACTGCCCCTCACTAGATATTTTTTAGCTCATTCTCTGTAAACCCTAGAGATGGTTGTGCATGAAATTCCCAGTAGATCAGCAGTTTTTGAAATACTCAGACCAGCCCGTCTGGCACCAACAACTATGCGCATTCAAAGTCACTTAAATCCCCTTTCTTCTCCATTCAAATGCTAGGTTTGAACTTCAGGAAGTCGTCTTCACCACGTCCAGTTGCCTAAATGCATTAAGTATATTACAGATACTTTTTTAGGGCTAGTTTACACTTGCTTCAAAACTTGGCTTCGGACACGCTTTATTAAAGCTCTCTGAACAGCAATCAATGCTCCTGACACTAAATGAAATGGTTAGCTTACAGTCCTGTTTACACCTTGTTTGCTTCAAAAATTATATCCCATGTAGCTTTAGTGGTGCTTCAAAGCCTCCATAGAAGTCTGACAAAGATCGTTTGAAGCACCTAGTTTTTGAGAGGCTTTAATTGCTTTGGAGAAATTGCAGGACACACACACACACACACACACACACACACACACACACACACACACACACACACACACACACACACACACACCATTGCAGAAGCATCAAAACATGTTGAAGCGGTAGGCGCTTTAATGTGTGTTGAAGTCTAATCAAGTGTAATTGGTCCTTATAGCGCTGTCAATTTACACGGCTCTTTACATATACATATATATATATATATGTTGCACATTCACATCAGTCCATGCCCTCAAATAGCCTACAATCTAAGGTCCTCACATTCGTTCATAATCTTATCTGAGCATGTCGAGTTTCTGGTGTGTCCCTGCAATGGGTATGAACTGCCTCGAGACATACCTGCTCTTAAATTGGTCTTAAGAAGGCAAAAGGCTTTTTATCTTAATGCATTCTTTCCATTAGATAAAAAGCATTGTGTTTGCCGCAGCCCTCCTTAGCCCCCCTAATACTCACCGAAGGTCCATCTAGATCCAGCGATGCTGCAGGAGTGTCTCTGCTGCCCAGGATTCCACTCCTCATTGTCCGAGACAGCAGTGCGGGGCCATTGGCTCCTGCTGCAGTTAGCCAATGAGGAGAGAAAAGGGGTGGCGCTAAGCCACGGCTCCCTATCTGAATGGACACACAGAGCTGTGGCTCGGCTCAGGCACCCCCATAGCAAGCTGCTTAAAGTGGTTGTAAACCTCAGACATGAAATATGAACAAAGCAAATCCCTCTATAGTGTGTACTTGTCTCTATCCAGAGCACCAAGTGTCATTTCTGTCTACTGCTTTGTTCCTCTGATATCTGCACAAATTACTTCTGACAAGTTTTCCTGACAACAAGAGAAAAATAGGTGACAGAGGAGAGGCCTACAGCTGATTGATCACTTCAGATCTGTTCCTGTGTGGAGGGGATGTGTCCCTTCCCTCCAATCAGCTCTCAGAACTCCACTCATTGAGTGTAACTTCATCTCCCCACCCCTTTTTTACTGACCGTTTACAGTCCTTATAAATTCAGCACTTTGAACAGATGTAGAGAAGACTGCAGATACAGGTACAACGTAAGTAGTAGGATTTGTCATCCTGTGTGCCCGGCTAATAACTTTACTGGGTATATGTAAGGGTTTACACAACCACTTTAAAGCAGTGATTTTCTATGTCAGCTCCATAATGCTGTAGTTTTGGGGGGGGGGGGGTCTTTTTTTTTTTTTTTTGTTAACTAAACCCCTTTTATGTCCTGAATTATTGGTGGGAATCTGGCTGTATTATTCAGTATTAAACTATGACTCACAATAGCTTTCTGTGGACTGTAAGCTGCAATTTTAATTGGAGCAACATGCATTTTAATGAGTGCTAGCACCCCCTAGAAACTAAGTTAAGCAGCAGCAGTAGTATTCAATCACTGAAAGGAAAAGAAACCCCACTAATAAAGGACGCCCCAAGTTTCATTAAAAATGTATGTAACATAATTGCTTTGAAAGAAATATTTTTAAATGTGTCTTTCCATTTCAGTCTGCAGCAACTATGTAGTTTTTAGACAGGATTTCCCAGAATCCTCACTCCAACATTTCTATACTTGGCTCACTGCCTCTCCCCGATATTTGCTGCGAAGGTCATGCTTGTACTCTGTGGAGGGTTTTATCTCTGGTGTCCTTAGTTCTACTGTAAAGGTTACATATTATTATTATTATTATACAGGTTTTATATAGCGCCAATAGTTTGCTCAGAGCTTTACAACATGAGGGCAGACATTACAGTTACATTACAATTTGGTACAAGAGGAATCAGAGGGTCCTGCTCGTTAGAGCTTACAATCTACATAGTAAGGTTGAATAAAGACACCAGTAAATCCAGTTCAACCTGAGTGAGTGCCCCAGTGTTTTCATTGATGCCATATATTTCTTCTTCACTTTTTATTTTTTTTTTTTTTTTTTTTTAGTCCAGCGAAATGCCCAAACTGACAGAGCAACTGGCCGGACCACTGCGGCATATGCAGGTAATATCTCAATATATGTATAATCATGATTGTGTTACCACAATCAGCTGTATATTAAAACTATTACCAAGCAGCTGGCTGCGAACATGCATACCACAATTCTTTGCACAGTCAATGATTGGACAAAAGTTTTTTGCTTTCAACATTGTGTAATGTTTGACAATGTTATAAAAAAAAATAAAAAAAATAATGGTTTGTGAACTTTCCACTTGCTTCTTCAAATTTTCTCATCTCTGCGGTCAAAAATGAATGTCAATTTGACCCCACTAATATTGAACAAACCTTGTTATGAAAAATTCAGTTTCATCTCAGACTCTTGGATTAAGGGGGTGGTCTCCTTTTCAATCAGACTATAAGATATCAGTGATTAACCACTTGGGATCCGCGCTATTGCAAAATGACGGCAATAGCGCGGACCCACATTTTCGGGACTACGTCTATTGACGTAGTCCCGGTTACGAGCGGCCTGCGCGCCCCCTGAGGGGCGCGCGCGGCGCGCTCTGTGATCGGCGAGTCCGTGAGACTCGCCTGATCACCGATCCGTGTAAGGGGTCGATCCCGACCCCTTATCACGTGATCAGCTGTCAGCCAATGACAGCTGATCATGTGATAAAACGGAGCCGGTAATCGGCTAGTATTCCTCCTCGCGCTGACAGCGCGAGGAGAAAAAAAAAAAGCCGATCGCCGGCGGCCGTGTTCGGGACATCAGTCCCGATCACGGCCAGCAATTTAAAAGGACACCTGCCCCCTGCCAGTGCCCACCTGCCACCCGCAGTGCCATCCTGAAATAAAGTAAGTGCCCCCCTGTCAGTGCCACCCAGCAGTGCCCATAGTGCCCACAGTGCCACCCAGCAGTGCCCACAGTGCCACCCAGCAGTGCCACCCACAGTGCCACCCAAAATCTGCCTCAGGTGCTGCACCCCAGTGCCGCCCATCAGTGCCCAGCAGTGCCGCCCATCAGTGCCCAGCAGTGCCACCTATCAGAGCCACTTATCAGTGCCACCTATCAGTGCCCATCAGTCCCATCTATCTGTGGTACCTATCAGTGCCCATCCGTGCCACCCATCCGTGCCACTTATCCGTGCCACCCATCCGTGCCATCTTATCTGTGCCCATCTTTGCCCATCAGTGCCGCCTTATCTGTGCCCATCGGTGCCGCCTTATCTGTGCCTATTAGTGCCGCCTTAACTATGCCTATCAGTGCCCACCAGTGCAGCCTATCAGTGCCCACCAGTGCAGCCTATCAGTGCCCACCAATGCAGCCCATCAGTGCCCACCAATGCAGCCTATCAGTGCCGCCTAATCAGCGCACTTCAATGAAGGAGAAAAATGACCCGTTTGCAAAATTTTATAACAAACTATTAAAACATGATTTTTTTTTTTTTTTTTTTTTTTGCATCTTTTTTTGTTTGTTTAGCAAAAAATAAAACTCCGAGCTGTAACTAAATACCACCAAAAGAAAGCTCTATTTGTGGGAAAAAAATGATAAAAAATTCATTTGGGTACAGTGTTGTATGACCGCGTAATTGTCACTCAAAGTGCATCAGCGCTGAAAGCTGAAAATTGGTCTGGGACTGAGGGGGGTTTAAGTGCCCAGTAAGCAAGTGGTTAAAGGAATTTGGTTTTGTTCTATTTAGAAGCCAGAGTGAAAGTTAGGTTTAATTGCTTTACTTTTTTCCTAACCACTTCCATACCAGGCAAATTCTGCCATTCCGTTCCTAATTTTTTTTTTATATATATATATATATATTACACACTTTTATTTTTTATTTTTACACTGTACAATTCCTTTTTTATCACTTTTTTTTTTTTTTAATTACAAGAAATGTAAACATCCCTTGTGTTAGAAATAAGGCATGGCAGGTCCTCCTTTATGAAGATATCTGGGGTCAATAAGAGCCCAGATATCGCCTCTACCCTGGAAAGTATGAGATAAAAAAAACTGGCAGAGTTTACATCTACCAGAGATGGAAGTGATGTCATAAAGTCACTTCCCAGGGTCATAGAGATGGCTGGGGACCATCCAGTCCATGGCCAGCTCTATGGTATTCCTCCGCAAGATTATTATTCTGTCATCCCAATCGCATGGGAGAGCCCAGTAAGGCCTCGGAGGGAGATTTCCCCTCCCACTACCTGTAAAAATCCATCGGCTTAATAGTGGCTTTTACATTAGAGGGAATCGCTAGCTGAAAACAAAGATATTAGAATGGTGCCTGTAGCTGCAGGCATCATTCAGATATCACCACTTCAACCTAAGGATGGACGTCATATGATGTCCTATGAGTGGGAAGTGGTTAAAGTCCGTTATTCATTGTGGGTGGAAGGTGGAGGTCTAAGGGATTCTGCTAAACTGCTTTGTGACATATTTATATTATTATTGTGCATATTTGGACTGAGAGATTCTTGCTGATGTTTTTGTAAGCGTATAGTCGTGCTGATACTAGTTTACAGAACTGGTAAACCACTTGACTACTTTTGATTGATATGCAGGAAACGGCCCGGAGGATTGCTAAGCTCTCAGCTGAAGCAAAGTTAGAGGTGGACGAAGAATTATATTTAGGCTCATTTCGCCCCAACCTGATGGACGTCATCTATACTTGGGCCAATGGGGCAACATTTGCTCAGATTTGTAAAATGACAGATGTTTTTGAAGGTAAGAGGTGCTATTACTTCCCATATAACTTCGGGAGGTCCTGCTTTGTGTTTATGTGAACGCAGATCCATTTATTGTGAAATGTCATTTGGCTCTTGTATCACTAAAGGACCTTTTGTAGGAGGCTACAGCAGACTATATTTCTCTTGTAGAATATAGTGTATATAAAAAAATTAATAGTAGAGCTGTTTTAATTAGATCTTTATTCCTCCAACAAACTGTTAAAACACCATGGTAAAGAAAAGTCCCATTAAAATTCCCACCTACCTTGCATCCTATACTACATGAAAACCAATACATATACAATGTTTTCTTACCTTGGAGTTTTTAACTTTGTGTTTAGGTAATAAAGATCTAAAGGACAAAGCTTTGTGGGTTTTTTGTTTTCTGGCAATGGGAATACAGGTGGTCTCTGGGTTACAAACAAGATGGGGTCTGTAGGTTTGTTCTTAAGTTGAATCTGTAAGATGGAACAAGTACAAGGCTGGGGAGCCCCCAGGGAACCCAACAAGAGGAGGATCGGGGCTGCTCTGTGCAAAAGCACTGCACAGAGCAGGCAAGTATAAAATGTTTAACTTTTTTTTTTTTTTTTAAATCTTCCTTTAACATCACTTTAAATACAAAAAGTGACCCTAAACTATAGGAATAAAGTTGCTTCCACTTGCCTACTGTGTGTGACCTGTGTGATCTGTCAGCTACTCTGCAGTTACTAGGGAATGATGGAAAACAAATGAATATATTTAGAAATGTCAGCACTGTTATCCTATATCTGATTTAATACATTTCCTTTTTTAAATAAAAGTAGCATATCCGCTTTTCCCATGATAAGAAGATCATGCTCCTTGATTGATTTTCCTGTTATGTGTTTATTTCTGTACATGGAGAGCTCCCCCTGCCAGAGGAGGTCATTGATCTTCAGTTGTCAGGAGGCAGCAGCAGTGGTTTTTCTCTGGCCCGTCCGGTGCTATGGGGCAGGTCGCCTTTCTGCGCTAATGACTTTTACAGTTGAAATCTGAAGTAAGCAATCCAGCTTATGAAAAAAAGTCACGTTCTCCTATTTTCTGTTTTTTCCACTCTAGAAAACAGGCCGTTTACCTGTGAAATCTGTATATTTCTGTACATTTCATTGTAGCATTGTTTCGTGGCATCCTCTCTGATTTGCAAGTTCTTCGGGCACAAAGCTGTGTAACGTTTCCAGACTTAGAACAGCCATTTACCACCAATGCCGCCTGTGCCGTGTCCGAGTCTTTTATCCTCCAACGTATTCCACCCACACACTTACATTTCTTTGCCTAATGCATTTTATCGGAGGGGTGTTGGGCTGCATTGCTGAGTGCAACTGGATGCTCAACAACATAACATGCAGAATGTATCCTTGGTTAACAACCTAGGGTCACAGCACTTTAGTTGCTCTATCAGGCAGGCCGGATCTCAGACTATAAAATAACCACTTCAGCTCTGGATGGTTTTACCCCCTTCATGACCAGGCCATTTTTCGCTTTTCAGTACTGAGCTACTTTGACAATTGAGCAAGCCCTAAGTTTGGGTGCCCCCATTGCAAGCTGCTTGCTCTGGGGGCACTCGGAAAGAAGGGGCCAGGAGAACCGGCGTTGGACCCTCGAAGAGGATCGCAGCTGCTCTGTGTAAAACCGCTGCACCGAGAAGGTGAGTATTATTATTATTATTATTATTATTCACGATTTATATAGCGCCAACGGTTTACGCAGCGCTTTTACAATGTATAGGGGGGACAACACAATTACAGTACAATACAAAAGGTACAGGAGGGCCCTGCTCATAGAGCTTACATTCTAAAGGGAGGGGTTGGTGGTACAAAAGGTAATAGCTGCAGAGTATGACATTTTTTTATTTTTTTAAATAACAAATTGCCTTTTAGGTTTGGTTAACATGTGAATCGGACAGGCTTTTAATGAAGCTGGTTCACACACATTGGGGGTGGCCGCAGTCCATTTCTGAAAAGGGTCCTGTGCAATTTTGGGTCTGGTTTAGGTGCGATTCAGGTTCGAATTTTCACTTGGATTCGCACCTAAATGGTGAACAAAACCACTCCGGACTGCAAAGCGCAGCTGGACACCTGTGAACCCAGCCTTAATATCACTTGAAGCACAACAGACCTTGCTTTGATCAGGAAGGTTTTTACCCCTTGGTTACCAAAGCTGCAGGAAATATAGTTGGGTTATCTGTAAAGCTCTGCTACATATAAAATATTGACCTGATGGACCTTGGTATACGACTTCCCTGAAAGACGGACACGTGTACAAGGCTTGTCTAGAGCAGGTCGCTCTTCTATGAACACTGTTCTAAATATTGAGGTCAATTACACAGGAGCTTCTCCTTCTGTGTAAATATTTAGAAGATTAAATGAGGATTCTGATTCGTAATCTTGAAGAAATGATGGCTTATGATTTTCTGCAGTGCTTTGTGGCTGTCCTGTGTGGTTTCCATAAGGGTTGGATCATGTGGGCTGTGATAATTAAATCCACATTCTAGCCAGTCTGTCTTTGATGCTGGTCATTTTATTTTGTATAATCTCGCAATCTCAGAATGGGACAATCTATAAATGTTTTCACATATGTGCTTGTATAGGAGTTCTCATACACTATATTACTAAAAGTATTGGGACGCCTGCCTTTACACGCACCTGAACTTTAAAGTGGTTCTGCACCTAAAAATTAAATATTAAAAGCCAGCAGCTGCTGACTATTAATAAAATCACACTTACCTGTCCCAGGGTCCAGCGATGTCGGCGGCAGATGACGAGCGATCGCTCGTCTCGCTGCTGCCCCCGCCACCATCCTCTGTCAAGGAATCGGGAAGTGAAGCATTGCGGCTTCACTGCCCGTTCTCTACTGCGCATGCGCGAGTCACGCTGCGCGTCTCTTCTGATCCCCGCTGTGTCCTGGGAACTGTGTGTTTCCCAGAACACAACGGGGGGGGGGGGGGGGGCAGGGGTCTGCCCGGAAGTGGGTGCAGATACCTGGATTATCCAGGTAACTGCACCCCCCTGAAAGGTGCCGATTGTGGCACCGGAGGGGGGGAGGGATCAGATTAGCGGAACTTCCCCTTTAGGGTGAAGAACCGCTTTAATGGCACCCCTGTCTTAGTCTGTAGGGTTCAGTATTTAGTTGGCCCACCTTTTGCAGCTATAAAAGCTTCAACTCTTCTGGGAAGGCTGACCACAAGGTTTAGGAGTATCTATGGGAATGTTTAACCATTCTTTCAGAAGTTCATTTGTGAGGTTAAGCAATGATGTGGATGAGAAGGCCTCACAGTCGCCGCTCTCAGGTTGAGGTCAGGACTCTGTGCGGGCCAGTCAGGTTCCTCCACCCCAAACTCACTCATCCATGTCTTTATGGACCTTGCTTTGTGTACTGGTCCAAATCATTTGGTGGAGGTGGATTATGGTGTTGGGTTGTTTCTCAAGGGTTGGGCTTGGCCCCTTAGTTCCAGTGAAGGAAACCAATCAAGTTCCTCCACCCTAAACTCGCTCATCCATCTCTTCTGGACCTTGCTTTGTGCACTAGCTTCATAATGGAACAGGAAGGGGTCATCCCCCAAAATGTTCCAGTGAAGGGAACTCTTAAGGCATCAGCATACCAAGACATTTTGGACAATTTCATGCTCCCAACTTTATGGGAACTAGGGGGCCAAGCCCAACCCCTTAAAAACAACCCCACACCATAAACCCCCCCTCCACCAAATGTTTTGGACCAGTCACAAAGCAAGGCCCATAAAGATATGGATGAGAGTTTGGGGTGGAGGAATCTGACTGGCCTGCAAAGGGTGGGCCAACTCTGTATTGAACCCTACGGACTATGACTGGGATGCCATTAAAGTTCATGTGCGTGTAAAGGCGGGTGTCCCAATACTTTTGGTAATATAGTGTATGTGATATAGGCAGCTGTGTCCCTCCTATGAGATAAAAGCTGATATATATACTACTGTATGATTTGGCTGTACACTGTCTCGTCACCCGACGCACTTCCTTGCTGTGCAGTGATGGACACAAAATGGCTGTTCTCTTTATCTAATACTGTTTAATGTGGACCACGCATCAGATGCATTTTTCATTCATGCCTAAAAATTGTGTAACACCTCCAGGTATTTATCTCCGATATTTCCCCTAATGATATCTTCATCTGTGTGGCATTGTATAGTTACTTATAGTGACATCAATGGAAATAAAAGTTTACATCTAACTTCTTTCAGGTAGTATTATTCGTTGCATGAGGCGCCTGGAAGAATTACTGCGCCAGATGTGCCAGGCCGCCAAAGCCATAGGGAACACAGAGCTGGAGAACAAGTTTGCAGAAGGTAGGTGGATGATTGTACATTGTACCAGGCAGTACAGTGGGCTCATCTCTGAGCTGATAAATGTAATAACATATGAGAGGGGTTCGCTCCACAATTATACTAAGCATACAAATTAATAACCAGAATCAATCAGCAATGCGTTAAAATGATAAAGTGCATTAAGGCACTTTATTATTTGAATGCATTGCTGATTGATTCTTGTTAGTAATTTGTATGCTTAGTATAATTTTGGTGCGCACCACCATATATTGATTTTTCTTATTCATTGGGGGGGGGGGGGGGGGTTGCACCTCTGTCGGTGGTTTGCTGCAACCAATATATATATTTTTTGCTTACTTTCACTTTAGTAGCGCAGGGATATTTATTATACCTATATGAGAGGGGTTGTTGGATGCCCCATCTAGATTTCTAGAGACGTGATTTATTTTGTATTGAAAGTTGTTGCATGTTACCATAGTAGTGCTATAACAGATTAGATGGTGGAACTCTGGACAAATTGCTAAAATAACCAAATTAAAAATATGTGAGTGCATGTTATGAGTGTACTGAGTGCTGACCCTACCAACTCATTTACTATACAGTGATTGTTCCTTACTGCTTCCTCCAACAATGCAAGTCTTCTCTGCCTTCCCATAAAGATATTGTATTTCCTATGTGACAACAGGGAGGCTGACTGATTGCAATGACATACAGAGCTCATTTTTAAACAATTATAAGCTCATTTTAAACCAGCCTGTTGGTACATGAGACAATTTATTTGGTAATGGGTACTTCCTTGTGCCTGCATATCATGTCTGATGTCCTGAAGAGCACAAGATATTTATGCAATAAAATGTAAAAAAAAATAGCTCCGGTGGTCACCAGTTATGGCTTACCACGTCCTACCCCCAACTACACGAAGATATGTGATGGACAGCCCCACTAAGCAAATGCTAAGACACAATGGGGGGGTTGGCCAGAGATGGCAAACACAGGTGCTAGGAATAATTTGCATATCAGTGAGACCTGGAATTTGCTTCCAGAGTTACTTTACAGGACATTGGAATGGACATGCACCCTCCCTGGAGTAGCCTGTATTCCAAGTTGTAGTTTTACAGTTATTTACCAAGCCCATTTATACACTTTATTGTGAACCGTGCAATAGTGGCTGAAAACTTCTTTAATGACACAGTATCAGTGATTATTATCATTCCTCTTTTTTTTTAAATGCTCAAAATAACCTTTTAGTTGTAGGAGAAAAACAAGCCAGCAGGAAGGTAAGCAGCTTTTCTTGCAGAGGAGACCGGGTTTGATTCAAAAAGCTTTAACATTTGTAATCAAATCACATTGGATGGAACTGAAAATAACTGTTAAATATACTTCTCCCGATGTGTAAATTGAGCCTAATACAGTATGTCCCCTTTAGGTCTCTTGCACACAGGAGTAAAAAAACACCACACTTTTTACTGATTTAAAATGAGATACGTTGTTGTCTATGAAACAATGTAAGCAGCTGAGTAAAGATCAGAGCTGTGACACAAAAATAGAAAATGTAACATTTGAGTGCAGTAATTTACTTGCATACATGTTTACTCATCTATAAACTTACACACCTTGACACGCCTATTTTTTTTGATTGAAAATGTATACTTTATTTTGCAAGAAAATATACAAAAAACATGCCTATACTCAACATTACGTGGGTCTTTACACTGTGATTTTTTTTGTTTTGTTTTTTTCTCTGACTTTCTGTTCCCGAGTAAACAACACCTATGTCCCCTATGGATAGTAAAATTCACTTAGTTGGACACCGCTGCACACACGTGCACAATTTTAAAGCATGACATGTTTGCCATCTATTTACTTGGTGTAACATCTTTTACATTTTACAAAAAATTGGGTTTATGTATTGTGTTTTGCATTAAAATTCCCAAACAATTGCGTTTTTAAAAACAGCTGTGGAAATACCGTGTGACAAAAAATGGCAAAACCCACCCATTTGTTTTCTAGGGCCTCTGCAAATACACACACACACACACACACACACACACACACACACACACACACACACACACACACACACACACACACACACACACACACATGTGTGTGTATGTTTGGGGGTGCTAAGTAATTTCTAGCCCAAAATACCGATTGTGACATATAAACAAGCAGTGCCAGAAAGCTCGGTTCTGAAGTGGTTTAATGACAATTTTACAAGTAAACCAAGAATGTTTCCAAGAAGCTCACTCACCGCAGACATCTGACAAACATGAACTTACATCATTGCTGTGAAATGTCCTCCGGAAAGTTTAGGTATATTTCAGTAGGCTGAATGATACAGCAGAGATTTGTGTTCAACTCAGCATTACATCAATATACTTTTTATCTGCTGAAAGCTTTTCAGTATTTATTCAAGCAGCAGGCCCAAGATGAAGGTCTTATCAAGCAGAAGCATAGCTTCTGCCCAAACTCTGCAAGATGCATACTGCAGGCCAAACCTTCACACATGGACTAGAATAACAGTGTTGGAACGCACTGAGCGATCATCCATATACATGCTGTGCTGTGTGTGATACAGCATGCATTTGTATTCATCAATGTAGTCTTTTGGTCCATTTGGCTTTTCCTATACATTTTGAGTGTTGCAGGCACTGATATATAGTGCTGGCAATCTACGCAGCACTTTACATACTATACATTAGTGTCTGCCTTTAATGAGCTTACAATCTAAGGTGTATTTATAGATCTGTTGAATCGTATCTGACTCAGCAGTTTTGTGGGACAGCTCACTGCACCATATCTGAAATGTTTGAATGTCTTTTCCATATAATGTTCTTGGCAGTTTTTAGGAGGTAGGTAACCAGGTTGTTTCTCAACCCCCTCCATTGCTTGGGTTTGGGACTAGCATGTTAAAAGTGATTGCACATGTGCATAGCAAGTTTGTACACACATACTAAGGCTGATTTAGACCGCCAATTAAAAAAAGGGGGGTGGGGGGAGGTGAAGGTCTGCTTTAAGTCCTGCTTACCTTGTGATTGGTTCTACACATATATGCCTAACCAGCGGATCCAGCGTTCCCCGGCTGAGATCCTCTTCTCAGCAGCTGCCACTGGGGTCCCGCGCCACCTTGTTTGTGTGAGAGGGGTTCAGCTGGCAGGCCTCCTGATAATGCGTCTCTAGGCCCGCCCCCCTCTTCTGTGAATGAAACCCTAAGGCCTTCTGGTATATGAGGTACATATCCCAGATGGCACAGCTTGCCTAGACAAATTGCGTGCATTAGAGATGGGACCAACACTTTTCAGAAAAAAGGGGTAAACAAGGAAAAAAAAATAATCAGGGAGCGGAGGGGTGGACAGGAGGTACTTTTAGTTTGCAGATGAAGATCCACTTTAACCTACCAGTACCCAAACAGATAGCGTCCTGGGCAGCATTCAAAGCAAGGACCTCAGTGCTTCAAGGTTGATATGCTAACCAACACTGAGCCACTGTACATAGACAACCTGCAGCTCCTAAGGAACTGTAGCTCTCATCATGCTTTGCCAGTTTCATCTTGGGTCATCTATACTAACTGGTGATGTGGCTGTTCTTTTTCATTTCCTCCTTTTATCGCTCAGTACAGATCTGTGTCTAAATGGGCCTTGGGTAAGAAATGTGGTGAAAATCTACCATGAAACTTTTTTGCAGAAATCTAAAACCACTTGCTTAACGTGTGTTTTAGTGTATGTGAGTGAGCCTTAATGTCTGACAATTGTATAGTGTAGTCCAATACCATCTCTAGCTATTTAACGACCGGAAGGATTTTCCCCCTTAATGACCAGGCCATTTTTTGCAATACGGCACTGCATCGCTTTCACAGACAATTGCGTGGTTGTGCAACGATTTACCCAAACAATATTGATGTCCTCTGTTTCCCACAAATAGAGCATTCTTTTGGTGGTATTTGATCACCTCCTGTGGTTTTTATTGACAATTTTGAAAAAGAAACTTTACCTTTTCATAATACACATCCAAATTTCTTTTTTTTAAAAAAACACATTTATCAGTTTTAGGCCGGTTATATATGCTTCTACATATTTTTGGTAAAAAAAAAAAAAAAAATCACAATAAGTGTATATTGATTTGTTTATGCAAAAGTGATCTCGTTTACAAACTGTGGGATAGATTTAGGGACTATTATTTTTATTGTTTTTGTTTTTTTTTGTTTTTACTAGTAGTGCCAATCTAAGGTTTTTAGTGGGACTGCGACATTGCGGTGGACAAATCTGACTCCAAATTAGACTTTTTGGGAACCAGTGACATTATTACATCAGCACTAAAAAAAAAAAACTAAAAAAAAATTGCACTTATCGATGTGAAAATGACACTGGCAGGGAAGGAGTTAACACTAAGGGGCGATCAAGTGGGTTAAATGTGTTCCCTAGGTGTGTTTTAACTGTAGAGGCATGGGCTGCCAGGGACATGAGAGATCGCTGTTCTCCATCACTGGGAACAGTAGATTTGTCATCTGGCAGAACGGGGATATACAGAAATACACAGGAGCGGGCTTCAGATGCCCACATCCTTTATGGCCGCTGCCTGTTTCCAAGATCAAGTAAGCGATTACAGATTTAAAAGTATGAGGACAGTAAGAGTCATGGTGGTGCTTTTGCTTTTATCAAAAAATTGCTTAGGAGAATGGAGCACCACTTTAACTTAACGTGTTGTGATGGACGATTCCTGGTGCATCTATAGGCACTAAAATATGTACAAGAAAATCAAAATGGCTTCAAGTGGCCTTTTCTATTCCTGGCACCAAAGGCAGAGCAAAATAAACTCTGTAAAAAAGAAATTGTAATTGCTGGGTGTAGCCCAGACCTCACATTCGGGTTTTTTCTTTAATGTGTGATTTCCAGATTATAATTAGCAGAGTTTTCACACAGCTCCACCTTTTTGTTTATGGCACAGAGGAGATTTAATCCCATTGACACCTTTGAAAAAAAATTTTTTTTTCCTTTTTAAAGCTTTCCAACAAGTTCATTACAGTGACTTCAACATCTGCTGCTTTTGGCACAATTTAATTGACACGGCCTGATCTATAGAATTAAAGAACATCTTCATATAATAAAAACACCTCTTCTATTTCTTAAATGTGATGGATTCTTAACTCAACTATTGGTTACCAGAGCAATGTCCTTTATGTTGGTATACACCAATCTGAAGGTTAAAAATGAGGTATCCAGTAGCCATGTTTTTCTATAAAAATTGAGGAGTGTGAAGGGAAAATCGGAGTCTGAAGAATCGCAGCCTGTAGCTTGACATAAATGTGTAGAGTTGAAGTACATGCAAAAAAAAAAAAAACTTTATACTGGGAAATTAAAATTGGAGGACAGGCAGGATTTTTAATGCATAAGAGACATGCTTTGTTGCTTCTGCATTAAAGCTACTTACCTGCCTGTCCAGCCTTGCACAGTGAGACGCACACACGCAGCTCGCTGTACAATGCCGAATCTGACTGAATTTCCGCACATGGACGGGAGTGATGTCATCCCCGCCTGTGTGTATATGTATGTGTGTGTGTATATATATATATATATATATATATATATATATATATGTGTATATATATATATGTGTTTGTGTGTGTATATAATATAATAGAGAGAGGTATATTTAACTCTTTAGCTAGAGGTGTATGTGTTTAAACCCATTTTTTTTTTTATTTCTCACAGGTATTACAAAAATCAAGAGGGACATTGTTTTTGCTGCCAGCTTGTATTTGTAACGGAGATGATGGGTTCAGTGCCAGTTTTGATCCAACAAAACCTTTCTTTTAAAGTTTGTACAAATTCATCCATGTAAGACTGATCTTGTTTATATAAACAGTTTTATTGTTTTGGTGTTACAGTTTGCAGAACCAAGCAATGTTCGTGCATAGCAATATTACATGTTTGTACATACCATTACCACACTATTTTAATAAAAAAAATTTACAATTTGAATACCACATTTCTTGTATTGTGTCTCTGTATAGTTGATAAAAGCATTAAACACATTTATTTAAAAATTTTAAAGCTATAACATATACATAAAAAGGTGTTCTTTATAACTATATACAAAGTGGGCATCTGACGGGTATAGCAGCAGCATTCCATAGCATGAGTCCCCTATACACGGCGCAGGGAGCCATTATGTTTCCTTAGCTGACATTCAAGAGCCTCTCCAGTGGAGACAGCCATTGGTGAAAACACAGCTTGGCCACACAGATGTCTAGCTTACAGAATGGCTGCCGGCATGGTGTATAGGCGACAAATGCAGATCACATGCTTAAGTGCTAGAGTGCCATGCAGGGTCAGCGTCTCCAGCACTGAAGGCAAAGGACTAACCTACACAACCAGATTTAGTCTCATGCTATTAAGCCACTGAATCTTTCTGGCAATTATCATCTTTACAGCACACAGCCTGTGTGGTAAAGTGTCTAACAGCCAGTGGATGAAATCACTCAGCTTGAAATTAAAACTGCTTGTGTTGTTTAGCCCTAAAGGCAGGTTAAGAGAAAAGAACTCGTGTCAATGCTTTGTGGTGAAATCAGGATACTGGCAGAAGTGGCTTCATGGCTGGTGGCCGCTTCCATAGTGGTTCCCGTTGGTTGATGTCTCATGCAGCGTAGTGTGTGAATCCTCCTCTTTGGGATTGAAGCTGTTCTTCTTGTCTTTGAAAAAATCTGACACGTACACAACCTGTGCGATACAAGACAGAATGGTTAAAGGAAAACTACGACTTTTTTTTTTTTTTTTCTTTTACATGTTGCATTTTAGTATTCTGTTTGCCCAGAAGGTATTTCAGAAGTTAGCTGTGCATTGTTACTGGTCCATATTTCAGAAGTATAGCTCATGCAGATTGTAGGTGGTCTCCCTGCAGCTTTAACCACTTGCCTACTGGGCACTTAAACACCCTTCCTGCCCAGACCAATTTTCAGCTTTCGGTGCTCTCACACTTGACAGTTACTCAGTCATGCAACACTGTACCCAAATGAATTTTTTGTCCATTTTTTCCCACAAACAGTACTTTCTTTTGGTGGTATTTGATCACCTCTAGGGTTTTTATTTTTTGCGCTATAAATGAAAAAAGACAGAAAATTTTGAAAAAAACGCATATTTTTGTTTCTGTGACAAAATTATGCAAATTATTAATTTTCCGTCATAAATTTTGTCCACTATTTATACTGCTACATGTCTTTGGTAAAAATAACCCAAATTAGTGGATATTATTTGGTCTTTGAGAAAGTTAGAGAGTCTACAAGGTGTGGTGCGAATCGCACAAAATTGATCACATCTGATGTACTGGTGGCCTATCTCACTTCTTGCGACCCGAACAAGTCAGGAAAGTACAAATACCCCCCAAATGACCCCTTTTTGGAAAGTCGACATTCCAAGGTATTTAGTAAGAGGCATAGTGAGCTTTTTGATGTCATTTTTTCCCACAATTCTTTGCAAAATTAAGATTTTTTTTATTTTTTCCACAAAATTGTCATTGTAATAGGTTATTTCTCTCACGTGGCATGTGTATACCACAAATGATACCCCCCAAAAAATTCTGCTACTCCTCCTGAGTATTACGATACCACATGTGTGGGACTTTTTCACAGCCTGGCCACATAGAGGCCCAACATGCAGGGAGCACCGTCACGTGTTCTAGGAGCATAAATTACACGTCTAACTTGTTGACTACCTATTACACTTTTGAAGGCCCTGGAGCACCAGGACAATGACATGTGACACTGATGACAGATGGCACTGATGACAGATGGCACTAATATGTGGCACTGATGACAGATGGCACTAATATGTGGCACAGATGGCACTAATATGTGGCACCGATGACGGGTGGCACTAATACGTGGCACCGATGACGGGTGGCACTAATACGTGGCACCGATGATGGGTGGCACTAATACGTGGCACCGATGACGGGTGGCACTAATACGTGGCACCGATGACGGGTGGCACTAATACGTGGCACCGATGACGGGTGGCACCAATACGTGGCACCGATGACGGGTGGCACCCATGACGGGTGGCACGTGACACTGACAAATCGCACTGATGACAGATGGATTTTTTTTTTTTTTTAAACTTACGCCCGCTGCAGCCGTTGATCTCTTCCCTTCTCACACGCTGTCTGTGTGAGGAGGGAGAGTGGCGCTGAGAGATGATCTCATATGTTTACATATGAGATCATCTCACATTGGACACGCCGATCGCGCTGTAAACGGCCGCTGTGATTGGCCGTTTACAGCGATCTGTGACTGGCTGTGTCCGAGGGACACGGCCAGCACAGAACTTCCCCGATGCGCACTCATGGGAGCGCGCATTGCGGAAGTAAACAGGAGACCGTTCAGGAACAGCCTCCCGGCAGTTAGCGTCCGCTCTGCAGCCGTATTTTGGCTATAGAGCGTGCGTGAAGCGGTTAATAAACTGGAGGCTGCAAAGGCCAGTTATAGGTTGGGCTGGTTGCCATTTGTTTGTACTTTGGTTAATTGGTACAGGGGTGCACTGGGATACCTTCTATGCTATTATTGGCTGTCCAGTTTGTCCCCTGTACCTTTTCAAGGAGGGGTGGGCTCCCTCCAGGCATACCTACCCTCAATCTGTCCATTAATATATATGTGCTCTAACTATGGAGACTCTTAAAATGTATAGTTAGGACTCCATTACACTGGACTGCTGTGAAATGGCCCTGCAGCTCATGCAATGCATTTGAAAACTAAACCCCTGGTTTGATGTGAACTGTTAAGACCAGACAATTCAGTTTGTTGCAGGCTGGTTGGTTGGTAAGTGGCCTGGCAATTTTTCTTGGTTTTCTTTTTATACTAAACTGGAGGCAAAGCAATATGTAATAAACACATATGGCTGCCTATTCAGAGCTTTGTAACTGGGGAGATTTGGATGCCATTACCAGTGCAGCCAGGGAATTAAACTGTGAAACCTGGTAATTTGGGAGAAGAAGCTACAGCCTAGGTATAAAAATGGGCCTGGATTTGTCTTGTGCCAGAATGAAAAATCTTTTTGCCCACAACTTTCCCCAATAAAATTCAGAGATTTGCTTGTTAAGTGACTCCTAGCAAGGAATACCGTATGTAAAGTGGCCAGTCTGTCTCTGGCCTTAGTTGGGCTGCTGAACTGGAACAAACCTGTAGATTAGAATACGCAGGCCCCATATTTTACTCATCGTTTTTAATGTGAAAGTAGGTTTGTGATCATTTTTATACACTGGTGTTTATATAATTTTTCATTATTTGCGGGAAATATGGGGGTCCTATTATACAGTGTATCTAGAACATGCTGCGAACACAAGCTGTGCACTTGTTTACTGCTTCTGCAAAAAAAAAAAAAGTGGATACTACTTTTATGGGGTGTCCTCTGAACCATTCTGAGGGGTGTATAGAAACATTTTATGAAGTGCAAGGCAACCAGATCCTCCTAGGGAATGTTTACATGAAATTTTCATATTTGAGTAATATCGCGTGTGCGTGTTATACGTCGATCCCCCGCCGTCGTGAGCCTCTGGGCGGCTTTTGGCTCTTCTCGGCGGCTTCCGGACGTTCTTTCAGGCGAAAGCTGGCGAGAATGGCTGGAAGCTACCAAGCGCCGCTGAGATACACAGGACATCCGGCTCTGTATCTCGGCGGTGCCATTTTTAAAAGGAAAAGCTGCAAAAAAAAAAAAACTGACAAGGCTGCAGATGGACACTGACAAGGCTGCATTGATGGGTATTTAAATGTAAGTTTTATTTTCCTTAAACTTCCTCCTAAAAGTTTTTTCTTTTTAAAATTCCCTCCTAAACTTGGGGTGCGTGTTATACGCCAGTAGGTATAGATGATCTTAAAAGTCAAATGATGGGCAAGCAGCAGCACTCTCATTCAAGGAGGATGTGTCCCTGAGACAGCGCGCACTACCAATGCTGGTAAACCGCTGATGACTAGATTTTTTACCCATGCGTATAATGGTGTCCAATCACAGCTTGTGACATGTAAATAAGGAAATGGCAGTTATTGGCATTCCTCTCCTCACACTGACAGTGCGTGAGGAGAGCACATCAGCGGCATTTCCTCACAGGGGGGATTTGCACAGATAAGGCACTAATTATCAGTGCAGCTCCAACAGCACAGATCAGTGAAGTAGAAACATTACTTATTTACAAACTTTTTTTTTTTTTAAGAAAAAAATAAAAATCCTAACGGTGATTACCACCAAAAGAAATCTCTGTCTCAAAAAAAATTGTTTGGGTACAGCGTTGCATGTCCGGGCAATTGCCATTCACAGTGCAACAGCACAAAGCTGACAAGTGGCCTGGGCAGGAAGGGTGTAAAAGTGCCCAATAGCTAAGTGGGTAGGTAGAACCCTCCCCACTCTCTTCTAGTACCTTTGGCAACATGGACTGTTCTGACACTAGGGCTGGGTTTAGACTAGTGTGAATTGGATGCAGGTTTCCCCCACATCAAATGCTCTGACAGGAGAGTGTGCCCGGCTTTGGCAAAAATTTGGGCCTGAAACTGACCCCCTGCTGTCAGCCGCATCCATCTGCCGTGTGAACCCACCCTAACAGAAGCACAGACATTCACAACTACGTCTTATATGCAGTGTGATAATAGCAATGCCATAGTATGAGAAGCTAGCTTACAATCTATATAGCATTGAGGCAGCTTGCAGAGTAGGATTTCCTTTAGAAGCTCACTAGCAACAGCAATACACTTACAATAAGGACTGCCACAATGGCTCCCTGGATGAGGCCAATGAGGACGTCACTCCAGTGGTGTTTGTAGTCCGATACTCTAGAAAGACCGACATAAATGGAAACTGCAACAAGGCCAAATTGGATGGTGGGACGGAGAAGCCTGGCCCAATCTCCTCTCATTCGGGACTGAAGATACAGCTGGAAGAGAGATAAAAGGAGACATGAAGATGCGTGAAAGGAATTTAAAGACAATTACATTTTTTTTTTTTCCACATGCCTGCCTCCAACTGTTATTACAAGCGCTTCTCGCACAAGGTTTACACCTTTTAAGCCTTTGTTCCCCTATTGCCCTGCAATAACGTAATGTTAGAGCATGCATTACTGCAATATGTGAAAACATGCATTTTGCGTGCTATCCATGAACGCCATTCATTCTTAATAGTGCCCCACATGGCAAAGTATGGTAATGCACTACAATACATTGTATTACTAATTGTCACACTGGAGGCATTTTTTTCCAGGTGCTACAGCGCTAAAAACAGTGCCTGTAAAAAGCCTCCGCTCCAAACCCACTTGGGCTTTCACACTGGGGTGCTGCGCTGGCAGGGCATCACTAAAAGTCCTGCCAGCAGCTTCTTTCCTTCTTGAAAACAATAGGGCAGCACCAGCAAAGCGGCGTTTTGCAGGCATATTTAACCTCGCTTCAGCCACTAACGGCAGAGTTAAAACCCCCCGCTATTGGCCGAATAGCGCTGCTAAAACAGTAAAATAGCCCCACTTTATTGCTGATACCCGGGGCGTCTCAGTGTGAAAGGGGTCTAAAGTGCTACTGTATAGATACATATTTTTTTTTTTTTGGGGACGACCGAGTTCTACTTCAGTTTAGATTGACAATATTTACATTAATCTAGTCATTGCCACATAACAAAAATGAAACCTTATGAAGATGATAGAATCCTTTACTTGACACAAGGGCCTATAAACCGGTTGGTAAGGCTCAGCATCAGCTCCCAGGACACCTCTGATAAGGAAATTGTTTGACTAGAACATGTCCGATTCAATCACTGCAATATTGGCTGTGACGTTCTGCAATGTGGAGCACAAATATAGTGGGGGGAGCAGTGCACGTTGCGATACTTTGACTCCCCTATACACCCAGCTCTGGCATTCTACTCCTCAGGTTCATGTACACTATATAAGGCTATACCTGTATTGTACATGGGGAGCCTTACAGAAGTAGCCATCCGGAACAGGTTGCAGTGCTGGAGGGACACTGCTTCAGTATATTAAAAAATAAATAAATGGTATTTACTTTTTACTCAGTATATTGCAGTAATATTGCCCATGGTAAAGGTACATTTTTTTTTTTTTTTTTTGTAGTTGGCCTTTTAATGGCCCTCATCCACCCACAAACTGTCATAGCGATCATCATTTCTGAGTCACGAACCTGGAAGCGATATGCAGATTTGGAGGTCTGATTTAACTTGCACTATAAATTCCTCCAGGTTAGTGACTCAAAGTACTTATGTCATGGAAAGCCAGCTAACTCATTTTGGAAGCTTACATAAAAGTATACAGAATGGGTTTTCAGAAGCCACAGATTCCATTCCAATTCTATCCAAATCAGGTAGACTTTTGGTTATTGGTAAAAGTAAAATATACCATCAGATTGTTTTGGCAAGCGTTTGCTGTTCTGATTATTAGAAATTGGAGTGTATAGTAAACAGTACAATAATGCCACTCCAAGCTTAAGAACATAAATCCTGTTATCCCCATAATGAAAACACTTTAAATAGATAATGCTCTTGGTATTTTTTTCCAAGCTCTTAAAAGCATCAGTGAGCAGATTTCTGGCAGCAAAGTGGCTCTGTGTGCGGCAAAGTGATGGCGATGCTGAGGTTTTAGACCCCACCAGGAAGGGAATTAGTGCATTTTTTTGGAAGTTACATGATGAAGAGACATGCAGTGTTAAGGTTGCATCTCACAGACGCCAGTAAATCTGCATTTACCAGCAGTGCTCTTCAATAACCACGTCCATAACATTAACCACCACCAGTGCCACAACAATCCCTTGATGCGTACATGCAAATCTTGAGCTGCGAGTATAGAGAACCTTATAAGACTTGTGTGTCATTTATGGAGACCACCCATAGACACACCAGGGGGATCCTTATTTCCAGATTGTAATCGATACATTCAACCCTTTGAAGACTTTTAATTATGAAGCCCCTTGAAGTGGTTGTAAAAAAAAAATTTACCCTGTCTACATGTACCGATAAGATAATATAGAGGAGAGTTCAGGAATAGTTGAAAAAAAATGCCCAACTGCTCCTAAACGTCCATTTACCAGCACCAGTGTACATGAGGCCTTGGTGTCCGACGCCAACAAACTGATTGGCAAGGCCAGTGAAGTTGTTGGATTGGAACTGGAGTCTTTTGCACCAGTGTTGGAGAAGAGTATGTTGTTCACGTTATGTTCCATCTTGGACAACTCCTCCCACCCACTCCGCAATACACTGGTCAGTCTGCGGAGTACCATCAGTGACAGATTTACACCCACAATGCACCACAGGAAATCAGTTTTGCCTGTGGCGATCTAGATATAAAATTCTCTGAGGGCTGGAGGTGAATATTTAATTCCGGTTGTTTATGATCAGGACTTTGTGCTGTTTTTAGGGTATGTTGGTATTGTGTTGGTGAAAGTGGTATTATTTGTATTTGGTAGTTTGCCTGCTATTTTAATATGTTATTTATTCTATGTTGTATTTTAATTGTATGGATGTTTTATTTGTAGTGCGGTATTCTTTTTTATTTGGTGTTAATGGCTGTTGCTGGTAATTTTGTTGTGTTTTTGCATCTTGTGTAGTCTTTGTTTAGTGTGTCTGTGTGGTAACAATTTCCCAATGGGATTAATAAAGTATTCTGTATATCACAAGACATTGTCTTTTAATGTTGTCCATGCTGGCTTTGTGCTTTATTGTCTACTTGGTGATCTCACACTGCTGCTTCTTCTTTGTCATCCCCGCTCTGTTGTTTACTGTGCACCGCTCTGCACCTGTATTTACCTTACCAATGTGGCAGATGGTCTCTTGCCTTCCAGCTGTTGACATATTGGAGAGATGCAAACACAAATCCACTAACATAACAGTAGGGAGCCAGATACTGGTCCTGCTCATCACACGGCCATGTGAATACTTCTCTAAGCAATTGTATGAGCCATCCGGCTCAATGAACTTGTCTGCTCCAGCCATCCAGGAGCGTGCATCAGGCATGGGGGACTCCCATCAGCTGCTTCCTTCTGACAACTGTGTGTATGTGGCCTAAAACAACAATTGTCACTAGAAGTAATGTGACAAGCCACCCCTCTTGTGTTTGGAGTTCATTGCATTACCAGCCAAAAACCTGTAAAAGAATAATTACCAGTCCGGCAGACAGTCAAATGTTCACTTCTGGGTGTGTCAATAGCAGGTCCCCCCATTAATAAAGTATCAGTGTTCCTTCAATGGGTGATCGATTTTGCTTTGTTTTTTAATATAGTGGGAAGATCACTTTATAGTGAAACTATATCCATAACTACTTGATAAAAATGTTCTTTAGCAAGAAACATACATTCCCTATGAATTATTATGCTACCAAAGGCAGTGTGTAATGTAAATTGCCTCCGGCATCGCTCCTGTTTCTTCTTGCTGGAGGATTCCATTTTGCTGATTTGCTTCATTTTCCGATTAGAAATTCCCCTTTAAGATGCAATTCTCCCAGCACCTTAAAAATACACCACCACTCAGAATAAAGTCTTTTGTGGACCACATTTGTCTTGTAAGTGTGCTTTAAAAAAAAAAAGAGATATTTTGGAAGGTTGTTTTCAAAATATACTTACTGCTAGGAAGAGCATGCAGTACATGGAGAAGGAAGAGTGCCCCGAATAGAAGGACAGCCTGGAAGACAGAAGGAAGACACAGCTGGTTAGTATAATCTTACCATCAGGATCATATAGATTGTTTTTTTTTTTTTTTTTTATAATTAACATCCTTCTGTTCTTTGCCAACAATGTACTCATATGTGATCCTTTTTTTTTTTTTTGCCAAACATACACAGCCAAAATTCAGTGTTGTCTTTTTCTACTTACATATTATTTGACTTAGAGTAACTCTACTTTTTGTTGAGCTGATCGATGTACATTACAAGGATTTTAAACTTTGTTGCAGATCCCTCTGTGTTTGTCTGTGTCCATGTGGTAAGTGAATCTCATGGTTTCCTAATTATCAACCAGCTGCTGCACCTGCATGGCTCTAATAAGGAAACTTGCAGGGCCTCTATCTCTTTAGATGCAATTTCCTATTGGGGGTATCACCAAAAATGACATTTTTGTTGCAGGGGATGCTTCATATCTGACTTGTATCTTAGTGCAGGCTGCTGGGAGCAGTAGTGAGCCAATCACACAAACAGGAAATGTTTCTGGGGGGGCGTTCTGTACACAGTATGGGTCTCTCTCCTCACTGGCTCCTGTGGCTGTCAATCACTGCCACTGAACCAATGAGGAGGAGGAGGAGGAGTCAAGCTGTGCTTGGTGTGTAAATGTCCATTCACTGAAGTATGGCTCGGGAAAGAGCTTGCTCGAGTGTGCCTATAGCAAGAGGGTTGCTATTGATGGGCAGTCAGCGGGGGGGGGGGGGGGGGGGGAGCAGCCAGGAGCTAAAAAGACGATTGGGGCTGCTCTGTGCAAAACCATTGCATGGAGCGGGTAAGTATAACATGTTTGTCATTTCTTTTTTAAATAAACCCTTTAAAATCACTTGAAATGGGTTTGAAATACTGAAAAAGCTTTAGAATCACTCCTTGAAATTCCTTCCAAAACAAGCTGTATGACCTACACAGCTATGTGTATGTTAAGCCCATAATAGCCTCAACTCATTCTCCCTTCCATTTGATAGGATGTAGGTACCATTTCTATAGCTCATTGTGGCCTGTGACCAGTTACCAAATCACTTAAGTGGCCCTCGCCCTTTATAGCAGGGGTGCCCAACCTTTTAGAGTATATACAGTACACCTGTCAGCTATCACTGTGGGGGACGATGCTGATAAAGTAACTCATGTAAGGAAGCGCACTCTAGGGGCCTGGTAACATGTTGGCACTGTTAGGGACTAGGAAAGAACGATCCAGTGGAAGTATAGAGGCAGAACACATACATTAGACTACAGCGATCCAGCAATGTAACCGAGCCAGAATTTCAGCTGGTACTCACAAGGCATCATATTGTCTGGGTTGGTGATTTATGTATGTACGATGCTTAGGAATCACCAGCTTAAATTAACCAATCTCAAAAACCTGGCATGTAGAAAATGTTACAGTAGATTAAAACATTCCAGCCATTAAAGCCTTGTATTATCCCAACACAGACATTCATTAGGGCTTTTAAATCTACATTGGTGGTGAGTGTGCACAGAGACTGCAGACCCAATTAATGTCAGGTTATTTTGGGAATATCGATTTACATCTCATCATCCCTAATTCTATGAAAGCTTCCAGATACTCGCATTGCCCTCCCATGGGATACCGTTGTTCTTGTTTGTAATCTTATTACATAGAAATTTGAGTGCATTGTCATGGTGCAATTAGTGATTGCTGGGAATGGGGCCTGCATTCTTCTCCGCAATAACGAGCACACCAACAAAGGCATTTCCATGGGGACCAGGCCTTGCATGATGCACACACAACATGGAAGGACTTCCTGTCCAGCCATTAATCCATCACACAGACCTGAATAGAAGGCATTATTCAAAACAGAGGGCAGCCACCCAGGAATAAAATGATCTAGTGTGCACATATCTGCCTAGCATACTAACCTTTTTTATATATATAAAAATCTGCTCTATTATTCCAAAGAGTGCTCCAATTAAAAAAAAAAAAACCTACTAACCACCAAAGCCTCTTCTCTGCTTTGATTGAGTTTAGTGCTGGGTTCACACTGAGGAACAGCGCTGCTCACAGCAGGGGGTCTGGTGTGTCTCCATTCACCATTTCAGGCTGAATTCAGACCTGAAACGGACCAGAACATGTGCAATTCGCCCTGGAGCCACTCCAGAGATATGTAAACTGGCTCCATAGAGAGCTGGTCACAATCTCCTGCCGTGAATTGGATGTGAAGAAAGCCACATCCAATTTACATTGGTGTGAACCCAGCCTCAAAGTAGACCTTGAAGCTCCATGCACACTAGCAGCTTAAAAACTGCCACCGCCGCATCCTGAAAACCGATGAGTTATCGGTTGTTAAGAACCTGACAGGCACCTGCTCCTTAACCCGCTAGTCGCTGGCACAAATACCCCAATTACGAATGTTTTTGTCCCAGCACTTTTCTGGTGTTTGTTACAGCTGCTAGTGTGCATGGAGGCTGAATGAAAATGCAAGGTCCCTTTATCTGGGAGCCTCAACACTACACAAAAATTTTGAATTAAATAATAAAAAGTGCTCCAGCAGAGTACATCCTCATAGGATTTAGAGTACTAGGCATTTCCAAGAGGCAGCAATGAGGCAAAGTGACATCCCTGACACCTGTAGGACATTACCCAACACTGGGGTCCAAGGTTAGTATTTTGTCATCTAAGGAACATTTCTCGCTTTTAAATACTGGGTGTGCTCCCAAACAAAATGCAGTAATAAATCCAGGTCCTTTTGACTTGCCCAATTTAAGCCCCACCAATAATTCCACCATTCGATAAGAGTGCTCTTCCTGAGACAGTCTCATTGGATTGTGGAATGGCGGCTGGCAGGGCGTTGGATACAAAAGGAAATTAAACCAGAGACTGGCACAGAATTGGTTCTTTGGGGCTAAAAGGGTAATATCAGGCATTTGGGGGTGCATGCTGTAAGTCAGATACTAAACAATAGGTACCGGTAACTAAAACACGCATGTTATACATGTTTCTGACAGCCCTCAGATGTCTATGGAGATGCCAACCCAAAATTAACTTTAGTCACACAACAGATGATTTCTGATTGGCTTACCAGAGACACATAATTCTTGCTCTTAGCACTGCTGTCCTGAATAAGCCAGTTCTATTCTCCGGTACAATGACAAGTGAAGCTCTGAACAAATCTGGTCATCCGTCTGGCGGCATTATTCTTCCTGGCTCTCTGTCACAGCTTTACAATGACTTCTATTCTGACATGTGATGCCAGCTGGTGTTGGAAAGCTTCTCAGACCCACTGCCAATCATTACACCATTGGATCCTATGTAGGATTAGCCCACTGCTGAAACTCAGTAATTCATCTCTTATAACACAGATGTTGGCACCTGTTCTTTATATGGAGTTCAAACACAAAACGTATACCAATTATGGATATGAAAATTGATTTCTTGCAGCAGATGGACATGACCAGGACAGAAGTCTCATCGGGCACGCAATCCTGGTAAGGCCCCCCCACCCCAAAGCACCTTGTCCCCATGTTGATGAGGACAAGGGCCTCTTCCCGACAACCCTGGCCGTTGGTTGTCGGGGTCTGCGGGCGGGGGGCTTATCGGAATCCGGGAGCCCCCTTTAAGAAGGGGGCCCCCGGATACCGGCCCCCCACCCTATGTGAATGAGTATGGGGTACAATGTACCCCTACCCATTCACCTGTGAAATAAAGTACAAAAAAAAACACAACACAAGGAAAAAATATTTTATTGCACAGCTCCGGGGGGTCTTCCGTCTTCAGGGGTCTTCTCGCCGGACTCCTCCGCTATCTGTGTGTAGCTCTTTTACTAGCGGAGGAGTCCGGCTTTCTTCCTCCCCGCCGCCGGCCTCTTCTCCCGACTTCGGGGGTCTTGTCCCCCTCTTCGGTTCTCCTGCCGGGCCACCGCGCCTTCTTGTAGCTCTTTTACAGGCGGTGGCCCGGTCTTCTGTTGCCGCTGCCTTCCGTTCTTCTGTCGCCGCCTTCGGTTCTTCTGCCGGGCCACCGCGCCTTCTTGTAGCTCTTTTACAGGCGGTGGCCCGGTCTTCTGTCGCCGCTGTCGTCGCCGCCGCCTTCCGTTCTTGTTCTTCTTCTTCTTCTCCTGGAGATGTTGACTCGACGATCTCTCCGGCCGGAATGCCAGAGCCGCGCTGTGCGGTCACTTATATAGTGACAATGGGGCGGTGTCACATGGTATATGTCACATGGGTTGGTCACATGGTGACCCCGCCCCCTTACGATGTCATAGTCCCCATGTGACATCAACCCATGTGACCAACCCATGTGACATATACCATGTGACACCGCCCCATTGTCACTATATAAGTGACCGCACAGCGCGGCCCTGGCATTCCGGCCGGAGAGCTCGTCGAGTCAACATCTCCAGGAGAAGAAGAAGAACAAGAACGGAAGGCGGCAGCGGCGACAGAAGACCGGGCCACCGCCTGTAAAAGAGCTACAAGAAGGCGCGGTGGCCCGGCAGAAGAACCGAAGGCGGCGACAGAAGAACGGAAGGCAGCGGCGACAGAAGACCGGGCCACCGCCTGTAAAAGAGCTACACGAAGGCGCGGTGGCCCGGCAGAAGAACCGAAGAGGGGGACAAGACCCCCGAAGTCGGGAGAAGAGGCCGGCGGCGGGGAGGAAGAAAGCCGGACTCCTCCGCTAGTAAAAGAGCTACACACAGATAGCGGAGGAGTCCGGCGAGAAGACCCCCGAAGACGGAAGACCCCCCGGAGCTGTGCAATAAAATATTTTTTCCCTGTGTTGTGTTTTTTTTGTACTTTATTTCACAGGTGAATGGGTAGGGGTACATTGTACCCCATACTCATTCACATAGGGTGGGGGGCCGGTATCCGGGGGCCCCCCACCCGCAGCCTGCAGCCCCCCGCCCGCAGACCCCGACAACCAACGGCCAGGGTTGTCGGGAAGAGGCCCTTGTCCTCATCAACATGGGGACAAGATGCTTTGGGGTGGGGGGGCCGCGCGGCCCCCCCTTCCCCAAGGCACCCCCCCATGTTGAGGGCACGCGGCCTGGTACGGCTCGCTCGCCCCCCTTTCCTGGCCGGCCGGGTAGCGTGCTCGAACAAGGGTCTGGTGTGGACTTTGGGGGAACCCCCACGCTGATTTTTTTCGGCGTTGGGGTTCCCCTTTAAGCCCATTCCAGGCGGCGGAGCCCGCGATGTCTCCTTCGCGGGCCCCGCCTACCTGTACACGCGCTCGAAATGGGCGGACTTTCCGAGCGGGAACAGTCCGCTCATTTCGAAAGTACAGCGGACAGGCCCACACACGGGCGGACTGTTCGCTCAAACACAGTTTCAGTGGACAGTTTTTCGGAATTTCTGAAAGACTTTGTCCGTCCAACTGTCCGCTGAAAGCCCACACACGAGCGGACTGTCCGCCCAAACACTGTTCAGCGGACAAGGTTGGGCGAACAGTCCGCCCGTGTGTACGCGGCCTTACTCATCCTAACACCTCTCACACCACTTTTCCCATAGTTACCTCTTTTTTTTTTTTTTATATATATATCCCCCTCTATATCCCTCTTTCTTTGTCGTGTCTTTAACTGTTTCCATCCATTCCTTTACTGTAGGTGCTTCTTTCCTCTGCCATTTGTAAGCGATCAACTTTCTCCCTTGGAAAAGACATTTAATTTCTGCTATACGAATATCCCCCAACCCATCCCCCCTTTCTATCAGACCCATTATACAGATTTTGGCCTCTACTTCTAATGATGTCCCAAATACTTGGTTTATTTTCCCTATAACTCCTTTCCAATATCTGTATAACCTTGGGCATCACCATATCATGTGGATTAAATCCCCTCTTCGATCTCCACATCTTTGACATTCTGCATCCTGCCTTCTCCCAAACCTAAACAACTTAAGGGAAGTGTAATATGACCTATGTATCAAATACAGTTGAGATATAATGAAACTTTAGCCCCCACTGCCATAACCCGCTCCCACTGTTCAACCGACATTGGACCCACATTTCTCTCCTACTTTACTCTTTTTGTACTCTATCTCTCCCTCTTGTTCTATTCCCTTTATATACCCGTAAATATCTGAAATAACTCCTTTCGATGTTTTACTATTTATAATTTTCCTACGTGCAGGCATCTTACTCCACTCCAAAATCCTTCCTCTAAATTGTACCTCCAACGCATGTTTAATTTGTATATAATTAAAGAAGGTGCGAGCGGGTAGTCCATATTCGACCCTTAATTCCTGAAAAGTTTTCAACCTCCCTTCCCTGTACAGTTGTGGCAAGAAGTGGATGCCTCTTCAATCCCATTCTTCTATTTTCCACTAAATTTTTATTTTCCCACACTCAGAAAAATACCGTATATCCGCTGTATCCCAACATTGCTTTTACTACCTCCCAACATTTTACCATCAGTTGAACTGTTGGACATCTGGACCTAAATGAGTAGGCCTCCACAACTGTATTAGGCTGGGTTCACACTGCTGCGGGGGGAGATCCGGATGTGATTCGCACAGCAAATCACATCCGATCTCCGTAGCACTGCGAGTTCAGCCATACAGATAGTATGGCTGAACTCGCAGCTGTCCCGCAGCAAACTCGCACAGGACCCTTTTTTGGGTCCGCAACGGAATCGGATCGCATGGGGGTTCACACCATGCGATCCGATTCCTGTGCGAGTCGGCAGATCGCACTGCGATATGCCGACGGATCTGGGGGTGTCATTAACATATCATTGACACTCCCAGCCGTCCGCATAGGGCAGTGTGAACTGCCGGCGGGAGGTGAGCGATGCGGGAAAACGCCGCGGATTCGCGGCGTTCCCGCATCGCAATAGTGTGAACCTAGCCTTATGCGGGGTGTCATTCACTAGGAGACTATTTCCTTTCTCCTCTTCTATCGTTAAATTACTACCTTTCATATACTGTAATTGGGCTGCCAAAAATTAATATCTCATATTGGGTAGCGCCAACCCTCCCAGTTCCCTTGGTCTTTGCAATGCTTGTAAGCGAATTCTTGCCACTCCATTCTTCCATATTACTTCTCTAAACATACTCTCTATTTTCTTAAACCAATGTTTTGGAATCCAAACTGGTGAGTTTTGTATTACATATATTTGAGGCATCCACACCATCTTAATTACGTTACACCTACCTGCTACTGACAAGGGGAGGTTTTTCCATACTCTAATTTTACGCCTCAGGTTTTGTCATAAGTGGAACTAAATTCCCTGCTATACACTGCCTCGGATCTGATGTCACATTCACTCCCAAATATTTCATTTGCTTAACTATTTTAATTTGGGATACCTGTCCTGGCAATGGGACTTTTAAGGGGTCCACTGGCAGGAGAACAGTTTTTTTTCCCAGTTCATTTCAAGTCCGGAGAAATATCCGAATTCTTTTATCATTGTCATTGCCGCTACCAATGAGGGCCCTGTATCCCCCAAAAACAGCAGCACATCGTCCACATACATAGCGACCTTTTCCTCTTCGTTACCCCTGTTAAAACCCTGTATAAACATACATGAACTTTAATTCAGTACTGAGTTTGCCCATCCTTTGCAGGCCAGTCAGATTCCTCCACCCCAAACCCGCTCATCCATGTCTTTATGGACCTTGCTTTTTGCACTGGTCAGCATGGTGGGGTTGTTTTGTTTTTCAGGCGTTGGGCTTGGCCTCTTAGTTCCAGTGAAGGGAACGCTTAAGGCATCAGCATACCAAGACAATTTCATGCTCCTAACTTTGTGGGAACAGTTTGGTGATGGCCTCTTCTGTTCCAACATGACTGCTCACCAGTGCACAAAGCAAGGTCCATAAAGACATGGATGAGCGAGTTTGGGATGGAGAAACATCACTGTCCGGCACAGAATCCTGACCTCAACCCAATAGAACACATTTGAGATTAGAGCAGTGATTGTGAGCCAGCCCTTCGTGTCCAACATCAGTGCCTGACCTCACGCTTCTAGAAGAATGGTCAAACAATCCCATAGACACATTCCTAAACCTTGTGGACAGTCTTCCCAGAAGAGTTGAAGCTGTTATAAAGGGTGGTCCAACTCAATATTGAACTCTAAGATTGAGATGCCATTAAAGTTTGTGCGTGCGTGTAGGAAGGCATACCGATCCTTTTGCCAATATGGTGTATGGTTTCAGCATTTTAAATGATACCCTTCCAGAGCGTCGTCCGTCTTTTACCCTCCTGGTATTTTTATTTATTTTTTGCTGCCCCCCGCGATGATACGGCTAAAGGTTCTGCACCTGTGCACTCAGCACTATATCTGCAGAAGCACAATACACGACTCCCTGGTTAGAATAATGAGTGTGTAGGCACTACCAACACAGGGCATGTGCATCCAACGCTCTCAGAGTTGTCTGGAATAAATGGCGCTCCCAGTCTACTTCTACCAGTAATGTTATTCCCATTTAGGTGAGAAATGCATACAGGGTCTGAAGGTAGAAAGAATGTATTTAGTTAAAAAAAATAAAAATAAATTATATGCAAGAATATTAAAGTTAGGGAATTAACAAAATGAGGGCAAAGGTTTGTTTCAAAGCAAAATATCCATTAATCTATGCAAATAAAAAGTTACCTTGCAATGAGCAGACTCCAGAAAGCTGAAATCTGATTGGCTTGTAGAAATGATCACACCTAGCACAATAGCATTGTCTTTTGCATTTTGGTAAGCCCCATTTTGACCCAATTTTTAATATCTGAGAAAAGTTAGTGCAACCAAAAAACAAACAGTGATGTGCCTCAGCTGGTATTTTCCACAGCCTGATATATATAAAAAAAGTTAATGGGAACTGATCTTTACAGCAAAGTAAACAGACATCTACCAGCAGGGAGGAAAAACGGTCTATCAGCTGTTCTCAGGAAACGGTCGCTGAAAGACAACCTGCATGTGCTAGATAATAATACTGTGCTTATTTCACTGAGCTCAAACCATCATTACGCCACAGTGACAGTGTTATTTTCAGCAATGACAGGCAATGAGAGCTAATAAATAAAAGCCACATGCTTAAAAATAAGTAACACATTCAGCCTATTCAGTTCTCTACATTAGGCTTGGGCAAGTAATGCATGGAGCCAAATAAAGATAAAGCACAGAGTAAAAGGTCTCCTTATTTCTACTGTAGCTTGATAAATCAGACTGCAGCATCCCTTTTCAGTTCTTGTTCTATAGAACTCCTCTAGCCAAAGCTCCATTCTCAACGGAACCAAAGAATAAGCCAAGGGTAGTGAATTAAAGTGGTTGTATACTAAATTTTTTAACTTTTACCTACAGGAAAGCCTATAAATAAGGCTTACCTGTAGGTAAAAAAAAAAAAAAAATAATCTCCTAAACCTGTACGGTTTAGGAGATATTCCCCTCGGTATGCGCCGCTGACTGCAGCGGCGCATGCGCACAAGGGGATTCTCTGCCTGAAAATCCGGCAGTGGCCGACCGGCCAGAATGAAATCTCCAGCGCGCATGCGCGGGAGTGACGATATCGCGGCTCCGGCCACTCACAGCGCCGGAGCCGCGATACCCGGAAGAAACGCCGAGGGAGCATGTCGGCTCCCTCGGCGTGGATCGGGGCCTCGTTCTAAGGTAAGCATTTCATAAATGAGCTAGTATGCGGTGCATACTAGCTCATTATGCCTTTTGCTTTGCAGGTTTATATTAAAAAAAAAAAAAAAAAAAAAAAAAAAAAAAAGTTTGCGGGTTTACTACCGCTTTAAAAGTCAAGGAGGTCCAGTAATAAAAAATAATTTTCAGCCAAGGTCCTAATCACAAGTCCGTGCCATGAAAGGTTGTATGGATCTACTTTTTATTTATTTTTATTTTTTTGATGCAAGCCACCCTCTCTGGCGCTTTTCTTACTGTTTCCTCCACACACTCTGGTAATACTCTGTAAATGTTCCCCCTTACATCAGGTGCCCCTACCAGAGTAATTCATTGCATTGGGTGCCCCATGAGACTACCTTTACATCAGGTGTCCCCATCAGAATACCCCCTTAACATAAAATGTGCCCATCAGCATGCCCCTTATTTTATGTTAAGGGGCATTCTGGCACATTTTGTTGTGTACATCGGTGTGCCCCTTATAGAAAAATGTGCCCACCAGTGAGCCCCTTAACGTAAATGTCCCTATCAGAGTGCCCCTTATTTTATGTTAAGGGGCACACTGATGGGCAAAACTAAATGTGCCAGAGTGCCCCTTAACATAAAATGTGCCCATCAGAATGCCCCTTAACACTAACAATATGTGCAGCAATGACATCAATGTGTGCCCATCATCCCCTCCATGCTCACCATGACTCCAATTGTTGGCATATTTCATATTCATATCAGCCTATACATATCTGGTTGCATTAATTTTTCATCTGGATTAATACAGAGTCAGATAGATTTGAACCATTATTGGGCAGGCTGATTGTACCCAAGTTGGTCAATCAATCAACTTGGGTACGACCAGCCGGATTTTACATGCAAATATAGCCACTAGCAGTAATCACTGTGTTGTCCCGGGGGGGGGGGGGGGGGGATGGGGGTGGCTCCCCCACCAGGAGAAGACAATGGCTCGGTGGAATGGGGGAATTTAGCTATTGCCTTTCCTGCAACTGAAAGATAATGGCTACATCTAGGGCTGGCTTAAGGAAGGACAGTGTCTGTCCTTTCTGAGCCTAATCTATTTCTGTAAGTGGAATGATGTGTTCCTTTCCTCTTTAAGTGTTGCCTGCTGTTTGCTAGATTGTCCTGACTAGCAATTAAAAGCCATTGTAATTTGTCCAGTCCTGGAATAGTTCAGTTCTCAGGGGAAAACTATCCATGTCCACCCAGGCAGCAGTGTACAGCTATACCGGAGGAGGTCTATGTGCAGGTAGTCCGTCAGTGGTAGTGGGGGGTGAAGGCTACAGGTCCGGGATATTCCATTGCCAAAAGCCTAAAGGAGAAACTTACAGAAACAAGCTAACAGGCAGACATATGTATCAAGCTTGACAAGTGTTGTGAGTTATTCCTTCACTGCTGGCAATAATTACATTTATGAGTCATTACGGGAAAGTGCGTGCATTAGAAGTGCTCAGTGTCGTGTGCAGAGAATGTTACAACATGCTGGGAGATTGCTCCAACACAAGTTGTGCTTACGTTCTTATGACTGTTTTCTGAAACTTGTGTCCTCCACATATCGCAGAATGCTTTGCCAGCTTCATGATGTTCCACTATAGCTGACAATCTCTGACTAGAAGATTATGAACAGCAGATCTTCCATTTTCCCCATCTTCTGAGGTTGTGCCCATGTAGGAGCATGCAATTCCAGGTATACAGATGAAAACCATCTACGTGACCTGCTATACTTGCCTAAGGGATTTAAGCCAGTGCTGGGATTTAGGCACCCCTGCCAGACTGCTAGGTCCTGAACCTTTCTGCAGACTAGACGGCAGTTAAAGTACACCTGTCATGCCTATTCACTGCAAAATGATAGAGACCAGTGGAAGGGGGAGGAATGACTATAAACGGAAACCTAACATCATGGTAGTCTCTTTGGAAATACTTGTCATTTCTAGGTATGAGGTAGAGCTCCCCCCCTTATCTCAAGGCAATTCTCAGTGCCCCAGCAGCCAATTGTTAAACCTAGGAAGTGTCAAATTGGGCAAGTGGAAGATCATTAGCTCTGTGAAAGCTCTGGCACAGATCAACACTGATCCTACACAGGGCTCCGGCATCAAAAACAGGGTGATCAGGTCATTAGAAGAAGAGGAGTATCAGAAGAAGAGGTGGGCTATCACGAGAACCTGTCAACTACCAGGAAAGGGCAAAGTGACAGGTTCTGTAAAATCAATGGTCATCTGGTCAGCAATCCACCAAAGACTTTGTGTGAACATGCTTACCAGAGGGGAGATCATAGGGAAGACCTGGTCAGTTTGTTACTACTCATTTATTGTCCAAACAGTTAGGGCAATTTTTTACCTACAGCCAAAGATAGTGTTGCTGCGGGAATCCCTCCTGCCAGGCCATCGTCTTTTCCTGGTGGGAGAGGCAGGGAAGCCATCCCCACTGGGAGAAGATAGTGATTACCGCTAGCGGCTGCCATAGTCACTAGCTGCGATAATCACAAGCGAATCTGAAAGGCTGGTTGTACCAAAGTTGATCAATTGATCAACTTTGTACAGTCAGCTTACCCATTATCGGTTTGAATCAAACTGTGTATGGCTGGCCTTCTACTCCCTCCTGCCAGGCCATTCTCTTCTCCTGGTAGGGGGAGCCATCCCCACTGGGAGCAGACAGTGATTATTGCTAGCAGCCATGAGCGATAATCACAGGTAAACCCGGCGTGCTGGTTGTACCCAAGTTGATTGATCAGTGAACGTGGTACAATCAGCCTGCCCATACACGGTTCGAACAGTGTATGACCTGCCTTAGTGCTGTCCTCCCTCTTCCAGTGCAAGTACTGCTTGCAAAAGATTTCATTAAAAACTGGCATACAATATCAGTCTCCTGTAAACATAACCGAATTAAAAAAAAAAAAAAATTTCCTATATACCCAGAGTTCAGGGAAAGGATCCTAAGTTTAAAAAAAAAAAAAAAAAAAAAAAAAAAAACACAAGATGAATGGGGAATTTCAACACCAAATTCACAGTGTCCACTTGGCTCTATCACATATATTCACAAACCCGGTAATCATTCCAGATCTGCAAATTCCAGCATAGAGCACGTGGGTCTACTGATCTATTTAATTAAAAAGTTACGCCATGCTAAAATTGCCTCACACTCTCGAAATGACGCAGATCCTGGTGAGCAGAGAAACCTCTTGGGTTAGGTTAAGAAAATAAGAAGCCCCAAAGCTTTGATCTTTCATTAAGCCATCACAGATTGTATTCACAATCTTCCATCAGGTCCGATCATGTTTAATAAAAAGACAAGGAAAGAAAAGCTGCTGAATTTCCTTTTATCTAGCTAAACTCAATTTCAACATACGGCGTTCATAATTCCAGCTTTCATTTTACACAGCAGCTGAAAAGAATCTCAAGAGGGAATAAGAACGTTAGGAAAATCCAACGTCAAGTAAAATCAAAAGAATGATCAGTCCAGTAACCACTGCGGCCAGGTTAAATAACTCAATACCTTTTACTTTGTTTTATAACATATATGCATCCAGATTTGTCAGATCTGCAGCCTCTGGTCACATGAGTCTGTACTATGAAACACTTCTCTTATGTTCCAAGGTGTGAGATTGTGGTAGGCAATGCAATCTTAAAGCAGAGTTCCACTCATAAAAGTCAGCAGCTACTATATAAAAAAATAAAATAAAAAAAAATAAAAAAAAAGTGTAGTTGCTGACTTTTATTAAGCACTTGTCAACTGCTGCACACCAATATACGTCGGCACAATGGCAGTATTGGGCAAATGGGCATACCTGTACTTCCCCTTTAATTGGCGGGGCTAGCGGGGGCCCGCCACATGACTGTGGCCGTGGACTATGTCTGCCGGTATCCCAGGGATCGTGTCACGGAGCCAGGTAGGTAAACAAGGCATTTCCCCATTCTGCCTAGTGATATGACAGATCACTTCTCCCTGTCATCGGGGTTAGAGTCTGGAATGAACAATAAAGGGGGCATACGGCTATACAGCTTAAAATTCACCTGTTGTGGCGCCCAGGAGCCTTAGCTGCAGTGTCATTTGGCGTGAAAAAAAAAAAAAAAAGAAAGAAAACGAATGCAGCTGCTACATCTAAGGATTGGTAATCTGAAATATTAAAGTTTGCTCCTTAGGTCTATATACACTTTAATATAAGTAACGACAGTATATAAAATACTTATTTAAAAAAAAATTTGTTCACATACCCTTAGTTATATTTTTTTGGGTCACATAGAATCATTGTTGCACACACAACCCCTAATTTAAATGAGCAGATTAAATGGCCAATCTCATGAAAAATGGATACATATATGACCAACATCAAATCTAGAACATGTAGATCAGGATCCCAGGTGGTACAAAGCCTGTGATCGGAGACCAGCTAGACCCTCATCTCCAGACACAGAACATTAATAATTCATTTCAGAGGCCAACCAACACACAGCTGTCACCTGTCTGCAGGTGATCACGTGACATGTATGGCAGCCTGGTGCCGTTCTCTAACAGCTAAACAAAACTAGTTTCTGGAAAGCTGATGATTCGTTTGGCCGTTTTCTCCTCTTATCAGTGTTGTCACACATTCTGCTCGTCTCCCCGATTTTCCTGTGTGGGAAATGGCTGATGTGAGTCTAGGATCTCCAGGGACTCAGGAAAGGGAAAAATAATTAGAAGAGATCAGTGTCCAGTGATGAGTCACTTCCTCTCCTCTGCTCCATTACATCAGTCTGCCTATAGCATGGCATGACCCTGCAGATGGAAATACTTCATGCCGACGTCCCAGGGCGGTATATGTCCAAATCCAGGCATTCTGTGTGCCAGATGATTTTCTTTATCTAATAGGAATGGGCACATGTGTTCCCTGTTCTACCAATTAGGCACTTCAGAGCTCCCCAAGCAGTGCAGTGGCTGAGTGGTTAGCACTTCTGCCTCGCAGCACTGGAGTCCTTGGTTCAAGTCCCACTCAGGGCAATGGATCTGCATGGAGTTTGCATGTTCTCCCTATGATTGCATGATACTTTCTCCAACACACCAATGACATGCTGATAGGCTCCTTGTCTTCTGTGCATGTTAAATAGGGACCTGGGATTCCTCGAGGGCAGGGACTGGTGTGAATATAAAGAGCTGCATTTAAAAAAAAAATCATTGGCATCCAGAAACAATTACTGGAGCCCAACACCACCACCATGTAAATGCTATCTGTACTGATACAGGTTTCACCCCAGACTTTGCACACAATGAAGGAAGCAGATATTTTTGGAGATAAGCCTATCACCAAGTTATGAACTACACAAAACATTGAGTGCTGCTGTAACACACAAAGATAGCCCAAAACAATGAAAATAGTACCGCTCAAATGCCCCACAAACCTGTATCAGTCACATCAGCATGTGAATAGACTGGTGCAAGACAGACAGGATCAGGCTCTAGTAGACTTCAACAAAATGGCAGATGTCTGAAGACACTGAGTCCCCGTTGCATTAATGTGAATTAAAAGAAGTAAAAAAGACCTCACTGATTAAACCCCGTAAAAGGGCGAAAAAGCACCTGAGAAGTTCTCCACAGGTGGGCAACAGGAGCTGAAGCCATCATTTTTATTCACATTCATGCAACAGGGTGTCGGTATCGGCCACCATTTAGTTTAAGATCAAAAGGTATAGCACGCAGCTTGGTTCTTGTGCTGTATAGTGTATGTACTTTTTTATAAAAAAAAACAGAACCTCAATCTGTCTTTGTATCAGACTACTGTAATCCCCTACTTATCTACATTCAGGCTGGAAGAGAAAATGTGTGCCATGTAAATAATGTAAAACAAAAGTGTAATGCAAAGTGCTGCATTTTAAAAAATGCTTGCTGATTGGAGGAGAGATGACTGGGACGACGTTAACAAAGAGCCATTGCTCATTCATTATCTAATCACAGTATTACCCAAACTGTATTGTCTGGGTTGCAGTGGAAATAGAAAAGCAAGGTCAGGGCATGGCTACTGTACCTGGACCAAGAAATTGGCTGAATTGATTTAGAACAGTGGTTCTCAACCTGGGGGTCGAATGAGGATTTGCCAGGGATCGCCGAATCCTGGGCAGTTCCTGAAGCCTGCACCGCTTTAACCAGCCTTTCTGCAGCCGCCCAGCAGGACTGTTCCTGGAGCCCGCAGCCGCCCATTCAGTTCACGGCATGGCTGGGGTGGCAGACTTTAGAAGTCAGCTGACTGGTGAGGAATGTGAAGTGGGAGGGGCTGGAGGAGACCCTATCTCAAGATTTCAGCATAGGTGTCACTGCTACAAGACACCACAAGTCGGAGACACAGTGAGTAACACTACCTGTCATTATAGTGTCCATTAAAAGTCCCCACTACAGTTCTCAGACCAGTAGATGACCTTGATCAAGAGAACCTAAGTTGGGATGAGTGGCCATGCTGGGGGGAGTTCTGACCAGCCAACTCTCCACCACATCATCATCATCATCTCCTCCTCCCCCAAGGAGTAAGACAAGGAATAAATGGAAGGGAGAGGAAAAGAGGGGGCGGAACAAAGAAAAAGGGAGAGAAAGAACAAGTGGGAGTCCTAAATGTCAGTGGATTAGGGGCGCAAATTACTTGTCTTTCCATGGGTGCCGACAACCCGTGCTATAAAAATTTTACTGTTGGGGTTCCCCACAACTTGGGAAATTTTAGCAAGGAGTCACAGCACTAGAAAGGTTGGGAACCACCGATTTAGAACCAGATTTTCAAGTCGGTCTGCATAGTAGTATTTTAAATGCTTCTATAAATACACACATATAATAATAAAAAATGCGGCGCTACCAGCAAAAAAATATTATTTTTAAAACTCTAAAACAAATAAATAAGTGAAAAAAGTGAATCCACCTCATAAAGTGTATCAGTGTGCAATACAGGGCAATACACTATAATAATAAAAAAAGTGCATATATAAACTATCGTGTAGAAATATATAACACAATCAAACAATGATGAAAAGGTGGCAAAAATCAAATGTGTAAAATAAATATAATAAACAATCAATGGTGTCTTCTTAATATAAGTCCATATAATTGCTTTGTGACCATAGAACAAAATCCATGCATAGAAACGTGATTTCCAAAAGAGTGACAATCCAGCAACCAGCTTCAGTGCCAAACAGGTGCACCACCAGTTTCCCCCAGCCTCTCACCTCAAATGCTTAGTAAGCAGACTCTGTATGAAAGTAAAAAGCTACTCCATCCTCCTCCGTCCAGCAGATAATAAATAACTGTGCACCTCTCTCTCAAGCTCTCCACATGTCTCCCAGCACAGTGCGCGGCACATAAAGTATGAAATAAAAGGACAGGGGGGCTTTCATGTGTAGTATTTTAAATCAGTGGTTTAATAAAGGTAACTGATCACTTACATAGAAGCAGAAAACAGCAGATAGCGTCGTACGATCCGAACTTCCGGTCTCGGCCGCGACCGGAAGTGATGAGTGTAACACCACAGCTCCTTCCCTGACGCGTTGCGTCACACCCTCGTGACTTTCTCAAAGGGTTATGGATCCATAACCCTTTGAGAAAGTCACGAGGGTGTGACGCAACGCGTCAGGGAAGGAGCTGTGGTGTTACACTCATCACTTCCGGTCGCGGCCGAGACCGGAAGTTCGGATCGTACGACGCTATCTGCTGTTTTCTGCTTCTATGTAAGTGATCAGTTACCTTTATTAAACCACTGATTTAAAATACTACACATGAAAGCCCCCCCTGTCCTTTTATTTCATACTTTATGTGCCGCGCACTGTGCTGGGAGACATGTGGAGAGCTTGAGAGAGAGGTGCACAGTTATTTATTATCTGCTGGACGGAGGAGGATGGAGTAGCTTTTTACTTTCATACAGAGTCTGCTTACTAAGCATTTGAGGTGAGAGGCTGGGGGAAACTGGTGGTGCACCTGTTTGGCACTGAAGCTGGTTGCTGGATTGTCACTCTTTTGGAAATCACGTTTCTATGCATGGATTTTGTTCTATGGTCACAAAGCAATTATATGGACTTATATTAAGAAGACACCATTGATTGTTTATTATATTTATTTTACACATTTGATTTTTGCCACCTTTTCATCATTGTTTGATTGTGTTATATATTTCTACACGATAGTTTATATATGCACTTTTTTTATTATTATAGTGTATTGCCCTGTATTGCACACTGATACACTTTATGAGGTGGATTCACTTTTTTCACTTATTTATTTGTTTTAGAGTTTTAAAAATAATATTTTTTTGCTGGTAGCGCCGCATTTTTTATTATTATTGGTATTCTAATTAGTGTTGAGATCACTATTTTTTGTCTGGCTGCTTCCACTTATTTATTATTATCTTTACACGAATAATTATATATTTTTTTACACGTGTATATATATTCAATTTATACTGTTTTTTGTTGACACTTTGTAAGTGAGGTATAGCGCATTAGCACTTTTTCTATTATAAATACACACACATTTGAAATACATATGTGTAAACCTAGTTACCAAAGATAGTTCCAATTCTGTTGCACTTACACGGGCATGCAAAAAAAATAAAAAATTTAATCATATGGAGCCTATTAAAAGTTAACACACAGCTTCCCCCCCAAAGCTGTCCTGCTGTTATTTCTTTCCACCACTAAACATCACCTGTTTCTCAGATTCAATGACATGGGAACCACTTCCTCTGAGCTCAGGTGGTCACATACACCCCCCTGTGGTGGCATCAAAAGTGCAGCCTGGGCTCATGATACTAATGCCCTAACCAGCATTACTAGAGCACCATGGAGTGCAGAATTTAAGTGGTTGTAAACCCTTACAAACCACTTTGACCTACAGGTAAGCCTAGAGTAAGGCTTACCTGTAGGTCCAAGAAATATCTCCTAAACCTACACGGTTTACGAGATATTTGCCGGAAGACAGGCACCGCTGTCTACGGCGCATGCGCCGTAGACAGGGGCGCACAGGCGCACTCACCGCGCTGCAGTTGACGATATGCTGTGAGTGGTGGCTCCCGTGCGCATGCGTGGGAGTGACGTCATCGCGGCTCCGACGAATGACAGCGCCGGAGCAGCAAGACCCACCGAGAAGATGGATGCTCCGGACTACGGGGAACAGTGGTGACTTCGCTGGCTCCTGTGTCAGGTAAGTGACAAATAATGGACTGCTATGCGATGCATAGTAGTCCATTATGCTTTACCTTTGCAGGGAATCAAAGAGGAAGTAAACTAATCAGGGTTTACTTCCTCTTTAAGAACCGTCCACCATCGCTGCTTACCGAAGGACTCATGATATCATCAAGCCATAAAGAGGAGAAGGACATCTGCATTAAAAGGAATATATGTTTTTTTTTTTTTTTTTTTGTTTTGCTTAATTATATGTGGCGGGGGCTGTGGGGAGCGAGAGGAGGCAAGGGTACGTTTTTATGAAACATTGAAATTAGCTTTAATTTAATCAAATAAAAAAGAAAAAAAACATGTTGGTGTGCTTTAAAAACAGAGCCAGGCAACAAGCATTTTCATGTCAGCAATGTCAGCCAACACATTTATATCAATACAGGTTTCCTTTAAGCAATGCCGAGTTAAAAACAAACTTACCTGTTAAAAGTGTCCAGTCCATACACATGGAGTTAAACCCAAGAAAAACTGTATATATCAGAGGAGCGTCACCACTGACCGACAACGTTTTACTGTAGTCATCATAAGAGTTCCAAACACAGGAATGTAAAAGTATAACTGAAGGATGGAAATACAACTAATAACTAGTTACTAAGTACATCTATCATGGACTTATTTATTCCATGGAATTTCTGGAAAACACCGGAGACGCCACAGAATATGGTGGAAAGTCTGTTGGGACACCGTACAGAGAAATTCAACTTGTAACGGTAGAAAGTTCTTGTTTCTGTAAGTATAGTCCATATAGTGAACACGTTTATCCACTATTAGACTGTAAGCTCTTATGAGCAGGGTTCTTTTAACCCTCCTGTATTTTATTGTATCATTTTATATTGTAAAGTGCTGCGCAAACTGTTAGGGCTATATAAATCCTGATTATTATTAATAGGTGAAAATTCTTCTAGCTATACTATTACCTAGTATTGAAGGGGGTGTGAGATTTATGCATGTAGACTGCTGAACAGTAATGCAGAACATATACATTATTACATATACATTAATATATATACTTTATTTTTTTACTGATCTAATTGCAGTGCTAGTTTACTGACCGTTACATGCCTCCATGAAAGCAAAAGGCTGCATCCAGATGCGTTTAAAAAAAAAAAAAAAAACGTAATAGTACAGGTAAGAGGGAAAAAAAAAAAAAAAAAAGGTTGTTTAGTACTACTTTAATACTAAAACAAGGTTTTTATGCACACTTTAAATGGTGTAGGGAAGGATAAGCAACCCTGCCAAGTTATAATCGCCGTCTACTCCTGAAACTGGAAAATCCAACACCTTTGAGTTGTCACCTCGGGTCCTATGAGTTCAGTTCACTCCACAAGTCCACGGGGTTTCTTTAAGGCTCGGTTCACACTGCTGCAACCTGAAAGTTGCATGACTTACAATGCAACTTTAGGGAATGCCTGGGTAATCTGCTTGTAATGTCAGATCCAAATCACATCAATTAAGACGAGGATCTGATTTGGAGGATACTTCCATTAAAGTCTATGTGCACAAGTCAGACAGAAGGAACCCTGAAGTAGTACAGGAACTTTTTTCTAAAGTCAATGCGACTTCAGTAGTGCCAAAACAGCTCTCATAGCCCAAAATGGGATTTCACACGTCACACGACTTGGGGTCTGACAAGTCGGAGCAGTGTGAACCGAACAAAAAATAAATAAAAAAAAAGTATGGATATTTTTATATAGTTCAATTAATGCAGCTTGGACCAATGGAACTATACTATACTATACCTTTGGGATCAATCTAGAAGCTAGCAATTACTGTACTAGGCACCCTTAGTCCAGTGATCTCCACTAGTTTCCGGGTCCCATGCCGAGTGGCTGCCCTGCGAGCGCTTGTACCGCCATTTAGAGATCGCTTTGCATTTTCTTAATGGATGCACACCATTCTCTGATTGGACAAGGCAGAAAAGAGGGGCTGTGCCTAAAATTCTTCTGCAAAATTTCCGTATAATTCAAACTCTCCTTGTCTATGGATTTTATCAGTACTAACTAGAGATGAATATAATGGGTTGTTAAAGTTGCTAAAACAACATCAGTGTTCTGTTTAATATGTTGTTTTAGATAGTTTGGAAAGGTTTTCAATAATCATTTGCTGAAGTTAAACCGGTGATGAAACCATCCCAAGTGCATTTGATTGTCTTTAATAATCCTTGCTGTGCTCTTTCCAGTTCCAAGACGCTTCAGTACTGATAGTACTACTGGTCTATTTATTGTCTTGGTTTCTCGTCCAGAAAAATAAAATGCTGATTAGGAGCCAGACCTGAAGTGATCCAGATTAATTGTAAACAGACTCTCTCTCTCCAACCTCCATGAGCAGAAGATTGCGTAAATTACAGTCAAGCATTTGTCACACTTGGATTGGGGGGAGAAGAGAATAAAAGTGAAGGATTTATAATCCAGGTCAGATGCTGCAATGAGATAAAACTCAATCCGGGAAAAGGGAAAAGCTTTCTCCAGGAATGGTGCCGAAGGCTCTCATAGTGGATGCAAAAGGGGGAATTACCTACGACCACTGCATTGTACAATGCTTCTGCGTGATTCACATATTAGATAAATTAACCTTTTGCTTTCTCCATCAACTCATCCCCACAGTTATTACTTTTTATATGACTTACCCCTCCCTTTTAGGCTGTAAAGGGCCCTCTCAACTCTCTTGTATTGAAGTGTATCTGTACAGTCAGCCTTTTGTTGTGTGTAGGTAGGTGTGTGTGTGTGTAGGTAGGTGTGTGTGTGTGTAGGTAGGTGTGTGTGTGTGTAGGTAGGTGTGTGTGTGTGTAGGTAGGGGCGTGTGTGTGTGTGTGTAGGTAGGGGCGTGTGTGTAGGTAGGGGTGTGTGTGTGTGTGTGTGTGTGTAGGTAGGTGTGTGTGTGTGTGTGTGTGTGTGTGTGTGTGTAGGTAGGGGTGTGTGTGTGTGTGTGGGTGTGGGTGTAGGTAGGGGTGTGTGTGTGTGTGTGTGTGTAGGTAGGGGTGTGTGTGTAGGTAGGTGTGTGTGTGTGTGTGTGTGTAGGTAGGTGTAGGTGTGTGTGTGTGTGTGTGTAGGTAGGTGTAGGTGTGTGTGTGTGTGTGTGTGTGTGTGTGTGTGTGTGTAGGTAGGTGTAGGTGTGTGTGTGTGTGTGTGTGTGTGTGTGTAGGTAGGTGTAGGTGTGTGTGTGTGTGTGTGTGTGTGTGTGTGTGTGTGTGTGTGTGTGTGTGTGTGTGTGTGTGTGTGTGTGTGTGTGTGTAGGTAGGTGTAGGTGTGTGTGTAGGTGTAGGTGTAGGTGTGTGTGTGTGTGTGTGTGTGTAGGTGTAGGGGGGTGTGTGTGTGTGTGTGTGTGTGTGGTGATATGATCACTGATCTCTACAGAGCCTGTGCAGAGGGCAGCATATCTGTGGGAGGGACCCTGAAGATCCACCCAGTACAGACAACCTACAGAAAACAGGAGGGGGTGGTGACAAGACCAGTCACCCCGCACAAGCAGAGTGAGCAGCACTGACCGGTCTTTATAACATGTGAAGCTCCTTCACAGAAGAAAAGTTTTACACTGCAAAATATCTGAAATGAATACACAAAAGGTCAAGATGATTTGAAGGAGGAATACATGCTAATGTAAAATTTTAAAAAAGTATTTTTATTTTTTTGTTAATCTTCAGCATTAATTAAAATAACACCTAGTAGTCCTGCCATGAAGGTCCTCATTTAGGAACGTCCTGTTCCTGTGCCCCCATGTTGTCAGGTAAATGTTAGTTTTGCATGTGTGCGCTGTAATATTTTTGTTCTGTTGTGTGGTCTTTTGTCAGCACCATCTTTATGTATTTTTTTTTTAGGGTGTGCCCCCCAAATATCTTGTTTGTCTATTTTATGCATTCTGACCAAATCCTGTTGGGTGGAGCACCCCACTCCCTCATTAAGTACCTCTCATTAGTGACCACCTGTGTCATGGTGGAGACCTCATGTTCTCCCATATAGAGGAGTATAGCTCCCATGGTTCAGAGAAGTAGGATCTCCTAGTCTATGGATAGTGTAGGACCCACTAATCATGGGGTACTTTGTCGCAGTAAGTGGGCTTAAGCACCATATAGCAATATGGTGTGACCAAATCCCCATATTTTTTGATAATGTTTTTTTAAAAGCCTTGCTGGAGGTAAATGTTAGTTTTGCATGTGTGCGCTGTAATATTTTTGTTCTGTTCATGTTGTCACCCTCTCACATGCGCTTTGAGAGTGACTACAAGTAACCATACTGGCACAAAGTGCACAGACAGCAGAACATGGCAACTTGAAAGCCATGTGAGTGCATCCCCGAATGTAGACAGTGTGCATTCAGGGACCTGCACCCCCATGGATGTCAAATTGGAGGTAGCTACTACGTCCATGCAGCCACTGTGTCCCAATTGACATGAATGTAACTGACTGAACACCTGTGCATCCCCCGTATGGGCATACACCGCTCTCGCATGGGTGTACTATTAAGTACACCTGTGTGAAGGAGACCTAAGACTGATGATAGCTCGCAAGGCATAACATTTTTAGACCTCATGCACACAGGCAGTTTAAAGAGGAAGGAAACCCTGATGGTTTTACTTCCTCTGATTCTCTGCAAAGGTAAAGCATAATGGACTAGTATGCATCGCATAGTAGTCAATTATGTGTCACTTACCTGACACAGGAGTCAGCAAAGTCACCGCTGTCCCCTTGTGTACGGAGCCTCCATCTTCTTGGTGAGTCTCGCTGCTCCGGCGCTGTCATTCGTCAAAGCCGCGATGACGTCACTCCCGCGCATGCACACGGGAGCCACCACTCGTGGCATATCGCCATTAACAGCGGCGCGCTCAGTGCGCCTGCGTGACGCTGTCTACGGCACATGCACCTTAGACAGCGGTGCCTGTCTTTTGCCAAATATCTCCTAAACCGTGTACTTTTAGGAGCCATTTCTTGGACCTACAGGTAAGCCTTAATATAGGCTTTCCTGTAGGTCAAAGTGGTTTTTAAGGGTTTACAACCACTTTAAAGTTTCTCAAGTACATTGTGGGTGCATTTCCGCCCTCAAGAGAGACAGCTGCAGCCTACAGACACCCACAGTAATGCTATACGCAGGTCACCCCTTTGATTATATCTCAAACTACACCTGACACTTTGTGAATGTACCACATGGCAATGTGGGTTGTTATATTGCGTTGGCGTGCCATTCAAATTAAATCGCACCACAATGCACTACCATAATGCCCTAATGTTCTTCACACATTTGCATTGCGTTACTGCAGCACACGTTAATGTGTGAAGCTGGAAAACAGACCTCTGCTAGCCTTGCCCAGTAATCCAAGGTTTTCCACAATAAAAGACAACGATTTTGACTGGTTCCCATAGACAATAAAATATCCACATTTTCATACAAAAAAACTATGGCTGGTTCTCCTTGGCCTAGACGTCCCACGGTCAGCATGAGAGTCGTTGCGTTGTCTGCTTTCATAGCTGTGAAAGTCTATTTAAAAAATAATTTTATGGGTGAGCTGACCAATAAATCCCTTTAAACTCGGTGACATAAGATGTATAACCACAGTACTCAGAGGCATACACATCACGTAAACAAGTTATGCGAGATAGTGTCTTGTGGTAGACCACAAGGCCAACATGAAGCTCCATACCAACCCCAGCACCTCTTGAGATTTGAGGAAACTGACTGCAGTTTTAGATCCCAGAGATGAAGACTTTTCCACAAACTGAATATGCATTCAGTATTAGTACCTCCGTAGCTCACGAAAGCCTATTAGGATATATTACCAGAAAAGATGAGAACAAGGCAGCAGAGGATCCAAGATGGAGATCACTACTGGCCCACTGCTTAACATTTTGCAAAGGAGCATTTGGTAAAAAAAAATAAAAAAAAAATTTCTCTCAAGTCAGCGAAAGTACAATACAGTCAACATGGAACAGATGCAGCAAAATTCCTGATTCACATAGTTGCTTCTAGGTTCGACCCAGATCCAGTCTGCCCTTTAAATGTCCCAGATAACAGCAACAAAAGAAAATGTTTCTCTCCAACCATTGCAAAGAGTTAGAAATAGGACCGATTTCTTCCAGATGTTTCTTTGTACTTTTACCATAGGAATAGATGCTGCAGACATTTTATTTTGGAGAAAACATAACTGTGTTCTTACTGCAGACACACCTGACGTATTGGCAATGCCTCATGAACTTCTACCCTACTATGAATACTTCAGAGAAAATGAATTTAAAAAATGTTCAGCTGTACAAAAAAAAAAAATATATTGATATTGTTATTCCAGTTGTAGTCATCTGGCATGCAGAAATACTCAGTAACGCTTATAAACAAGTGTGTTCCACTTGAAAAGTCACTATTACTCATAGGCCTGTCAGCCCTGGTACTGCCAGCGGCTCCTTCCAGGAAGTTATGTGCCAAGAGCAAAAAAAAAAAATTTTTTTTAAATCTTAAAAGGGCAAATCCATAAATACGTATTTATGGAGATGTTGGTGGTTTGTATGATCCACCAGCTTCTTATACCCGTTGGGCCATGCAGGAGTGAAATATCTGCAACTTCTCAGCCCATCTTCATGCCATGATTATTAACTGGCCTTTTTAACGTTTTTAAGATTATTAGAGTATTTATATGGCAAAAAATAAATAAAAAAAGCGCTTTACAAAATGAAAAAAAAGGACAGAGGGTTGAAAGGGCCCTAAGTGCTTACAATCTAAAGGATTATAGATTGGTTACTGATTTTGTGACCCTGAGACAGCAGCTTGAGCGTTGGGACTGCTGTGCTTCCTTCCTGATCACATATAGGTTGAATTATTACACCTTACTAACTGATCAATTTTAGGTGGATTAAGAGAACCACCAATGGTGCCTTTTTTTTTTTAAAACTTTAATTATTATTTTTTTTTTTTTTATAAGAGATGTAAAAATGAGTTGATCCATGTTCTCTGCTACAAGTAAAACAGAAGCAATAAAAAAAAAGATGTGGTTACATCAAACAACGTGCGACAGCGAAAAACGGTTTTGCCAATCACCTCAGGGGGAAATACAAAGAACACCAGAAAGAGAGATGCTCAGGAAATAGTGATGTACAACACTGATTATACTCGTACCACAGCCTATGAGTAATCATATCTTGGGCAATAAAGATTTGCTGTTACTTAAATGTAATAGTTGTGATTGGGGCTGCCACATTTTCTGTTCTTCCAGAATTACAAGCCAACTGATGTACTTAAACATACAGTAAAGCCTGTACAGGGCTGCTGCAATATTTTTTATCCTACACTGCTTCCGATACCATGTATTATGGTATGGCATCACATTGTGGGGTCACGAGGCATAGTGCCCATGTCATGCTGGTTGGCAATAATGAAGCTGACCTTGAAGCAGTAGAATTTTGTTTGAATGTCTGAAAAAAAAAAAATTCTACCTTGCGCTTTTGTATATAAAAATTTATCACTGTGTCAGAAATTATTTTTCATTGGAAGCCGCTAAAAATATTAGAAAAAAAAAAAAAACCTCTATTCCTGTATAGCCAGCTTTATGGCCAACCTGACTCAGACCCTGCCCCGACCTTCCTCTCGGAGAATCCTGCCTATCACAATGTATTGTACCAGGAGAGATAGAGGATGTAAAAGCAATACCGGCCCCATACAGGTGACTAGAAGAAGAGTTGGCACTGAAAAGTAGTACTGGTTTATGTACACACTTTTGACAGACACTGAAATACTGCAACCCAACTCCAGCCAGATAAAAAAGGCAAGTAGCAAAAAAAAAAAAAAAAATGTTTTTTGTATGTATATTATATATATATATATATATATATATATATATATATATATATATATATATATATATATATATATATATATATATATATATATATATATATATATATATATATATATATATATATTTATATTTATATTAATAATAAATAATAATAATGTCAGCAGCTCCTAACCTTCTCACTTCCTGATCGGACAGGAAATTAGGTGAAATCCCCCCAACTAGTCAACGTTCATATTTGCCAGCACACCACAGATCAACAATGTTGTCAGAAAAGCTTTTTATTGTAGAGTGATCACATCGCCAATTGAACTAAAATTTTCCAATGACTGGCTTTTGTTTCTGAAGAGGGGGGAAAGAAAGCCTGCATGGCTTCTTGCAGATCACGCAAAGATAATGATCAGACTGTTTGCAAACATATGACCATAATCAATGGGGAAATGTTATTATATATAAAAAATTGTATTTTATGCTAGCTTTTCTCACACAAATCTCCATCATTCGAAATTCATGAAGGCATCATCGCAAATGTGCACTTTTCTGGCCAAACCAATCCAGTAATACATTTCCTGCTGCTGAGACAGTTTTCACACCCACTGAACCTTGTGGTCTGTGATTGCGCACATAGTTGTAAAGTCCAGGCAAATACCATCATGCTGGAGCTCTCCAGTCAGTATATTGAAGTTGTATTCTGCTTTTGCATAATACGAGTCTTATTGCAGAATTTAAACTATAATGGGTAGGATAAAATCTTCCTGCATTTATTCAGGTAAGTGGAGGTGCTAGCCACTTTCTTGGTTTTAATCTTAAAAAAAAAAAAAAAATTAAGTGATTCTCTCTACTGCTTTAAAAATAAAATCTCAATATTTTATTCCACATTATATGTTCTGTAAAACAATCCATGGTGAATGACAGAAGAGTAATGCCACGGATAAGGATAAAGATACCTTTATTAGTTCCTGTGACTCTGGCGCCCCAACGCCAGCACGGATTAGGCCTGGAAAAGCTGACATTACTGTGGTCTGTTGTCATGGCGAGCTGGCACTGTGTCGTAGGTATACCAGAATAGCAGACAACATCCCTTCTGTGATTCCATTTTTTTAAAAGTGTCATAATACACCTTGCCATTTAAAATAATGCACTCTCATGCAATAAACACATTTTCATGATCAAAATACAGCTACTAAAGAATAGCAAAATATTTCATATTGATTGCTTTAACTAGCTACATTTATCTAATTTCCTTGCAATAGAAAGCAGCTTTTATGCAGCCCAGTATCTGTCACGCTAACATACTCCTAGCATAACTATTCAATCCCTTACCGTGAATCAGTATATTTCTCATACAGGGTAACAGGTTTACTATAAACCATCTTTTTGCCTCTTTGCAGTAATATATACAAGTGCATCTCCAAAAATTTGAATATAATAAAAAAGTTAATTTCAGTAATTCAATTCAAAAAATGAAACTCATTCTAGATTCATTACACACACAGTGATATAGTTCAAGCATTTCTTTATTTTAAATTTTGAGGATTACAGCTAGCAAAAACCCAAAATTCAGTATCTCAAAAAATGTGAACATTACATAAGTTCTAATAAAAAATAAAAAAAAAGGAAATGTTGGCTTACTGAAAAATACAGTGGAACCTTCGATTAAGAGTATAATCCTTTCCAGGAGAATGCTTGTAAGCCAAAGCACTTGCATATCAAAGCGAGTTTCCCCATAGAAGTCAATGGAAAGGAAGATAATTCGTTCCACATTGACTTCTATTGTATACCGTACCGAATTTGGCCAGAGGTAAAGGGGGGGGGGGGGGGCACCTGAGACTCAGAAATACTCGGAGACCGCTCTGAGCCACTCAGAAACAGAGTATTTCCGAGTGCATCCAAACGTCTGAGTGTCAACGGTGCCCCCCGTACCTCTGACCAAGTGCAGTACTGCACACCGCAGACTTGAATCCTGCTCGTTTTGCAAGACAACACTCACAAATCGAGTCAGGATTTTTTAAAAGTAATAGCTCGTATTGCGAAGCGCTCGTTATGTATGTCCATGTATAGTATAGTATGCACTCAATACTTGGTCGGGGCACCTTTTGCATGAATTACTGCATCAACGCAGCGTGGTATGGAGGCGATTAGCCTGTGGCACTGCTGAGGTGTTATGGAAGTCCAGGTAGCAGCCTTCAATTAGTCTGCATTGTTGGGTCTGTTGTCTCATCTTGCTCCTGACAATATCCCACAGATTCTCTATAGGGGTTAAGTCAGGTGAGTTTGCTGGCCAATCAAGCACAGCGATACCATGATCATTAAACTAAGTATTGGTACTTTTGGCAGTGTGGGCAGGTGCTGAAAAATGAAATCCTACTGAAAAAGTCAAGCTGAAAAATTAAATCAGCATCTCCATAAAGCTGGTCAGAGAGGGAAACATGAAGTGTTCTAGAATTTCCTGGTAGAGGGCTAGTGCCGACTTTGGGCTTGATCAACCACAGTTGACCAACGCCAGCAGATGACAGGATTCCCCAATCATCACGACTGTGGAAACTTAACACTGAACCTCATGCAACTTGGATTCTGTGCCTCTCCACTCTTCCTCCAGACTCTGGGACCTGGATTGCCAAATTAAATTTAAAACGTAGTTTCAGCCGAAAAGAGGACTTTGGACCACTAAGCAACAGTCCAGTCCTTTTTCTCTACTTAGCCCAGGTAAGACCCTTCTGATGTTGTCGCTGGTTCAGGAGTGGCTTGACACAGTTGCGACAGTTGTAGCCCATGTCCTAGATACCTCTTTGGTGGCTCTTGAAGCACTGACACCAGCTGTAGTTCACACCTTGTAAATCACTCCCAAATTCTTGAATGGCCTTTGCTGCACAATCCTTTCAATGCTGTGATTATCCCAGTTGCTCGTGCACCTTTTTCTGCCACACTTTTTCCTTCCATTCAACTTTCCAATATGCTTGTATAGAGCACTCTGAACAGCCAACTTCTTTAGCAATGACCTTTTGTGACTTTCCCTCCTTGTGGAGGGTGTTAATGACCGTCTTCTAGACAAGTGTCAAGTCAGAAGTCTTCTCCGTGACTGTGTAACCTACTGAACCAGATTAGGAGGCCATTTAAAGGCTCAGGAAACCTTTACATTTGTTTTTAGTTAATTAGCTGATTAAAATATGACACCATGAGTCTACAATATTGAACCTTTTTAATAATATTCTACATTTTCTGAGATGCTGAATTTTGGATTTTCATTAGCTGTACAAAATAAATGCTTGAAATATATCACTGTGTGTAATGAATCTATATAAATAGGAGTTTCCCTTTTGAATAGAATTACTGAAATATATTAACTTTTTGATGATATTCAAATTTTTTGAGATGCACCTGTACTTACATCACTCTCACCAACTCTGTGTTGTCACATGGGAAATCCATAATCCAGTGTGCGTTACGATTCCAGCGAGCTGCAGTTTAAAGAGGAAGTAAACTCAGGTGGGTTTTACGTCTTCTTTATTTCCTTGCAAAGGTAAAGCATAATAGGCAACTATGCATGGCATAGTAGCCCATTATGTGTCACTTACATGAAAACGAAGCCTGTGATGCCACCACTGTCACCATTAGCAGGGAGCATCCATCTTCACCCCTCTACCTTCCGGGGCCGCGAACTCCGGCTTTGTGACTGCCCGGAGTCGAGTGACGTCACTCCCGCGCATGCGTGCAAGAGCCGCCAGTCACGGCATGACCCCTATTAGAACTGGCACGATATGCCCTTTCTAAAAGTGCTCATGCGCCGATGACACTGGCGCATGCACCGTAGTCATCGGTGCTCTGCTTTTTTTCCCGTAAATATCTCCTAAACCATGGAGGTTTAGGAGATATTTCCAGCACCTACGGGTAAGCCTTAATATAGGCTTACCTGTAGTTAAAAGTGGTTGTACAGGGTGTACAACCAGCCAACACTTGGCCCATGTGTATTGCAGCCGCTCTGACAGAAGCCTTACCCACCCCCATCTTATGCATCAATGGGTGAGATTCCACCCTCTTTTTGGGTAGATTTCTAGAGAATGATAGAATGAGGAGTACCCCAAATTTCTTCTTGCCAGTTGACTTGCTCTGCATTCCCCAGGATCTCGTCAGAAGGAGCAGGACAGCACCATCGCCTAAGCTCCGTAGGTAGAAAAGAGGGTTAAGGTATATCAATTGCACCTTTTCCACATACTACCAGCCAGCAATTTTTACAGGAGGAGGGGGCTGGACAGAAGAGGACCTTGCATTTTACTGCAAAGCCCATTTTAAAATGGTCAAAGAGCTGATTCATTATATGAATCTGTTTTGAGTAAATGTAGATAATGTACAAAGTCAAGAAAATTAATACTGTAATCTTAAAAATTTGGACAAATCAGTGATTTAAGGGATGGCTTTGCCCAACCTGATGCCTGTAGTCAAAAGCAGTGAAAGACATCAGTAGATACTGTATATAGCAGCTGTGAAGCTACAAATCCTATAATCCATCATGCTCTGTACTTTTCACTTTATCTTCAATCTACATATGCTTTTAAAAATAAAAAAATAAAAAACTTTCAAAAAGTAAAAACCATTATGGTTTCAGTGACAGCACTGCTATTTCTTGCTGGGATGTTAGCCTACTAATATTTTCAGGAGTAATAGTTATTGGGCAGGGAAGAAGTCGTATCCAATAGCTGCTCTTACCACCCCCAGCACCCCTCGGGTAGGCATGTGCTGGAGGTGTCCTCCACTCACCTCTCATTTCCTACTCCGTTAATTAAACACAATGGTATTCAGTGTTTAGAGAAGCATTGGCCAGCACAAGTGCCTGGGTTGTGCTCATGCCTACACATGCCATCACCTACTATAGCTTAGCTGGTACAGATCATGAGAACCATAGCAGAAAGGCTGAGATTAAAGCCATTTCTTTTAACCATCATGTAAACAGCTGCTTAAACTACCAGATGTGTGTTAGTGCTACAATGCATACACATCGTCCATCAGGTCCCACCATCTGCTCTACAAGTTAACGGCAATGAGGTCACCGAGCCGTCTGCTGAGATACACTGCATAGTACATTAGAGCTATGACTATTCCCAAACTCTTGAAATGTACTTGTGTACTCTATTTCAAACGTTGCTGTCCTACAGGGGGTCAGCGACATGGTAAGGACAGAGTACAAGGATTAAACTGCCAATTGCTGCTTTGTACCGCTTACTTGTAACCTGGGAATTTAAGCATTGGAAAACAGATGTTATTTTGAATCTAAATTTCCAACAGCCCCATATTTGGCCACATAAATCTTAACTGATTGCGGGGCCAGATGCCGATAACAGTCGTCTGTCAAACTGCCCAGCTTTAAATCATTACAAAATTTTGCCTTGTGACGAGTGGTGTTTAAAATACCACCGGGGGATCCGTGTCATCTATGGGAAAAAGATTACTGGGCTTGTAAGCAGGAACAACAAATATTGTCAAGGAGTTTGTTTTCTGCCAAAAGCCTTGCAAGACTCATTAAATAGAAAGTAAATCCGCTATTGACCATTAACAGGTTCCATATAAAACAGAGCTAATAATTTCACTGGAGATCTCTGATAAAAAAAAAAAAAAAAAAAACATTCACTGGAGAATGTTTATACTGAAAGGAAACCTATATGCAGCATAGGCTGCTATCACAGACCTTATTCAGAAAATGCTAGTTGTTTGGCGGTGATGCTAATTTAGTGTATTCAGCACTATCAGGGTACTACACTTAAAGTATTGGAGATTTGGCTTTACCTGCTGAATTCCTGTTTGGGGTCAATGAGTTGGGAACACATTGAAGCCACTGTTTTAGGATAGCCAGAAAATGAGTGCTAGTAGCTTACGTATTTCTCATTGCGCAGTTTTGTCTTTAAAGACTAAAAACTGGTGGTAAACATATATAATAGGTTTTGTGAAAAAAGACTGAAGGTAAATATAAAAATTAAGAATTATGCCGCGTACACACGGTCGAACTGTTTGACGTACTTAGTCGGTTGAAACACATTTCAGCGGACAATCCGCTCGTGTGTGGGCTTCAGCGGACTTTTTCAGCGTGCAGTCCGCAGTACTAAGAATTTCGGATTTTCCAAAAATCTGTCCGTCGTACTTTGGTTTCAGCGGACAATACGGTCGTCAGTATGCTAGTTCGACGGACTAAGAATGGCGCATGCCCAGAAAGGATTTACACGGCGGAAGGGTGCTTTGCTGTGTCTTGGACTTCCTATTTCTAGTCCCGTCGTACGTGCTGTACATGTCATCGCGCAAGCTTTCGACGGACTGTTTGTGTATCCGTGTGTGGTCAAGTCCGTTCAGTGGAAACTACGACGGATTGTCCGTCGGATTGTATGACGGACTAAGTACGCCATACAATCCGCTCGTGTGTACGCGGCATTACTCCAAAAAGGTAGACTCTAGCCAGAAGTTAAAATGAACACCAAGAGGATTTTGAGTTACAAATGTGGGCTTTGAAGACTAGGAAAAAAAAAAAAAAAATTACCAATCATGGGTTTGCTACTTAACCACTTCAGATCCGCGCTATTGCCAAATGACGGCATTAGCGCGGACCTAGATTTCCGGGACTATGTCTATTGACGTAGTCCTGGTTACGAGCGGCCTGCGCGCCCCCTGAGGGGCGCGCGCGGCGCGCTCTGTGATCGGCGAGTCCGTGAGACTCGCCTGATCACCGATCCGTGTAAGGGGTCGATCCCGACCCCTTATCACGTGATCAGCTGTCAGCCAATGACAGCTGATCATGTAATAGAACGGAGCCGGTAATCGGCTATTATTCCTCCTCGCGCTGACAGCGCGAGGAGAGAAAAAAAAAGCCGATCACCGGCGGCCGTGATCGGGACATCAGTCCCGATCACGGCCAGCAATACAAGCTACCACCTGCCACCTGCCAGTGCCCACCTGCCTCCCGCAGTGCCATCCTGAAGTAAAATAAAAGAAAAAGTAAGTGCCCCCTGTCAGTGCCCATAGTGCCCACAGTGCCACCCACAGTGCCACCCACAGTGCCACCCCACAGTGCCACCCCACAGTGCCACCCCACAGTGCCACCCAATCTGCCTCAAAGGTGCTGCACCCCAGTGCCGCCCATCAGTGCCCAGCAGTGCCGCCCATCAGTGCCCAGCAGTGCCGCCCATCAGTGCCCAGCAGTGCCACCTATCAGAGCCACCTATCAGTGCCCATCAGTCCCATCTATCTGTGGTACCTATCAGTGCCCATCCGTGCCACCCACCCGTGCCACTTATCCGTGCCACCCATCCGTGCCATCTTATCTGTGCCCATCTTTGCCCATCAGTGCCGCCTTATCTGTGCCCATCGGTGCCGCCTTATCTGTGCCTATTAGTGCCGCCTTAACTATGCCTATCAGTGCCCACCAGTGCAGCCTATCAGTGCCCACCAATGCAGCCCATCAGTGCCCACCAATGCAGCCCATCAGTGCCCACCAATGCAGCCCATCAGTGCCCACCAATGCAGCCTATCAGTGCCGCCTAATCAGCGCACTTCAATGAAGGAGAAAAATGACCCGTTTGCAAAATTTTATAACAAACTATTAAAACATGATTTTTTTTTTTTTTTTTTTGCATCTTTTTTTGTTTGTTTAGCAAAAAATAAAACTCCGAGCTGTAACTAAATACCACCAAAAGAAAGCTCTATTTGTGGGAAAAAAATGATAAAAATTTCATTTGGGTATAGTGTTGTATGCCCGCGCAATTGTCACTCAAAGTGCATCAGCGCTGAAAGCTGAAAATTGGTCTGGGACTGAGGGGGGTTTAAGTGCCCAGTAAGCAAGTGGTTAAGGTACCATGATTTTCAACCAAAAGGTTTTTTTGTCTGTTCGTCTGCCAGTTCCAGGCAAGACAATCACTATTAATTTAAGGAGATAGAGATCCATCTCTCCATCTCTCTATCCTCCAAGTTCTACTTGGAGGAGGATGGTAAAGAAAAACAAAAATCTTAAGAGCCCTCCTGGTGAATGATACCAAAGGTAATAGCTACATTTTTAGGGAAGATCCTTAGGCTGTCAATCTGACGTTTGTCATACCGGATTAGGTATAGGAAGGTCTGTCTTCAGCGTTTGCTCATGAATTATCAGCAACACAAAATGCACACTGAAAGCCTAACCCACACTCACATTTGAGCTTTTGGCACAGGACAGCAGTCAACATCAAGAATCCCATCGTTTTAACTTATGCGTGTTTACATCCAAGTTGCTTGAAGCCGGTTTCTCAGGCAAAAATCAAGAATTTTTAATCTTGCAGATTTTAAGGAGATAGAACAAATATGCACGTTACAGGCGTTCCTCGCTTTTCAGGTGCGATCACAATGCTATAGGGCCAAAAACATTCTCCCCCAGCTCTTATGCAGCTCAGAACAGATCGAATATGAATAATATATGTATATTATAGTTTTTCTATAGTTTTTTTTTATATCTATACACAAATGTTTTGCCTTTCATTTCCATTTTAAATTGAATGGGTTATTTGGGTTTGAATGTGGAAGGGGCATTGAGCTAGTGAGAGATTGGGGAAGGGAGTGAGCGGAAGGTCAGTACATGTTGCTTGTGTGCCAGAAAGTAAAGTGAACCTGTTATTTTGCATTCTAGGCAATATACAGGTTCACTTTAAAGCCCATTATTAGCCCTTTTCTTTTTTAAAGTTTTGGATAAAATGAGGAAGGATGAAACCATCCATAAAGTTTCTATGTTGCCCATGTCCCCACTGGCAAAACTTCTCCAAATCTCCTGTGTGGTCACCAAGAACTGACAAAGGTTCCAGAAAGCTTTCCTCCTACAGACCGATTCTGCCAAGCCACAAACCATAGCAGACAATGTCTAAGGAAGTCTTCAGTCAAAATAGCAATGTAAGCACTGTAAGCGATATCTACCACTAGTGTGACAAAACCTCCATAGAATAGCCATCATTCCATTGACATATCCTGATTACAATATCCCTTTCCCCCACCAGGCACAGGATTGGAAGCTTCATACACAAGACCATAAAATGCTTATTTTTCCTTTGAAATGCAGCTAAGCTGACAATCCTCCAGACACACAGGGGAATGTTTTCTATTAATACTGTTAGCGGGGCTCCTGAACCTCTCACAGCAGGACTTTGAAATAAAAGGCACTTGTAATATCAAGTTAACCACACCAATGGTTAAGTTACACATAATTATAGTAACAGGCCCAGCACCCCAATATTCCTCTAAGCTGGAGAGACCTGTGCCAAGAATTAGCACAGCAATATATCAGGCTGGATGAGGCCGAGTTTCAAAAGCCTTACTTTTGCAGTTGTAGCAGAAAAAAAATAATCCTGCTTGTGCATACTTCTCAAGTGTCTGAGATGGGAAAGCTTTTAGAACAAAGTATATAAAATAAAGGACATACCCTGACATACTCCTGCCCCCCCCCCCCCCCAAAAAATAAAATTATACTAACCATGAAGAACTAATCTGCTAAAAAATTTGGTTAAATCCCAAATTTAGGTATTTTAAAATCAGCACAAGGGACGTTACCTACATTTAATGAGAAGTGTCCTTTGTGCTGGTGCCAGCTATCATAGTGGAAATCCAAAGTCCTCCCATACCCCACAGCCGTAATCAGGGCTGCAGCAGCCAATTCCAGCAGTGGACCTGTGATGGGCACACCTCGAGAGTGCCAACTCTGACCACACCACGTGCCCTTTCCCCTTTTCTTGGAATTTTGGCTATGGCTTCCATCAAAAGTGCTCTAGGACCGAAGGATGGGCAGGTGAATGAAAGACCACTTTTTATTATTAGAAACTATAGCACTATAGCAGGAGGGTAGAAAGGGTGGGCATAGGTGACACAAACTCAATACAAGTGTGTATATATAACCACAGAGCCATATATGTGGCTTCCATCTTGGAGTGTGTCTGCCTTTCCCTTTACTAGTACTGAATTCTAAAGTGGAAAACAAACCACTGGAGAGTCAGAATCCAGTCTGGGGTGTACGGGTACAAGTATTTATATACCCCACCTTTCAGTCTTCTATGGATTGATCTCTAATGGGTCATCCTGCTGTTGTATACATGTGAAAGACAACGGACCTTTCTGATACTGTCTAGCTCAAGTAAGGGCCAGCACAGACAGTATGGACCCAATATCAAATACTGTTAAAAAGGTCTGTCCCTAGAACAGTTATATCATCTTCAGGTACATGTTGGATGGTTACATCTTCTCCTCTCATTGAGGCTGGGTTCACACCATCACCACATCCAGCTCACAGCAGGGGTCCGGTGTGTCCTGGCTTGCCATTTCAGCCTGAAATGTGGGCTTAATTTGGACCCAAAATGAACCAAAAGATGCACAGCGTTTTTGTGCAAAACGCACCGGACCTGCTGTGGAGATATGTAAACCAGCTCCATAGAGAGCCGGTCAAAATCTCCTGCTATTGCGAATTAGATGCGGGTAATCTCAATTCTCAATGGTGTGAACCCAGCCTGACTCAGGCATCCAATATCTGCACTTCGGTTCTTAGCTCTACTCACCTGCTGATTATAATAAAGGAAGGAAACACAGCTGGGAGGTGGGTGGTGTGCATGTCTATGTACTAAACCTGTTCTTAAAGACTCAGCCGGTTTTGTATTTAGTTTAGTTCTGCAATAGGCATTTGTTTCTGGACTGCAGAATCTCACTGAGGTACAAAGAAGAATAAACTTCTCTGGAGATCGCTGTAATCTCCAAGGGTGAGTGGTGGAAAGAAACAGCTGGCTGAACAGTCAGGGATGTCAATCAATAAGCCCCGTAGACAGTCAGTCTTGCTAAGCACAATGTAACAACTCCCAGGCACTCACACACACAGCACTGAGTACAGCACAAGGTCAAGACAGTCAAAATGAGATCTATATATCTCTGGGTCTCTAAAATATTTTTTTTATATATATATTATAAGCATGACAAAGAAAAACTATCCTGTATTGTTTCCTTTATGTGAAATCCCTGATGTTCCCATCAGTCCCTTTCCTATTAAAAACTGACCACACTAAGCAGGAGAGAACATCTTAATCATTTTTCTATCTCTGTATGCTGTTCCTTCTCTCCCCCCCCAGATTCTTAAAGTGGTTGTAAACCCTTACAAACCACTTTGACCTACAGGTAAGCCTAGATTAAGGCTTACCTGTAGGTCCAAGAAATATCTCCTAAACCTACACGGTTTAGGAGATATTTACTAAGAGACAGTGACAGCTGTCTTCAGCGCATGCGCCGTAGACAGCGGCGTGCAGGCGCACTATTGCCGTTAGCAGCATGCAGCTGCTAACGGCAATATGCATTTAGTGGCGGCTCCCATGCGACGTCATCGCTGCTCCGCCGCTTCGAGTGGCCGGAGCAGCGATACCAGGAAGAAGATGGATGCTCCAGACTACAGGGGGACAGCGGTGACTTCGCTGGCTCCTGTGTCAGGTAAGTGATGCATAATGTGACACATAATGAGATGCATAGTAGCCCATTATGCTTTACCATTGCAGGGAGACAAAGAGGAAGTAAACCCATCAGGGTTTACTTCCTCTAAGTAGCTGAGAACAGAGGGAATGGGATATATTTAAAAAAAAAAAAAAAAAAAAAAAAAAAAAAGAAGTGCTCATCTATACAAAAATATTTTGCCTTTTATTTCCATTTTAAACTGAATGGATTGTTTACATTAAAATTAGAAGAAAAGAGGTTCAATCTTAAACCACGTAGAGGGCTCTTTACTGTAAGAGTGCCAAGGATGTGGAATTCTCTTCCACAAGCGGTGGTCTCAGTTGGGGGGCATTGATGGTTTCAAGAAACTATTAGATAAGCACCTGAACAACCACAACATACAGGGATATAGAATGTAATACTGACATATAATCACGCATAGGTTGGACTTGGACTTTTTTTTTTCAACCTCACCTGCTATGTAACTATGTAACAATCACTTTAAGTGTGGACATTTAGTGTCAGTGACTCCATAATGTGTATTGTCCCCTATAAATCCCTTATATATTTTCAAGACAGCCAAACCATATTTATTTATATTAACTTTCATTTTATTTTTGTAGGTACACCAATCTGAAATGACAGCATGCATTCCTACAAATGATCTTCCTTGCACACTACAGAAGCACGTGTTCAATCATCAGACGTGTACCTGTGCGTAAAGGATGGCTGCCACTCCATTCTATGACATGTAGGATGTAGGGGGCACACACACACACACACACACACACACACGTAGAGTGATGCAGCCTTGTGTGCTCCGAAGTTTACTGCGGTGGGAACCTGCGCTGTGCGTCTATGAAAGCCTCGAGTCTTCAATGTAGATCAATGGCAAATACCATGGCCTTGAAACACTGATGCTTTGGGTTAAATTCACAACCAGAAAGATAGCTGCATGGGGTTTGGATTTACTCCCAGAGCGAGTGTGTCAGATCTCCAAGTGCCCTAGTTTCCTCCCATATTTTCAAAACATTAAAAAGTTAATTTGCTGCTTTCCAAAGACACAAGTGTTGCGTGCGTCTGCATGATTAAAGATGCACACACTAGACTGCATCAGCCTGTAAGGCAGGGACTGGTACACTTGGTAGAATGTCCTACGTAATGAGCTGCAGGATAGGACAGTGTTGTATACATGAGTTTATAGATGTGCAGCTGACCAAAAATATGCTGAAGCCTGTCCTGCAGCCTTATATACACCATACATGCCTTGGCCTCCACTGACCCAAGAGCACTAAACAGTTCAATCCTTTGAGGTTCCTTCTCATGTACACACACACGCACCTGCCTTTACACACACACACACACACGCACACACACACACACACACACAAAAACTTTCATTTTATAATTCATCCCAAATGTGTTCCATCAGGTTGAGGTCAGAACACTGTGCAGGCCAGTCAAGTTTCTCCACCCCAAACTTGCTTTGTGCACTGGTTCAAACGATTAGGTGGAGGGGGGATTATGGTGTGGGGTTGTTCTTCAGGGGTTGGGCTTGGCCCCCTAGTTCCAGTGAAAGGAACTCTTAAGGTGTCAACATACCACAACAATTTAGAAAATGTCATGCTCCCAACTTTGTAGGAACAGTTTGGGGATGGCCCCTTCCTGTTCCAAAATGACTGCGCACCAGTGCACAAAGCAAGGTCAATACAGACATGGATTAGCGAGTTTAGTGTGGAGGAACATTGACTGGCCTGCACAGAGTCCTCACCTCAACCTGATAGAACACCTTTATGATGAATTACAGCAGAGGCTGCAAGCATGGCCTTCTCATCCAACTTAAGTGCCTGACCTCACAAACGCTCTTCTGGAAGAGCGGTCAAACATTCCCATAGGCACATTCCTAAACCTTGTGGACAGTCTTCCCAGAAGAGCTGAAGCTGTTATAGCTGCAGAGGGTGGGCCAACTCAATATTGAACCCTACAGACCAAGGCTGGGATGCCAGTTCATGTAAAGGCCAGTGACCCAATACTTTTGACAATATAGTGTATGTATGGGCCTGTGTTAGCGGGCTTTGAGCTGGTGTCCATGACATCAGTTTGAGATGCTTCAGAGATCATTCAGAATTTATTTACAGGTGCCTGCAGTTGACCTGCATTTTAACTGCCTCAAGCAGGTTTTGTATGTGAATGATAAATCAACCTGACACCAACAAAAGGGCGGTGACAAAGGCCCTATCTTGGCTACAATACACAATATGCAATCACTCACCGGGCCTCACTGGACTTCACAGGATCCCCTTCACACACAAAGTTCACAATGTAGCCAGCACTGCAGTTGATCTTGGACCAGTTGGGTTTGCAAACATCCAGAAAATGAGGCCTGAGGCGACCGATCGTGAACTTGGCGATATCGGTCAGTGACTGGCTGGCTGCGGCTCCGAAGATGAAAGTCCCGATGGCTTTGTAAAGGGTTGCTACATACTGATTCCTGATAAAGCCATTAGACTGCACCCGATTAAAATATACCGACAATGCCTCTCCTAAAATGATCTGCAGGAAGAAGAAAGACACGGGTTAATGTTACCACAAAAATCTCCACACCCTGCCGTACATTCAATAAGATCAGGTACACACCGTCATTTGCAGTATGTCTGACTACATTTACCACAGGTGAGTTGAGGCACACTGGATCGCTATTGTAGCAGAAGGACATGCAACTACACCACCTGCACTGAATGCACCCAAACACTGTATAATCTATATAACAAACAAAATAAGCCTTTAAAGTTTCAATAAATATAGAGATACATTGCCCAACGATGGGAAATACTATTATATAGTGCACTTCTGCAGTATTGTAATATTATGTGATAGCACGTTAAAAACATTCCAGCGCCTAGTTCGCATTGTGCGCTATATTTCAGAGAGAGAGAGAATACTACTTTAATTTACGTACTCCAACCCTTTAACAAATTATTATATTGGCAAGAGAATGCTGAACCCCCACCCCCAAAACAGGCGCGATTCTACTATAGATTGAGCTGAGCGATGGTAGCGAATGTATTTAACCAGGAAAGACAGACTAGGATTATATTAGCACACATGTACACCTATTAGGACATGTGCATTAACAGGCAGTCCCCGTGTAACTCCAGACAAAGTTTTTATATAAAAATATTTTGGATAGCATAGGAAAGGGTTAACATCCCTGTAATGTTTTGCTGTCTGTGTCCCTGTTCAGAGGATTTCTCCTCGCTTTGTCTTTATGACAATTGGATTTTTAAAAATTTGGGTTGTTGTGGAAACAAGAATTGGTGATAAGGATTGGCGCGTTTCACACTAACTACTGGTGCTTACTCATAGCGGAGCAACGAGTAAGCACCAGTAGTTACGGTGTGAAACGCGTCAGTGAACAGTTTTATTCCTTTGCTGTATGGACGGTCATTAATAAAAGATATTTTCATTGGAGTGCGGCCATCCCGATTACTTCTTTTTTCACATGCTATTTGCATACTGAGCCGGTGGGTTGAACAAAATAAAAATAAAAAAAAGGAGCAAAGATATGCCTAAGGCTTAACCCTCGGGCACACCTGTGTGTCCGAGGCTTAACTCACATGTTTCGTAACTCTGGGACTGCCAGTACAATGCACCATTCAGCCTGAATTTAGCGTTTTTTTCTCCAATGTAAATCAGTGTTAGCTCATCAATCTATTGACTGAATAAAAAAAACAACCATAGACACTAGATGATGGAGATACAGGTATAATGCAGACAATCTTTGTTCCATTTCATTGCTATGTAAGGACGTTAAAAAGAGGTCCATTGTTAAAAAGGGATAGAATTAAAAAAAAAATAGTTCTATGGGGAAATGCCATTTCCGAAAGTATTACCATTCAAAACAGTTGAAGGAACTTCTCTCAAAGCAACACAATTGCTTTTTGTGGTTGATTGTTGATATGGCGCTTTTTATTACTATGTCATTATTAGCCTTTTCTGCCAAAACTTTACCTTACAAATTCGACTATTCTTTATAGATAGATCTATAATGTGTGTTGAGGAAAGCATCAGGAGAAATAGAAGAAAAGCTAGACACCCCGGCACCAATCCTATCTTAAGGGAAACAATAGAGTTAAAACTCAGCCAATTGCCTGTTCTCTGGGAAGGACAATCCAGGGATGTTAAAAAAAAAAAAAAGAAAAAAAGAATGAACTTGTAATATAAAACAGAGGTGTATTTTTTGTTTCGGGATGCACTCTTTAAAATAAGTACTGGGCTTGCGTGCAAAACAAAATGCAATGCCAGATAAAAAGAGTAATTACACACAATGCAGTTTAATTGCTATTCCTCCATCCTTCACAATACCAGTAATCTAAAAATATATGCATACACTCATTTTCAAACCTGATGTAGCAACACTACTAGATAAAAGCTGTAAGTATATATGAATATAATATATTAGGATGGAACTTATTTTTTTAATACACGCCACCCCATTTTTCCACAGTAATGCTCAATATGGGGAATCTATGGAAATCAAACCAATAGCAGGATATTCATACAGGGGCATTAGAATTTATTTTTAAAATTAAAACTATTAGACTTAAAGTAGAAGTTCAGGCAAAACTGAACACTAAATCTGCTCTGACACATTCTAAACCTAATCTATCTAACCTTGTAAAGAAAAAAAAATCACTATACTTAGTCAGCAGCAGATCCAGTCCCAGCATTAGCTGTCAGCGGTGGCTTCAGTGGGGAGGTGGGTGCAGGAGGGGCAATCGACAACGAAAGTCCCATAATAGAAAAAAAAGTCTATGGGTGACAACTTCCTAACCATTTCACAGTCGTTGTCGGTCCTCTTTTGCACACAGCTTCCGCCACTAGAAACCAGACCAGATTGGCTGCAGAACAGGCAAGTACAGCCATTTTTGCTGTACAGGGTTAGATAGATTAGGTTTAGAATGTGGCAGAGAGCAGGTTTAGAGTAGTTTTTTTGGCTGGACTTAGACTTTAAGAAATAGTTCTGGCCAGCTCAGTAGATCCTTTTAAAAACATTCTGAAAAGCCACTTTTCAGAATGGATGCTAATATTAATAGGTAATAACACCAGGGATAGTTGATCCAGGGAATATCCAATTGCCTTCAGCAGATAAGGAAGGATTTTTTCGTCCTGCTGGAGCCAATTTGGACCAAGCTTTTGGGTTTTGCCTTCCTCTGGATCAGCTGTGGGTATAGGATTCTGTATATGGATATTTTCTATTTATCTATGCTTTTTCTATTTGTTGAACTAGATGGAATTGTGCCATGTACAAAAGGCCGTGTTCCTTTCAATCTCTTGTGACCCTCTCCGTGGCAGCATTGAAAAAAAGAGGGGTAACACTTTTGCTGCATGCAGTGCTTCAGTCTACCAGCTAATACAGAAGGAGCGAGCCCTGGGACCATCAGGCCGGAGGGGTCCTGCACCTGGCTGCTCTGATGAACTGCAGTGTCATCTGCTAGAAGGAATTGTCTGCACTATCCAGAAGGTGTGCGTCTGGATCACAAGACTGGATGATGCCGACAAAACAATTCCCATTTGTATTTCAACCATGTATTTAGCTTGACTGCAGCTCAACCGAACATAAACTGATATTATGTGTGCATACTGGTCTTCTCCTTTGACTTTCAAATTTGTTCTTTGGCTCTACGCTGAACTTATTCTATGCAAGGAAGGAAAAGATAAAACCTATTTCCTTTCTGCACCAATTATTTCCCAATGTTGGCATATTGAGGGAGTTGTATTCTGATTGTTATCTCATTACTTCCTAGGCAAGAAATAACTGTTGGGCTCCATGCACACTGGCTCTACGGGGGTTTTGTGTTCTGCCTGTAGAAGCAACTCAAGGTTATCCTGTGTCCATACACATTAAGACGCGAAGGAGGTATATCTTGAGCTTAACGTAGGAAAAAAAAAAAAAAAAAAAAACCCTCCTGGTTCATGTTTCTCATTGGAGCTTGGAGGCATAAAAAAAAAAAAAAAGGAAGCACATGGTTGCAATGTTCTATCATCCAATGGTACCTTAACTGGTATTTCTTTTACTCTACCCAGGGAAAACCGAAACAACCAGATCGCAAATCCAATGTTGGGAAAATAAACTGTGCACACACTTGTTTTATCTCTTCCTTCCTTGTGCTGAATAAATCAAGGAGAACAAAAAACAAAAACAACAAGTCTGAAAGGCCAAAGAACTCCAGTAAACTTCCGGAATATCAAATTATGCTCCCGCAGCGATTTTCTTTTTTCAAACAGTAAACGGTCTCAGTGCCTGTGCTGAAGTTTACAGATGGCTTCCCAGCAGGTGTGTACTTTTTTCTTTCCCTTGAGATGGTGGTGCAATGCACAACTAAAACAAAACACCAAAGTGAACCAAAAAAAGTGTATGTGACCATACACACACACAAACAAAAGTGCACAAGGATGTGTCACTTGGCCCCCTCCCAAAAAGGAAGGGCCCCTCCCTGCACAAGACTCCTGACAGGGGTAATGCACATTCAGGTCTACCTAGCCAAAAGGCCAGGCAAACCCTACTCCTCATGATCAGTCAAAGTCGATCAACGCATACTGGGTGGGAGGCTCTCCCGAGGAGAGACCCCCCAAAACTGGGGAGGAAGGAACCTAATGGCAACATATCCTCACTCTAGACAGGCCCGACGAGCCACACCCTACAATCCTGAGCAACACAAAATGAAAGTGACAGACACATGAGAAAAAAATAAAAATAAAGGTCTTTTAGGACTAGTCCATGAGGCATTGTACAGAAAAGGCTGTGGTACTGTGACAGAGTGCCTTTTCCCACAGTGTGGTCCCATGCACTTAGCGATACTCCAAGCACCCTCAGGGTGCCATATCCTGGGCTCTGCGCCTTCATGGCCCCTGGCCACACCAGGCAGCACTGTTAAAATCAGGAGGCGCTGGGCCCCTTGGAATCTTTCACACCTAGAATAAATGGTGGAGCACCCCTACTGAACACTGATGAGAATGGGCACCGATCTTGGCCAAAAGGCAGAGAAGTGGTGGCACGATGAGGGATGGTGAAGCAATGACTGGACTGTAGGGTATAATTGCATTGTGATGGCAAAGTCATGACCACAAAATGCACAAAAAGCAGAATTGGATTTCTTTTTGGCTACAGGCCTAAGATTTTGTTGCACACAACTTCTGCTTCCAAAGAATATAGCCACAGGCAAGCAGTAGACCCAGGACTGTGTGTACTACAAATTACTTCCTGAATTTAGGATTTGTCCTATTTTACCACTGCTAAGCACATGGGCTCTATAAAAGCACAGTGCGCACTCACTTGGGACCAATCATATTATGGTGGAATGCCTCATTCACATAAATAATACTAAGCAAATAGGTTCATTTTAAGTAATGAAAGGGATTTCATCATTAGAGAATTACAGGTGATCATCATTGCTGCCACCGGATATCAATACTAAGCCAATGTCTTAGAATAGGAAAGCAGTTGGAAAAAAAAATAAAAAAAATCCCTATCTGCATACTTTATCTTGGGCAGCTTCAAAGTACTGACGCAAGTGACTCAGCATAGCAGCCAGGCAATGGGCATTTTGCAAGGGAGACCCTCTAGGTTTTAGAAACCCTTTAACAAAAGTAGAAACTTTCCAAGCCCTCGAGAATGCATGGCCCCCAGAGATTGCTTTTCTTTAGGCAGAACATTCTGTGGAGCTGCATATTTCCATCTGCTTCTTGACAACCTTCCCGGGCTGGAATTATCCTTAGACTTTTAGTGCTGGGAAAGATTTTTTCAAGTCTTTCTTCTGTCAGAACTGCTGGCAAGACCATTCTTTTCTCTGCATGAGTCTGACAGAGATGATGAGGAATCTCACAGAAAGGGTTTTTGGCAAGATCTTCCTGCTGCTAAGATTTTAAAGTTAAAACTGTCCACATACTTAAAGACACCAGGCAAAGCAACAGGTTTAAACCGTTTGTTACCCTAATAAAAAATAATGGGATCCTGTTCCTTTAAAGCATATACAGCACAGTACTTGTACAGTTTAATTTGGCCCCTTCTATCACCTGAAATACCTGGCTGATCCTGCCTGGTTCTGCCCTCCCCCTGTAAAATGACCACAGTTTATCATGGCTGTTGAGCCCTGACACCGTGTTCAGTTTACATGCCTCTGTCACCTGCAACTCTTCTCTCTGGCCTCCCCCGTCCATTCACAGCAGCCATTGCATTATATCACAGCAGCTGGCGTGTGATGTGGTGCATGCCCTGCCGATCTGAGAACATCTCGCTGCTTTTTTTTTTAATGAGCTTTATTGAAATGTCACATGGGGTGATTTACTAAAACTGGAGAGTGCAAAATCTGGTGCAGCTCTGCATAAAAACCAATCAGCTTCCAGGTTCTTTCGTCAAAGCTTCATTTAACAAGCTCATTGGTTACCATGCACAGCTGCACTAGATTTTGCACTCTGGTTTTAGTAAATCAACCCCACAGCCACATTTCGGGTCACCAAGTTCTACTGGCCGATGCGCGGCGACTGCACTGGGAAAAAAAAAAAAAACTGCTGGCACCATTTTTTTTTTTTACCACGCAACGTGGCATTGTGAACTGGCCACGCCAGGGACAAGGCAGTGAGGGTGCGCTGGAATAGCCAATCAACTGGTGTGAATAGACCCCGAGACATGTCATGGATACAACCTGAATATAATATAAAGCATCATTTTAAATATTTAAAAATAAGTTAAGAAATTGTGTTAAACAATATTTTCCCTTTTAAGGAAAAATGAGAAGTTAGGGATCAGTGATTGTCATGACAAAATAGTGTTTTTACAAAATGTTGATGATCTATAGATCACACTAAACTGCATTAATGTAGGAATATGTCCTGCTGGCTAATTGTGTTCCGACAGCCCACACATGTGTCCATCAAAGTACCTGAACTGTGGTTAAATCGAATTGGATGGGGCCTTTGGCTGATGAATTTCCATCCAGCTTCAATTTTCTGAAGGAAACTGCACAAATTTCCTGGTGAACCGGAAAAAAAATTGCTCTGTGTTTGGCCAGCTTTAGTCTAAACAAATGTAATTTTCTAGTTTTGGATAAAATAGGGAAAAGGTATATTAAAAAAAAAAAAAAAAAAAAAAATTTCTCTTTATTCCTGGCTGTGACCCCATTGGCAAGATTTTACCTGAATTCCTGTGACATTCCTGGACAACATCAGCCCTAGTTCTAAGCCTTCCTTGCTCTGCGAGTGGTTCAACTGTCCATTTAGAAAATATTTCCCATAACATTCTATGCTGGTTGGCGTTTGGCTTTAGAACTACTTACAGTATCTCACAAAAGTGAGTAAACCCCTGACATTTTTGTAAAAAAAATTTTTTAACAAACTTTTGTAAATATTTTATTCTATCTTTTCATGTGACAACACTGAAGAAATGGACACTTTTCTACAATGTAAAAGTAGTGAGTGTACATCTTGTATAACAATGTAAATTTGCTGTCCCCTCAAGATAACTCAACACACAGCCATTAATGTCTAAACCGCTGTCAGAAAAGTGAGTACACCCCTAAGTGAAAATGTCCAAATTGGGCCCAAAGTGTCAATATTGTGTGGCCACCATCATTTTCCAGCACTGCCTTAACCCTCTCTGGCATAGAGTTCACCAGAGCTTCATGGGTTGCCACTGGAGTCCTCTTCCACTCCTCCATGACGACATCATGGAGCTGGTGGACGTTAAGAGACCTTGCGCTCCCCCATTTTCTGTTTGAGGATGCCCCCGATGCTCAACAGGGTTTAGGTCTGGAGACATGCTTGGCCTGTCCACTACCTTCACCCTCAGCTTCTTTAGCAAGGCAGTAGTCATCTTGGAGGTGTGTTTGGGGTCGTTATGTTGGAACACTGCCCTGCGGCCCAGTCTCCAAAGGTAGGCGATCATGCTCTGCTTCAGGGTGTCACAGTGCATGTTGAAATTCATGGTCCCCTCAATGAACTGTAGCTCTCCACTGCCAGCCTTGGCAATCTTATAGCCTAGGCCATCTTTATGTACAGCAACAATTTTTTTTTTTCAGATCCTCAGAGTTCTTTGCCACGAGGTGCCATGTTGAACATCCAGTGACCAATGTGAGAGTGAGAGTGATAACACCAAATTTAACACACCTGGTCCCCATTCACACCTGAGACCTTGTAAAACTAACAAGTCACATGACACTGGGGAGGGAAAATGGCTAGTTTGGCCCAATTTGGACATTTTCACTTAGGGGTGTACTCACTTTTGTTGCCAGTAATTTAGACATTAATGGCTGTGTGTTGAGTTATTTTCGAGGATGCAAATTGACACTGTAATGCAAGCTGTACACTCATGAAGCAAAGTGTAATTTCTTCAGTGTTGTCACATGAAAATATAGAATATAATATTTACAAAAATGTGAAGGGCGTACTCACTTTTGTGAGATATTGTATTTCCAGTATGTATAAAGCACATTACTCTGTTGAGTCATTGACGCTCGTATTGTTTTTATACAGATTTCCTACTACCTATGTAAAATAGCACCTTGGCAAGGTCCTTGCACTGGAGGCCAGAATCTCCTCTCTCTAAAATGGAAGTATGGCAGCTCCAATGCTGTTCTGCCCTCTATGAGCCTTTACAAAAATGCCACAGTCAGTTCCCGAAAAGAATTCACTTTCATGAAACTGTTACCATCTGCCAGCTGGACAAAACTGGCCATTTTAAAGACATTACCCCTGCTCTTAATGTCAATGACTGCATCCCTTTAAATGTTTGTTTGTACACAACTATAGATTTTTCTAGTGGAAAAAAAATAAATAAATCCAAGTAGCAGTCACTGTTCTCAATCACTGCAATCATTTTTTTCCAAGCTTTTTATTTAGTGTCACATTCCCGTTTTATTAGACACAGATTTTATGCCAATGGCAATTTCCTTGCCAGCATGTTAAACCCTTGTTGACACAGCCTGGCAGCACATGACCCCTTTCCAGGGTCCAACTACAGATTCAAGGATAGTAGAAAATGGTTTGCTTCTTGCAAAGTGAAGGCGATGAGTGAGCAACATTACAATTCACTAAACATACAGGATTTAACAAGCTTCCCCCCCCCCCCCTCCCTTTTAGCATATGAGGTGGAACCACATACCACCCCAGACACCATGAACACTGGTGGTAAAGCCAGTTGTACCCCTGCCAATCAACTTTTCAAAATGAATTTGTCAGCAGCTTTGAAGCTACTACTTGCTCACAGCTGTTCTCATTTGTGTGCAATGATTAAAGCTGACCTGTTACACCAATGATGGGTTTTGGGGGCCAGATGGATCACACTGGAAAAGCCATGTAGATCCAAGCATGGCAGAAGCCTAGAAGATGTCCACAGGCTTGTCATAATCTGTTTTATCATTGGGGTATGAATACAGCTCATTGAATGCAGGGGTTTTCCATAGAACAGATTAGAGACGGAAACCCCCTAAAATATAAACATGCATTTAATCACATTCTCCGATGCCCATTAAATAAGAGTTTAAAGAGAAGATATTAGTCCTGACAGTAAAGCAGGAAGCAACCTCTTCATACAAACATCTCATTTACAGTCATCCCATAAACTGTTTTTAAAATTTGAGCTCTAGCCAAAAAGCTTTGTGGATGTGTTCAATAGAATGAGGGAAAAGTTAGATTCTCCGTCAGGCTTTTACACTTACACTGGGGCGATTTTCAGGCGCTTTAGCCAAGCTAAGCACCCAAAAACTGCCTCCCATTCATTCCAGTGTGTCTTTTCACACTGGTGCGGGGCGGGGCGCTTGCGGGACCTTCCGAAAAGTCCTGCAAGCAGCATCTTTGGGGCGAGTTGGGAGCGCTGTATTTAGCGCTCCTAAAATGCCTTGCCCATTGGAATGCAGTTGAAAAGCATAGCTTAAACAGCGCTAAAAGGAGCCGCGCTTTAGCGCTAATGGCCACTGCTTTCAGTGTGAAAGCAGCCTTACTGTTGCCTGTGACTGCATTCATGAAATTTCAATATACTTCCTCTTTTGTGATCGGAAAAAGAAGAGAGGAGAAACCTCTTCAACTAGAACACAAAAAAAAAAAAATAGAAAAAAAAATAAATAAAACATGTTGAAAGGAAACATGAAATGTTTAGATCTAGGGTTGTACAGATACTCATTGCGGACACTGAGCATTTCCCCGAAAACGTATACTCGGGCAAATACTCAGTGTGTTGTGAAAAACCTTCTGTTGGTTCCCACTGCTGTCAATCAAATCCAGTGACACGGGAGTCGGGGCTGAGTCCTGCTGTGTCAATGAACGCAGCAGTGGGACTTGTGAGAGCACACACACACACGTGCTCCCAGGGAATGCGGGTCTCCGTGGGGGCACCCACCCAATGAAGGAGGAGGAGCCAGGAGCGCCGATGAAACACTCCAGAAGAGGAGGGTTGGGGCTGTTCTGTGTAAAACCCTTGCACAGAGCAAGCAAGCAAGCATAAAAGGGGGGGGGGGGGGGGAAGAACCTTCACAATCGCTTTAATAAAAAAAATAATGCTCTTTAGCAAGAAACATACATTCCGTATTAATAAATATGCTCCCAAAATTAGTGTGCGCTGCAAATTGCCTCCAGCTTTGTTCCCATTTCTTCTTGCTGGAGGATGTCGTTTCGCTGAAGCCCAAAGCCCCTTAACAGCAGTAAATAATAATCACGGAACTAAACTCATCAATTTTAACGTGTTTTTTTTATTTTATTTTATTTTTTTACATTCCTGGAATTGTCAACTGTCACATTTGGCTGGTGTCATAACTGATCACATGTGCAGTGCCATGGCAGTTGCAGATCAAACAGAAGCAGCTGCCATGGCTGTAAAGGTAAGGAGGGTTCAATTCTTCTTTAAGGCTGTCAGCAGATGGCCCTCTACAAACTCAGTAATGCCCAAGACTCCTTTCATGCCAGCTCGTTTTGCAGGTGCTATTCGTGCTAAAAATAGCACCTGCAAACCGGCCTGAAACAGCCGCTGCCCTGAGGGCTTTCACACTGGAGCGGTGCGCTAGCAGGATGGTTAAAAAAAAGTCCTGCCAGCAGCATCTTTTGAGCGTTGTATACACTGCTCCTTCACCACTCCTGCCCATTGAAATCAATGGGGCAGCGTGGCTATGCCACTGGCGAACGCTGCTGCAGCATAGCTTTGCGGTGGTTTTAACCCTTTCAGCCGCTAGCAGGGGGGTAAATCCGCCCTGCTAGCGGCCGAATGCCCCCGCTAAAATGACGCTAAAGCGGCGCTAAAAATAGCTCCATTTTACCGCCGACGTCGCTCCCGCCCCAGTGTGAAAGGGGCCTAAAAATGAGTTAAGCATGTTCGGAGCAGGGATAACAGTGAATTACTGGATTACTTGATTTTTTAAAGTTTTGGAACTTTTTCTTAAGGTTTATACAACTGCAAAAGGGGCCAACCTGAAGGGATGTAACAGGACTTAAATTTCTGACTAAAGTTGCACTTTAAAGGGCTGCATTTAAAACAGAACTTCAATATTTTTTTCATCTTTCCATCTATTAAATCTTCTGCCCTTTTTTTTTTTACTTTGGATAGTAAAACATTTTTTTCCCGCTAGTAAATACCTTATACAGCCCACTTCCTGTTTGTCTGGTAAAAAGCCTAGGCTTATGACATAATGCACAAGTCTCTCTCACTCTCCTGAGAATTTGCCAGGAAGAGAGGGGGGGGGGGGTCATAAAAGGGCCAATGAGAGCTGCAGAGCTGAAGGTGTGCCTCTGTAAATCCAGGAAGTGAACAGGCAGCAGCTTCAGCTGCCCACAGTTAAAATAATTGCAGCCAGACTTAGTGGAGGGAGATTTCTGTGGCATATTTGGCAAGTACGGAATTATTACAGAATATCTAAAATAAATATGCAAAGTGGTTGGAGGGAAGCTTCAGAATGGCAAAGATGTTTTTATTTTAAAAATGTGAGCAGACTGCAGTTCCTCTTTAAGAGATTTCTCCTCACCTCCTGCTCTGGACTGCCTTTACCAAAAATGAAGGCAATTTGAGGGACCCAGAAAGCGATAAAAAAACAAAACAAAAAAAAAAAAAACCTCCGATAGAGGTTTTAACCCTTTCCCACACTATCCAAAGATTTTGGAAAGTATTACAGCTTTGGAAAACTTATGACAGCTAACATTAAACAGGCTACACAGCAAAATGAAATGGTGTCATGGCAGACATTGCGAGGGTAGTAGCTACTATTGGGTTAATGGCACATAAATAGTCCAGCTCAAGCCCTGATTCAGGCATGCTCATCTGCACTCCCCTCACTGCACAAGGAAACATTCTAATTGCATGTTTCATATCCATTGTAAATCTAGGATACAGATCCCTCTAAATAAGGCTTTACACTCTGAAGTCTCTAATGACATGAAACGCCCTCAATGCCCCCATCAGTTGGACACTACGATATGGTCCGCCTAGGTCACATGAGGGGCTTAGGATCAGTTATTGCTAAAAAATAAAATGCATTTTGGTAATGCTGACATATTCCCTACGGATTCTCGTGAAAGCTACATTTCTGATAAGTGACCCTTTAATGCACTTATACCATCTCATCTGTTCTAACATTACAGCAGAACTAAAGACTCTGCATTCCACAGGCTAATAAACTCAGAACCCCACAGCAAATGACAGAATCATTAACAAATGCTCAATTCATGAAGATTTACTGTAGACGTTTACAGTGCACAAGACCATCTGCGCCATCTTAAAGTGGTTGTAAACCCTTACAAACCACTTTGACCTACAGGTAAGCCTAGATTAAGGCTTACCTGTAGGTCCAAGAAATATCTCCTAAACCTATACGGTTTAGGAGATATTTACAAAGACAGGCACCGCTGTCAGCGCAGGCGCACCGAGTAGGCCGCAGATCACTGCGATATGCTGCTCGTGTCGGCTCCTGTGCGCATGCGCACGAGTGACATCATCGCAGCTCCAGCGAATCATAGCAGCGGCGAAGATGAAGACGGAGGACCGCTTCGGGGGCTTCATTCTCAGGTAAGTTATTCATAATGAGCTAGTATGCTATGCAGACTAGCTCATTATGTCTTTTTCTTGTATTACCTTTACTTCCTCTTTAAAGCTGTGAGCAGAAAGATCATTGCGAGAATGGGAGCATATGCCAAAGAGGGCCTGGCATCATACCTGCAGGGAACGCCACATATCCCGGCATGGTTAGGATGCCAAGAATATAGGAGAGACCGGACATGTGTAGGTACAGTGCCTTGAAAAAATATTCATACCCCTTGAAAATTTTCCACATTTTGGAATGTTGTAACCAAAAACCTAAAATGTATTTTGTTGAGATGTTATGTGATAGACCAACACAAAGTGGCAAAGTGGCACATAATTGTGAAGTGGAAGGAAAAATAGGATTTTTGTACTCACCCTAAATTCCTTTTCTTTGAAGTTCATTGAAGTTCATTGACGGACACGGTATCTTCATCTTGGCCTTAGGGTCATCTCGCCCCTTTAGGAGAGGGCTAGGCAGACAGACAGTGTTAAAAAAAAAAAACACTTGCACAGTACCACCCAGGGGGCGGTCGTACTGGCTATAACCCCTCACACTGCATCCAACAGCTCAGTTCATCAAAAGCAGTACAAACAGGAGGGGTGGGTGCTGTGTCAGTCAATCAACTTCAAAGAAAAGGATTTTACAGCAAGTACAAAAATCCTATTTTCTTTCATTCACTGACGGACACAGCATCTTCATCTTGACCGTAGAGACGTCCCCAAGCAGCGTCAAAGAAAGAGGGGTGGGAACAGCAAAAAAATAACTCCACCCATAACAACCAGAGCTCCTCAACTGAGGAGTTGCAACCTTAAACAGCTGCCTGCAAAACCCTGTGGCCGAAGCAAGCATCCGAAGATGCACTCACATCAACCTTGTAAAATGTAGTGAAAGTGTGAACGGATGACCAGGTCGCCGCCTTACACACCTGGGAAACAGAAGCTTGATGTCAGAAAGCCCAAACGGTACCAATCGCCCTGGTAGAATGTGCCATGACAGAAAAGGGAGGCGTCCGCCCCCTTATGGCATAAGCCTGAACCACAATCTGTCTAATGCACCAAGAAATGGTGGCCGATGAGATCGCCAGTCCCTTCTTCGGACCAGCCACCGATACAAACAGCGAATCCGACCTCCGAAAAGGAGCCGTAGCAGACAGATACACCCCAAAGAGGTGGCTTTGCATTCCTTGGATGTGGTCCGGGCTCTGCGGGTGTGATGGTCGATGACATAAGGACGGAAGCACAATGTCCTCATTTAGATGAAAGGCTGAAACAACCTTTGGCAGAAACGAAGGCTGCCAACGCAGCACCGCTTTATCCTTGTGGAGGATCAAGTAGGGAGACTTGCAAGACAAGGTCGCCAACTCAGAAACCCTCCTGGCAGATGTAATAGCCACTAGAAAGACTACTTTCTGAGAGAGTGTAAATAAGGGGATCTCCCTAATGTTTTCAAACAACGGTTTATGAAGCACAGAGAGTACAAGATTCAAATCCCATGGAGGTAGCGGTGGTAGAACCGGAAAGACCACATGTCGAACCCCCTGCACATACACACCAATTAAAGGAGTCGCCCAAAAAAAAAAAAAAAAAAAAAAAAAAAAAGACAGCCAAAGCCAATATCTACCCTTGATGGTGCTTAAGGCAAGTTTCTGATGCACTCCTAGCTGCAAAAACAGCATGATCCTGGAAATCGGGTATGTGCGCTCACCCGACTCCTTCTCCTCACACATTGAGATCTAGGCCTTCCACGTACGATGATAAATCTTCCGAGAAGATGACTTCCGTGCCCCCAGCATAGTGGATATTACCGAATCCAACAAACCTCGGTCCCTTAGCACCTGGCTTTCAGCAGCCATGCCTTTAAAGCCAGTGTAGGTAAAGCAGGATGAAGTATTGGACCTTTCGACAGAAGGTCCTCTCGCATTGGCAGTCGCCAAGGAACATTCGCCACCATTCGTACCATGTGGGCGTACCACGGACACCGAGGCCAATCTGAGGCAATCAGAATTAGGCGAATCCCCTCGGGCCCCACTCAGCAAAGCAGACGTGGTAGAAGTTTGAGTGGGGGAAAAGCATAAATGAGCCGATAATGCCCCCATGGACCACCAACATCCTTTGGGCCTTTGGATCCTTTGACCTGGCCACAAACCTCATTACCTTCTGATGGAGTCGAGAAGCCAGGAGATCCACATCTGGCTTGCTCCACCATTCCCCTTTGTCCAGCATCTGATGAGTTAGGTAGTCTGCATTCCAGTTTTCTACGTCCGGAATGTATACGGCCAACAGAGCCAGCACTCGCCGCTCTGCCCACCACAGGATGCGAGCGACCTCCAGTGCTGCCGCCAAGCTCCTTGTTCCTCCTTGATGGTTGACATACGCCACTGCCGTGGAGTTGTCCGGCTGGATCCTGACCGGACGCCCCTGCAGCCTCTGTGACTATGTGGAGAGGCACTGCCTGATCGCCCGGAGTTCCAGCACGTTGATCGGCAGGCGGGATTCTTCCTAGGTCCAGCGACCCTGGGCTGACTTTACGCCCCAAACTCCCTCCCCCCAACCGGTCAGGCTGGTGTCCATTGTGATCACCATCCAATGAAGAGGAAGGAATGACTTCCCGGACCAAAGGGCCAGCGACCTCAGCCACCAGAGCAGGGAATCCTTGACTAGCTGGCTCACCCGAATTTGACAATCCAGGTACAACAGATTTGTCCCATTTGGACAGGATCTCCTTTCGCAAGACTCGAGTGTAGAATTGAGCATACGGTACCGCCTCAAGTGTGGCTACCATGAGACCCAGGACTCTCATGAAAAAAAAAAAAAAAAAAAAAAAAAAAAAAAAAAAAAAAAACACAGCGACGACCACCTGTGGGACACCAAAAACTTCAACGCAGCTTGAAGAGTCTGCAGCGTGTCCGAAGGGAGAAAGACTCTTGCCTCTGAGGAGTCCAGAAGCAAGCCCAGGTACTCCAGGCGTTGAGTCGGCACCAACTTCTGTAGGTTCAGTACCCAAACTCCCTAAGAGTTTGCATGGCAATTGCCACATCCTTCCTTAATTCTGAGGCGGAAGCTACTCTCAGAAGGAAGTCATCCAGGTAATCCACGATTGCGATCCTTCGCTGCCTTAGCAAAACCAAAATTGGGGCTAGCACCTCGGTGAAGACCCTCGGTGCTGACACCATGCAAAAATGAAGAGCTACAAACTGGTAGTGCTCGTCACCGACCGCAAATTCGCAGAAACCTCTGATGCTTGATGCATATGGGGACATGCAAGTATGCATCCTTGATATCCAGGAATGCCATAAAATCCCCCTGATGGTGTGCAGCGACCACTGTGCGAACTGATTCCATCCTGAACCTTTGTACCTTCACAAAGCTGTTGAGGGCCTTGAGGTCAGGACCGGACGGACCCCTTCCTTCTTTGGACTACAAACAGATTGGCGTAGAATCCCTGAAACCTTTCCGGCGTCGAACAGGGCTTCCCGACGAGCCGTGACAGAGGACGGTTGGAGGGAAAAAAAAAAAAATCTGTTTGCGGACAAGAAAGAAATTATATCATCGTGTATCCTGATGAAACCAGTTTGCAGACCCACTGGTCGGAAAGTAGAGAGGTCCACCAGGCTGCAAACTCCAGAAGGCGACCCCTCACCCGAGAGTCAGGCGGGGGCAAACCTTCATGCGTTAAATTTACTCGCAGGCTTGTTTGGCTCGCAAAACCAGGGACGCTTTTGTCCCTCAGCAGGCACCTTGTCGGACTGGGAATGCTTACCTGCCACCCCGGGCGGACGAAAAATCTGCTTCTGAGCGGAAAAGGAGGGCCCTTTCCTATGGCGTGGCTCCTTACCTTTTCTGGACTGTGGGAGCAGCGTACGCTTACCCCCAGTAACATTCTAAATAATGTCATCCAGCGAGGCTCCACAAAGCCTGTCTCCCTGAAAGGGCAAGTTCACGAGTGCTTTCTTAGATGCCTGGTCTGCAGACCAGCATTTTAGCCAAATCAAGCAACATAGCACTACTGCCGATACAGAGGCTCTAGAGAGCAAGGGGGCTGTATTCAAAGCTGCATCACAGACATACGCAAGGCCCTGCACGAACTGGTCCACCAGCTCCACGCAGACCGGGGAAGCCTGTTGCTTCTCAAACTCACGGTGCAACAATTTAGCCCATTCAGTAAGCGTCTGACACCAGCGCCGTCGCCAACACTGGCCACAATGTTGACCCCACGACCCAATGCAACCGCCTCGGCCCTTCTGTTGGCAGGGTCCTTGAAAGCAGGAGTCCATTCCACCGGAATCGTGGTTAGTTTATTTAACCTGGCTACCAGGGGGGGTCAACAAATCAGACATGTCTATTTCTTCAGGAAACTCTCCTCAAAAGTTGTAACGCACCGCCATGCGTTTCGGGACTGAAAAGGCACACTGCGGTTTTCCCCACACCTTGGGAAGTTGGGTAAGGAAAAACCTTAGCTGTGCGGGCCGGCTTGTGGGACTTGAAAGGGGCCGACACCTCTGTAGATAACCCCAACGTGTCCATCTTTACGGTATCCCGCACCGCTGTAATAAGTGCTCCTACAAGCATCTTTTCCTGTGCTGACCCGGACACTGAGTCATCCTCACTTTCCAAACGGTCCTGGTCTGCATCCTATGATACATCAGAACAGGGGCCGCCTGTCACAGCGGGGCCCCGAATCTGAAACAGTGGTTTCCCCAGAAGACGGTGGGGGAAGGGGCATTTTTTACCCCCCTTGCGCCCGCATGCCACCTCCACCCTGGCAACAAAGGCCTCTAGGACCATCGACAGAGTGTCCATAGGCACCGCAGGTGCAGGGGAACCAGTTGCAATAACAGGGATGTCTGGGGAAGAAGCGCCAGCTTCCGACGCGATGCTGACCCACACTCACCTGTCACCACTTAGGGACCTAAGGCAAGTCACACAAAATGTCCACCCTCCTAGCTGTCACAGACTGAGGGGCCCCCCGCAGCACTCACCACCCTGACCCAGGTACTGCATTGTGCTGCTGTCCGCTCTCCCCTGTGTCATCCACTAGGTGTCTGTGTGAACAGACAGACCCATCACCCAAGCAGTACAGGGTGGCTGTCGGCCATTGCACACTGACACAGACAGCAGTAGCCCGGTCATATGTGTGCGCCAGAGCATATAGCTCACCGGCCACCCCTGGATCAGACGGGGCATGTCGTGGCCAACCCAGCGCGTAGCTAGGGCCTGCTCACGCTTTATGGCCGGAGAGACTACCAGGATCTATATTATCCAGCCTGTCACCCAGGCCGGCTGTTGATTATAGATCACAGGAATTAAAAATGCAGAAAAAAAGAAAAAAAATTCCCAGGGCTAGGCAGAAAAAAACTGACCTGCTGGATACAGTGTGAGGGGGTTATAGCCAGTAGAACTGCCCCCTGGGCAGTACTGTGCAAGTGTTGCTGTTTTTAACACGTTCTGCCTAGTCCTCTCCTAAAGGGGCAATATAACCCTAAGGTCAAGGTGAAGATGCTGTGATCATCAATGAACAAAATAATTTTTTTGTCTCAATGGATCAAAAAATAAATAAAAAAATAAAAGACGCTGGTGAGCAATGTTTTTGAGCGTTTATCAGCGTTAGAGCGTTTTTACAGCTGAAAAACGTCTCTTGTAACCCACTAGTTTTGGTATTTTTTTTACTGCTCAAAAAAGCCACTGCCCATAACTGCTGATAACAGCCTATGGACACAACATAGGATTCTAGATTGTAAGCTCTAACGAGCAGGGCCCTCTGATCCCTCCTGTATTGATCTGTATTGTAAGTGTACTGTCTACCCTCATATTGTAAAGTGCTGCGCAAACTGTTGGCGCTATATAAATCCTGAATAATAATAATAATAATAATAATAATAACAACAACATGATGGGGAGTTTAATGACTGTAGGAAAAAAAAAATAGTCTACAGCCAAAAACAGCTGCTGTAAAAACATTTAAAAAAGTCCAGGGTGCATGAGGCCCAACAGTTGGTTTTCTTTACAAGACAATCAAAGCCCGAGTAGAAAAGCCTGTCCCCTACCAACATGCTGCAGAGAAGGACCCTCACTCTGTGTGGAGGCATTAATCCCTCTATATCAGGGGTCTCAAACTGGCAGGCCTCCAGCATTTGCAAAACTACAAGTTCCATGAGGCATTGCAAGGCTGACAGTTACAAGCAAGACTCGCAAAGGCAAGATGGGACTTGTAGTTTTGCAACAGCTAAAGGGCCGTCAGTTTGAGACCCCTGCTCTACATGGATCTGACAGGCCCATGGCTGTAATCTGAGCTAGAATACTCCCTATCGGGGTGCATGATATTTACTGATTATAGAAATATAGGCTGACAAAACAGGCATCAGACCTTTACAGAGAGACCACTGCTTCCCCACTGAGAGCAAGAGTCCTTCTATGCAACAGTCTATCAGGGGGCAGGCGACTGCTTTCCATATTTAAAAAAATAAAAATAAAACACTGTACACCTTTTGTTTTGATGCAGCTGGACTCCATTAACCTGAAAGGCATGGTGAAATAGACCTTACTGACTAATGGAAAATCATAAAACTCATAAATACAATTTGGGCAATTTAAATTAACAATTTAGATTGATGACCTTTCCATAATACCGTTATGTAGGACTGTCCACTGAAAAGAAAAAATGGGCATTATTGAAAGAACCCCAAGATTGAAGATAAAAAGAAAGAATGGTTAGCACTTACAATGATAATACTGAGCGGTATCACTATGGCCGCTAACAACTCATAAGAAATTGTGTCTTCTTTGTACGGGTAGCGGATGGAATCATCGTTACAGAAAAATCCACGCTGGAAAGAGCTATGCTTCAAATTGAGAATTGCAAAAGGCAATCCAACTAGCAAAAGGAAGAGAGATATGCGTTAATACTGGCAGGGAGCAATGGCACAACACAATGAACATTGAGGTAATGAGAAAGGATTAGGCGGACAAGAAGCAGAGAAAGTGGGAAGCAAAAACAGGAAACACTAGAATAAAAGAAGACTATTTTGGTGCATGCTTCACTTATGTGAGAGAAAGCGAATCCCAGATGGATTTATAAGGCAGAAAGAGGAAGGATTACTGTGAACAACAATTACTACATGCATGAATTCCCATATTTATGAAGGTAATGAATAAACTATAATCATTAGTGTATACTGATAGCTAAAATAGACAGATATGCCTAATTTCTTTTTTATTTTTTATTTTTTTATTTTTTTGGAACGCTTCACGAATTTGCGTGTCATCCTTGCGCAGGGGCCATGCTAATCTTCTCTGTATCGTTCCAATTTTAGTATATGTCCTGCCGAAGCGAGGACGATATGCCTAATTTCAATTTGGCCATTAGTTCAGGCCCTTGATAAGAGCCTGGGCCTAAGATTGAAGCAATTTCACGGGGATCATACTTAGCACCAACGCAGGTACTTGTAAGCACTACAAAGTTCTTGTACTTTAGCAAAGTATAGCTACAGTTCAGACCAGGGGTCCGAAATACCAATCGTGTCAGATGATTAGATTGTGACCCCCCCCACTGCGCCTGCTACCACTCAGACTTGGTATCTCACTTTCTCCCTATGGCTGCTCAGTTCCACTGGGCAGATCTGGCTACTCACAGAATTCACCCAGCAGTGCCTGGAGGAGCGCAACAGGTTAGTCCAGCTAGTGGAAACATGGCGGCGCAACTAAGTCAGGATAAGTAAAGTGAACTTCCTGTAGAAGGATTGGTTTTCAGTGTGATGATTAGTGACAGCTAATTTAACGTTTCCAATAGCTCATAGATAGTGTTGAGGAAAAATAGCATTAAACTACCAAACGCTCCTAGCCCTTTTTCTCTGCATTACATACTACTGCCCTCTGAACTCTATTATTTACTCCTAACTACATACAGTCCATGTTAGGTACTACTGACCTATGAACTCTATGCTATTTAGTCCTGAAACCTCCACCACATACGCCTGACCTCTACATTACATACGCCTGACTCCTGCACTCAATGTTTCATACTACGGTCAGTTTTTCGCTTCCAGCAATGTTCTTTTAATTGCACACTGAGGAACGAATTTTCAGGAAGTGCATTTCTGGCATGCAAGGAAAGGACATCACCCTGGGCCAGCCAAACATGATGGCTGAAAACACCAAACCCAGGAGGAGCCGGCAGTGGACCATCACTGAAGGGATAGCACTGGCAGATAAGTCAGTAATATAGTGCATACTTGCATATTATGAAATAAGCCCACCCACAACAATGTGAACCTTAGTTTACCTTTAAATCTTTCCAAGGAAAAACAGAAATAATATTTTACAATGGAGGCAAAAGGGATATGTAGGGACATGTTTATCTTTAAATGACAGCAGAAAGTGAGAGGAAATTCCAGTTCTCTTATGTTCTGGTGGCACCTGTGAAATTTTAGTTTTCACATAAGTCTCTAGCTGGCAACGATCACCAGGACAAATATAGATGGTGACTCTCCCCAGCAAAGACACAGACATCACCCCTTCATTACTCTTTAGATACTATAATGAGTATGCAAACCCAAGGCTCTGTTCACACTATATAGGTGCGATGTAGTGGGATTTTATTTTTACGTGTTCTCGCATGGAGCAGCCCACTAATTTTAATGGCATTCCCTACGCACGAGTCCCTGCCTCTTTAAAAATAACACCACACCAAAATGCATGGTACTTTGTTACCATGATTTTAGACACGCATGAATGCGCTCATTAGTAAAATACGTGCAGTACCAACACGAATTACAGGCACTGCTGTGTATCTGCTAAAGGGCTGCCCCTTGTATGTGTTGCAGGAAAGCACATGATTTTGCACACGTTCCAGCAATGCACAAGTGTCAATGTAGCCTAACAAATTTATCTTTATTGCTCCCTTTTGATTTGTTAACAATACAAGTCCATTCCTGACTCTGCTGACTGTTATCCTTCATTGTTCCCAGCTCCCTTTGTGAATGGCAGTACACATTTCATGTTATAAAGAAAGGGGGGGGGGGGGGTCTGTAGACAGCTACATAGTTTCATAGTTAGTAAGGTTGAATAAAGACACCAGTCCATCCAGTTCAACTGGAGTGAGTCTACAATTGTCCCTATCCCTGTACATTACACACTCACATTGGTCCCTACCCTCAAGGAGCCCACAATCCAAGGTCCTCATTCATATACTAGGGCCAATTTTGGACAGAAGCCAATTAACCTACCTGCATGTCTTTGGAGTGTGGGAGGAAACCAGAGTACCCGGAGGAAACCCACGTAGGCACAGGGAGAACATGCAAACTCCAGGAAGATAGTGTCGTAGTTTGGATTTGAACCAGCGACCCTTTTTACTGCTAGGCGAGAGTGCTAACCACTACACCACCCAAACACAACAACTTCCCTACACCTCTGTTCCTCCATGAATACCAGTCAGTAAGATAGTGGAATTATGTTACTGGCAGGATCACCAGGTGAAAATTTAAAAAAAATTTAAAAAAATAGAGAGCTAATGCAATCAACAAATCTGAGGACTGTGAAGCCACAATATTTTACATTTTTGTTCTTAGATTTAGGCTCTTTACATTGAATTCCTTTATTGTAGGCTGAAGACATTAAGTGTTTCTGTACATGGAAGTCCGAAGCCTGGAAACCACCCAGTCAAGACCCAATGCTTCCAAGAGCATTTAGAAAAACAAAAAAAAAGATAGATTGTAAAGCCAAACTTTAGGTGTTTAATCAATACTAGTTACTTGTATATTTTGTTTGGTTTTCACAATGTAATTGTACCACACTTCATACACTGACATCTTTACATTGGTATTTAATATTTGTGTGGTATTTGTCAAAGATGTAATACTCAGGATAAAATATGTAGACTGCCTTCACCAAGCTTTCCAGTGGAAAACTTGCTTTGGGCATTGCAGCTGTGCTTTTCCTTCATAAGGCTAGGTTCACATTGCTGCGATGCGGGAACGCCGCGAATCCGCGGCGTTTTCCCGCATCGCATACCTCCCGCCGGCAGTTCACACTGCCCTATGCGGACGGCTGGGGGTGTCAATGTTATGTTAATGACACCCCCAGATCCGTCGGCATACCGCAGTGCGATCTGCCGACTCGCACAGGAATCGGATCGCATGGTGTGAACCCCCATGCGATCCGATTCCGTTGCGGACCCAAAAAAGGGTCCTGTGCGAGTTTGCTGCGGGACAGCTGCGAGTTCAGCCATACTATCTGTATGGCTGAACTCGCAGTGCTACGGAGATCGGATGTGATTTGCTGTGCGAATCACATCCGGATCTCCCCCCGCAGCAGTGTGAACCCAGCCTAAAACAGAAACCTTTGCTACTTTGTAATCCCCGAGGACCAAGGCTGAAAACAATTCACAGAGGATTACTGAGGGAGGATCATTGTAATTGGAAAGGCTTATTAGGATTCCAAACCAGGAGAACCTTAGACCTGGGGGCAAAACACAACCAACTGGCATGGTAGGGACATCTTTTTGTGAGCTAAAGAAAAGTACTATGTGCCATGGTAAACTGGATGGCGACATGGTGAAAGGTTGAGGGTTCTAAAAGACAAGGGTTTATTCAACCCCCCTTTTTCAAAATGTTCAGGATCAGCTTGTCTTGCGGCTCCAAGTATTTGGTCACATGATATCTCAAATCCACAAATTAAGTCCATGCTGATAGATCGCCCTTTGCTTGAATCAATGACATGAGAACGAAGCTGGTACCTATAGAACGTAAAATGTCCCCCTGCCCCTAGCCCAGTCCTCCTCTGCTCCCAACTTAACAAGATTACTATTCATGATTTATATAGCGCCAACAGTTTACGTAGCGCTTTACAATGTATAGGGGGGGACAACACAATTACAGTACAATACAAAAGGTACAGGAGGGCCCAGCTCATAGAGCTTACATTCTAAAGGGAGGGGGGTGGTACAAAAAGGTAATAGCTATAGGTAACAAGATATAGAATGGGGGAAAAGAAACTTGATGATGTTAATCCCTTACCGTGCACATAATATAATAGAGAGATTATATATATATATATATATATATCGTACATATATATATTTCATATTATTATTCTTTTTTTTTATTATTCAGATAACTCATCTTTTTAATACGACATACTGGACTACATACAGACAGGAAAGAACCATAGGCAACAAGAACCACTATTCTTTTAAACTCTTGTGAATGTGAGGACTTTAAAGCTCCATTTCTCACCAACACATGGCTGATTAAAGAGCCATTAACATTTGCAAGTAATAAATGGCTCGGCACCAGAAAGTCCAAAGGTTCTCGATGGGGATCGTGTGATGGTCTAATGTCAACGACAAACTTTAATAACCACATACGCCTCGAGAGGAGAAGGTCACACGCCCATCCTATTATTAGCTCCCTCCGAAATCCATCCTGCCTCTCTCATAGAAGGGTGTAGCAGAGGAGACTTCACACGCTAAACCAACAACTACAATCATCGCAACTTAAAAAAGGTCAGGTTAAGGCTTAAGCCAAACATCGCACTTAATCATAGAAATGGGGAACAAAAAACGCACAATGCCGTGAGAATATGACCACCCAATTAGATACATTCCCTTTTTTTTTTTCAGTGTGCGTGTTTTATTTCCAGTCCAATTATAGGCAAAACAAAGTTTACATTCGATTACAATTGGGAAGTGGTAATGCTCCATTTGCAAGAAGGCGATCTGAATTTCCATGATTTTGCCAAAGATTTCAGAATCGCAGCAAAACGCGGAACGCATTTGCGATACCATTATTTCTCAATGGCACCCCAAACGCGATTGTCAAGTGACAAAATGCGCTACAATTGCGGCAATTGAGACTTGTGTCACTTTTTTCAATTTTACAATTGCAGCAAGAGTCCCAATGTCGAATGTTCCAGGCTCTGTGTCAAGATTTGGTACATGAGCTTTTTGGAGCATTTTTTTGGAGTGGACGGAGGCCCATTCAAATGATCGGTGCCACTCCACGCTCCACGAACACAAAAGTAAGCTATAAAAACCTAAATAAATAAACGAGCTGCGCTGTGCTCAGGTGTGAATGGAGCCAAATACTTCTGTCCAGTTTCTATTTCTTTAGAGAGATTTTACTTCACTTCCTGTTTCTGTGACAGGACAATAAACGATAGGAGAGGTTGTCACAGGAAAAAAAAAAAAAATACAGACTGTAATAACCTGACAGGCATTCGAATCCTCCCCAATTTTACTGCATCGTCTCCACTGGAGAGACTTCCTATCATTGCTTATTCCCATAGAAAATTAAGATGGCCACAGTTGGATCGAATCTCAACTGGTTCAGCCGAGATTTGACCAATCTATGGGCAGGCTGGTTGTACTGAAGTCGATCAATCAACTTCAGTATAACCAGCCTCTCCGATTTCTGATCATAGCTGCCAGCAGGGACCATTGTGTTCTGCTGGCAGGGAAGGCTCCCCACGCTCTCTGGCAGCAGGAAGGATTCTGCCATCAACAAAGTAAGTGATCGAGCAATTTAATTTACGTCCACCCGTGGTGGGAGGTTAGAAAATGGCGTAATCTATGGGCTACTTTAGGGAGCAGGTTTCAAAATGGGTCACAGACCACAAAAAACACCCCACACTTTAAAGGATTTCAACCCCCTCCCTGCTAAGACTTTGTTCACACCTACAGGTGCGACCAAGTGCACGCACGTTCCCATGTGTTGCGTGTAGGGCAGCCCTTTCATCATTAATGGCACCCCCCATGCATCTGAAAACCTGTAAATTGGCTGCCTTACGAGCAAGAAATGTGGAAAAGTTGCCGCTAACTCTTATCCCAAAACCGCGCCACACTAAACAATGTGGCACCATGCAGTTTGGTGCATGTGAAACACTCAGGTTTTTAGATGCATGGGGGGTGCCATTAATGATTGCAAAAGGGCAGAACATTTCTGTGCATGAAAAGGAAAGCACACTCCAGGTATGATCTGTACTACACAGTTACATTTGTCCAGCTTGGCATATATCTCATGCCTGATGGACCACTGTTATAGTGGACAAACCACATAATAGTCAGCGCCGCTATAGCGACAGCTGCAATCTTCTAGGTCTTGTGCCGCGTAGTTTCCTCACTGCACCCCAACCACTGGGGGACTCACTTGGCATTGCTGGCTTTCTCAGCAGGTTTTCAATGAATACAAGGCATACTGATTGGATGAGGTGGAGATTGTGATGTCACCATCCCTCAACCAGAAAATGCGTTTTCAACACTTTTATAAAAATACAAGGCTCAGAGCAAGTGACCCCTGGTGATCATTGTGCACAAAGGCAGCCACTTGGCACAGGAATGGAAGATTGCGATGATCGCTGTAGTAGCACCAAATATTATAGGGATTGTCAGCTTCCACAGAGACCCCCGGGTATGAGATACACTATATTACCAAAAGTATTGGGACACTTTTGGCCTTAACACGGACATGAAAGTTATTGGCATCCCAGTCTTCAATATGGAGTTGGCCCACCCTTTGTAGCTATAACAGCTTCAACTCTTCTGGGGAGGCTGTCTTCAAGGTTTAGGAGCGTCTATGGGAAGGTTTGACCATTCTTCCAGAAGCGCATTTGTAAGGTCAGGCACTGATGTAGGATGAGAAGCCCTGGCTTGCAGTCTCCACTCCAATTCATCCCAAAAGGTGTTCTATCGGGTTGAGGTCAGGACTATGCAGGCCAGGTCAAGTTCCTCTACCCCAAACTCGCTAATTTATATATCTTTATAGACCTTGTGCACAGTCATGTTGGAACAGGAAGGGGCCATCCCCAAACTGTTCCCACAAATTTGAGATCATGAAATCGCCTAAAATGTCTTGGTATGCCCACACCTTAAGAGTTCCCTCCACTGGAACTAATGCCATGTACACACCCCCGGACTTTGATGTACTAGGTCCGACGGTCTTCCTGACAGACTGTCGGCAGAGTTCCGACTGACTTTTCCAAATGAACGGACTTGGCCACCCACTATCACACCAAAGTCCAACGGATTCAAACGTGATGATGTATGACCGGACTAGAATAAGGAAGTTGATAGCCAGTAGCCAATAGCTGCCCCAGCGTTGGTTTTCATCCGTCAGACTGACATACACACGAGCGGATTTCTCGATAGGAACTGGGTCCGGCGGAGTTCCGGCGAAAAAAAATTTGAAACATGTTCGATTTCTAAAGTCAGTCAGATTTTTGGACAACAAAGGTCCGATGGAGCCCACACATGATCGAATTGTCCGACGGATTGGCTCTGTCTGGAACTTTTCTGTCGAAAAGTCTGGTTGTGTGTATGTGGCATAAGGGGCCAAGCCCAACTCCTGAACCCCCACCAAATGACTTGGACCAGTGCACAAAGCAAGGTCTATAAAGCAAGTTTGAGGTGGAGGAACTTGAATGGCCTGCACAACACAACACAAGTTCTGACCTCAACCCAATAGAACACCTTTGGGATGAATTAGAGTGGAGACTGCAAGCCAGGTCTTACCAGACAGAACTCATAAAATCAGTGACTTGACTTTTCTCTTCTGCAGTTAAGTTTAATACATAATTTTTCCTTTGTTATATTCAGTTCATTCATGGTGAGGCATATTTACATTGGAAAAAAAATAATAATTATTCCAGTGTTCCCGTGAATTTTCAAGACAAGCTGGTAGGTCAATTGGCTCCTGTGTAAATTGGCGCTAGTACATGTACAAATTGGCGAATGCACAGTTTATCAAATTCTGCATGCCAGTCCCAAGTCGAGCATTTGGAGAGGGTTAGAGAAGACCTGGCGACCTACCTCGCAAAATGTTGGCAAGGAATAGAATCTATGGAATAAGGCTTTCGAGTCTATCAGACATGGCGTCCATAGATCTGAGAGTTGGATATGACTGAACAGATATATATACACAAACAAACAAGTCAATAGCAGTATACATTTACTCCAACAGAACAGATGCCAGTTCTAAAATAACTATATATACTCCTCTACTTCTAAATAAAAAAAGGAAGAAGGAGGGTACAAATGTAGAGAACATCCAGGAATAAAGCGCTCTAGCAAAGTTATGATACACACACCTGGTTGTTGGCCTTGATTACAGCTTTCAAAATAAATCAGAAATATTTAGCACTTGGCTAGAGAACTATAAAAACAAACAGCAAGGCCAAAAGGAGAAGAGAAAAAAAAATAAATAAAAACTCCCTTTTCCCGTCAGGTCTAAAAGCAGAAAGTTGATTTTCATAGTATTTCCTCTACACTTCCTAAACGACAGCTGGAAAGAGACCTTAAGATTTATAGACACCTATAAAGTCACCGAAGAATGCCAGGAGACTAGGGTGAGACTGCCCTGGAACCAAGAGAAAGACAAGGAAGAGCAATCTCAGATCATAACTTTTCATCAGTGACCACCTTAAATCAGGTGAGCTCAGCCCCCCCCCCCCCCCGCTGCCTCGTCACTGGCTTTGATTGACAGCACTGAGAGCCAATGGCTCCCGATGGCCCAGGAAGTCAGCGAGACCTGGAAGCGAGGGGAGGGCAGAGCTGCAGATGTGCACATCGCAGGATCGAATGAGGGCTCAGGTAAGTGAAAGCGGGGATGCTGACACCTAAATATTTTTTAGCTTAATGCAAGGGATGCATCAAGGTAAAAAAAAAACATTTAGGCTGCACAACCACTTTATAGCGGAGTTCCTCCCAAAAACTGAACTTACACTTTAAGGAATCCTGACATGCCACTTTGTTGAGGGGGGGGGGGGGGTACTTAGTTTTGACAGGTACCCAGCTTCCACTTATGGAGCAGAGGAAGTGGGGTGCCCACACTTGCATTGCTGGCGCTGAGGAGAGGGAGAGAAGCGAGGCTTCAGGTGGCCACATCACTGGATTGTGGGACAGGCAAGTGTGTTTAATAAAAGTCATTAAATACACTTTTTGTAGCTCCGCTTAAAGTTCCCCTGAGCCAAGGGCTCTCTCTTCAGTGGAGCCCCTCACTTAGTACATGTGGGCTCGATTTTGGCTGACCATGAGGAGAGGGGTCCACCAAGCTTTTTGACTAGGTGGACCAAGTGGAGCCTTTCCCTTGTCAGGAGCCTTGTGTCCTGGGGGTCAGGGTAGAGTCCTCCTACGTCTTCAGGAGGTGAACTAGGTGTGCGTTTTTTTAACCCCCTTCCCGCTGCCAACTCCCGGCTCTTTAACAGCTTTGAGATGCAAAGAGGCGGGCATCCAGGTCATGTGACCGCTGTGACTGGCTGTCACAGTGGTCAAATGATTGGAAAGCTCCCAATCATACTGGGAGCTTTTCCGATCCGATCTGGGAGCATGCAGGGTGAGAGATAGAGAGATATTTTTTTTTTCTTCTTATATGGCCTCTTGACGTTAAAGCCCACCCGCCAAGAGCCTGCATGTATGCATACAGATGGCGGGTTAAAATAAGCATCCTTACCCTGGTGTGTTCATTTTGTGAATTGAGCCCAACAGATATTAGATAGCATACAGAAAAAATAAATAAATGTATTCGGTAGGTTTTCAGACAGACATACATGGGACTATTAGTGGCCTGCCCGAAGAATTGACACCAGAGAAAACTGAAACCTATTTCTCGGAAACAGAACAAAACACGACATTTAAACGGTTGTCATTTATGGTTTCACATGGAGAATGGTGTAATGCAATCACAGCCTTATCTCAGGCCATAAAAGATAATTAAACCAGCAGTAATTTCATTACAAAGGGGACAAATATTAGACCTCTTCCTGTGACGCCTTCAAAGTTGCACAATGTGGACAATAGGCCATTACTGGGAAATCCTCCCTTCTCTCCGGCTGCTCCGTCTCAGGGCTGGCAGCTGCGGAAGAGTTCGCATTCCAGCAGCCATTTTCAATCCATCAATTCTATTTTTACATGCTATGGACACAAAGAAGTAGATTTTCGCCAGCTGATAATGAACACTTGAGAAGAGACATTCTTCTCCATACACAGAGGCAAGCAGAGGAATATTTTTCCCTTAAAAAGGTAAACTTCTCTCAGGCACGACAACTCAGCCTTCTGACTTCCCCACTACCCAAGTTCTTATAATACTGACCTTCTAAGCTGAGCCCGGACCAGGGAAAATACAAAGCAGAGTGCTCGCCATTCTAAACACTATATGTGGAAAGACCACAGTCATGGCTTTAGGATGCCATTTGCCATGTGCATGGAGACTTTTCTGTTGAGGGCCTTTTTGGGAAGTGTTAGTTCTTAGCCCTTTAACAAGTAACAGAGCTTAGTTCTAGAATTCCCTGACAAGAGTGTAGGTTAACGTGGTTGTAAATCCTTGCATATACTATAGCGTGCATATGGGGTGTGCCAGGAATGCCTGGGCACACCCTAATTACCCCATGCAGCGCAAATTCCCCCGGCTACCCAAGCCCTCCCCCCACAGCACTTCCGGCTTCCCTCTGTCCATCTATCAGGGGTCTGTTTAAACCCCTGATAAGTCACCAAAGCCCCACAGTGGGACTCTTAAAAGAATTGTAAAAAAAAAAAAAAAATATATATATATATATATATATATATATATATATATATATATATATATATATATATATATATATATATATATATATATATATATATATATATATATACACTTTAATAATAAATATAAAATAAACTACCTTTGAGCTTTGGGGTGCACATCCTAATGCAATAGGCTGCACACATGGCATATACTCATTGAAATGTCTGGCCTCCAAAGATACAGAGATGAAACTAATCCTCCTACATAAGTTGTACCTGTTTATCTGCATTCTGCTCTTCAGCCCTCCAAAAAGTATAAAGCTTGTCTGAGTTCAGGAAAGGGGGTGGAGAGCTGAAGTTACACATGGCAGATCTCAGAGAGGAAAGCTTTGAGAGCTGATTGGAGAGAAAAGACACACCCTTCCACACAAGAACAGACCTGAGGCTGTCAATAACAGGCTGTGTGCTGGAGATCTCTCCCATCACCTTTTTCTCTTGCTGCCAGGAAAACTTAACAGAAGTCACTCATATAGATAACAGAGGAACTATGCAGCACGCAGTAATGACATGTGCTCTGGATTAAGACAAGTACACACTATGCAGCACTGATGGTCCACAGGAAATATGTTGGTGGTCCCCAGGAGGTCTGCTGTAAATCAACATTGTGGTGGCTGTATACCACTTAATGTTGTTTCCAGTGTTGTTCTCAATGCACACCGACAGTCAATGTGGTCAGCACACATTGGTAACTGATGCCTCCACTGTAGTTCCAGCTCCTGTGTACTCAGAGGGATGTACCAGGAGTAGTGCAGTGATCGGTAGGTGAAGAATAAGTGGCCTTCCAATGGCAGCTCTGATCATGGACTATGGGAGGGAGCATGTGGCTGGATAAGGCGGTGAGATCCAATGAAGAGTCTGTGTAAGGCCACAGTGTGATGCAGCGGGAGGGGGGCAGAGAGCCGGAGCATTGTGTGTGTATATAAGGCCACAGTGTGATGCTGAGGAGGGGGGGGGGGAAGAGAGCCGAAGCATTGTGTGTATATAAGGTCACAGTGTGATCCGGGGGGGGCAGAGAGCCGGAGCATTGTGTGTGTATATAAGGTCACAGTGTGATCCGGGGGAGGGGGGCAGAGAGCCGGAGCATTGTGTGTATATAAGGCATATAAAATGGGAGAGCGGACATAGGCCTTCTGGCTTGGTCCAATCTCCATTGGGGGGGGCCTACCTTCGGGGAAGCCCCCATAGTACCAAGTACCTAGGAGGTTCTGTTTCGGCAGGTCTCCCGGTTTTGTCTGGGAGACCACTTGTTGAGTCTGGTACCTCAGTCCCTGTCTGGAGCCTAACGCCCCGGGGGATCAGGGTATGGTCCTTCTTTTGGAGGACATCAGGCACCGTCTGCACTTTTTAGTGTTTCACTCTTTATGTGTGTGCACTTTTTTTATGCACCGGGTGGAAGTTTTTTGGGTGTGTTTTGCACGCCATGGGCTTTTTCAATAGAAAAAAAATATATAAAATACATGTTAATGGTCCACAGGATTCAAAATTGTGAGTTTAGTGATCTGTAAGATCTGAAACGCTACAAAGTGGGACCGTTTTCAAAAAACAGGCAACACCGTTGGAAGATTTCCCCTCAACTCTTTTCAAATGAGCTCTAAAGCTTGGAATTTTGTCTCATTCTATGTCTTGGGAACAATAGTCACCTGGGAAAAAATAGAGAGGGTGAATCTCCTCAACAAACAGAAATAAAAACTTGACAAGGGCTTTAAACACAAATAAATATTATATATATACACACATACATACATACATATACACACAGTCTGTTGTCAGCTAGATAGAAGGTGTAGACTGCAGCAGGTGGTGTCAGGAGGGGGCAGAAAGAGAGCAATACACGGATCTTCCCAGTAAAGGTGGGCGTGTCAGCACAAGTCTGACCTCTGGAGGAGAGAGGCAGGCTGTGTTCTTAGCACAGCCAGAAAACTGACCATGATGGGAAAGTTGTGCTTCTATGCCTAGCGTAGTCACTTTAAAATAGGAAAGCATGCAAGACTGGCAGGATCACCAGCGGTTTCACACAAAAGGAAGAAATACAGTAAGAACAGGATACTTTTTAACACAAGTACAAAAGAGGTACAACATACACATAGCATTAATATGAAATGCTGGTGGTAAAAAACACGTTTAAGAAAAAAAAAAAGCGGATCGGCTCCTATTCATAAGACAAAAATGTAACCTTTAGCACACTTCATATATCAGGCACTATATAGGTTGGGCTTGATGGATTTGTGTCTTTTTTTCAACCTCACCTACTATATATATATATAATGGATAAAGCAAATAACATAGATAAGGAGTTTCCTTGCAGCTCTGCACATAGAGCAGACAGCACTGTGCCTTTAACAGCATTATGATGATCATGTAACACAATGACCAAAAAAGGTGAGCCCTTATGAACAAGCATTGTTATCTGAGCATGCTCAGACAGCATAGTTAAAAACACAGCCTGCCACACATTGCGGACCATTTACATATTCATTTAGGACCTGACAAGCTTTGTAGAAAAACCTGTCTCAGCATGCATTTGCCAACCACAAACAAAGAAACGCAGGGTGTACTGCATAAGCTGGGCTGTATATTTGTTTTCTTCAGTCTTGGGGAATGAGAATACTTAAAGGAGTTGTAAAGGCAGAAGGTTTTGTTTTTATCTTAATGCAGTCTATGCATTAAGAAAAACCTGTGTGTAGCAGCCTGCCCAGCACCCCCTAGTACTTACCTGAGCTTCTCTCTCCAGAGATGTACACAATCCCCTCAGCCATCCAGGACACTCGTCCTGATTGGCTGAGACACAGCAGCGGCGCCTTTGGCTCCCGTGGCTGTCGATTAGTCAGCCTTAATTAAAGTGGCTGTCGATTAATGTCAGCCAATCAGGCAGAGGGGGGTGGGGCCAGGCCTCCCTGTCTGAATGGATACAAGGAGCTGTGACACGGCTCAGGTGCCCCCTGTAGCAAGCTGCTGGCTGAGGGGGCACTCAAAACGGAGGGAGGGGCCAGAAGAAGTGAAGAGGGACCCAAGAGGAGGATCGTGGGCTGCTCTGTGCAAAACCAACTGTACAGAGGAGACAAGTATAACATGTTTGTTATAAAAAAAAAAAAAAAAAAAAAAAAAACACACCTTTACAATCGCTTTAACATTTCCATTAGGATGCAGGTGTGTACGCACTTTAGTGTGTCGTGTTTAGGGCAGCATATTCATTTCAGTGGGCTACCAGGAGGTGTGAAGAAAAGAAAAGGAAAAAAAAAAACAAACACACACACAAACGAAGTGCATGACCCTTTTTCTTTTTTTTTTTTAAATCGCACTTTGTTACCATGCATCTTGGTGCGTGATTTTTGTGTGCATGTTAGCAAGGTGCATTGGGGTTTAAGAATGAATGGAACCACCATGCTTTTGTGCAGCTTTGCATGCCATCCTCCATCGCACAAAATGTAAAGCTAGCAGTTGCAGAGATCTCCTGGCCTGGTCCTGTACACTTGTTTTCTTTACAAACAGGCACCCATCGCACACACGTCCCATTGTTCAACACAACAGTTCATTATGATCTCAAATGATGTCATGGCATTCTGTACCGTATTGACAAGCGTCCGAAACGAGGCTCCAGGCCCACACTGACAATGTGGACAACTTGTCGCTTTTTTTTTTTTTTTTTTTTTTTTTTTTTTAGGATTTAATTCCATTACAAAAGAGGAAAGTGTGACTCATTTTCTCTTACATGAATGCCATTAGTCAGTAAATTGCACATTCAAAAAAAAATAAAAAATATGAGAATTAAAACTTCATCCCTAAAGATGACGGTAACCCAAGCTTTAGACACACCCAAATACAGATAACTGATTATTCCATCCAGCTGCAGAATACTCTGGTTATTGGTTAAAATGTAAGTAAACCCGAACATGTAAATTCTCTTATTTGGGTTATATATCTGTTAAATAAAGTGAAAAGTGCCCTCTGCCTGGGCTGCAGATTTTTTTCCAATTGCATTGTTCCAAATCTTCTGCCATTAGTTGTCAAGAATGAAAAACCAACAATGTGAGTAACATATTCACCGACACTGATCACTATCTAGAATAAGCGTGCATCCAATATGGTATTGGCATGAGTACTGTATTACTTACTGTATTTACTATGGGCATGAGACACTGCTCCAGGTTGGAAGCAAAACCTGTATCGTGTAGGTAGGATCGTTCTGATATATTGATAGAGGCTCTCCGGGGTTGGATAACTAACGAGTTCACTCACTTCTGCCTGTGTGTGCAGCATGTTCGATAGGCACGCTTGAAATGCTCTGTATTCTGATGGAGTATACAGTTACAACCTCCTTTAGGGCTTATGTCTATGGGCAGTGTGGCTAGTCGCTTTTGGGCACCCGGGAGGCACAGGTACATCATCCAGCACGCTGCCGCCTGCCTGTGAAAAATCAACAAGGCAGTGGAATACCTGCATTCGGGGTGTCTATCCTTGAATGCATGCAGCTTAAAGTGGTCTTATTCTATGCAATGAGATGAAAAAAAAAAAAAAAAATCTTGTGTGCAGCAGCCCCTTCCCAAACCCCCATCGCGAGCCATTGATGTGCAGTCTCCCTCTCCTCATTTGCTGAGATAGCAACTGCGTCAACAGCCAGTGAGTTAATGAGGAGAGAGGGGGGGCAGGAGAGAGTCATGGCTGTATATGTGAATAGGCACACAGAGCAGTGGCTCGGGTATCCCCATAGCAAGAGGTACTCAGCAGGAGGGGAGGGGCCAGGAGTGCCATCGGGGACCCGAGAAGAGGAGGATCGGGGCTGCTCTGTGCAAAACTATAAATGTTTGTTTTTTTGCTTTTTTAAAGTCAAGCCTTTAAGATCACTTTAAGATGAGAGTACCACTCAAAACAGTGTCCAGCTCCCAGCAGTTTTCAGACGGTCATTGAATTTGACAAACTTTTTTGGCAGTGGACTCTACACTACACTAGTGCCTCCTTGTTGGCCAAAAACTTTTTTTTTTTTTGCTATATGAGCCAATCCGCCCAAGTGCATGAGCCCTTAGATGAGGGGCATCTGTAAATAATAACATGTCTAGCTATGACCAAAGTGGAGTAAAGCCCTTCCTATATTAAGGCTTACCTGTAGGTGCACGGTTTAGGAGATATTCACACTGCATGCAGCAGGTGATGTCACTGGCGCATGTGCTCTGAATGGACGGCATACCTGTGCCATCTCTTCAGAGCTTCGTGCCGCGGTCCGTGATCCTGCGCGGGAGTGACGTCATGGTGGTTTGGCCAATCAGACGGCTGGAGCATGCGAACTCAGAAGGAAGACAGAGTGATGACAGAAGCCTGTCAGTGGTTGACCGCATGCCGCTGGAGGGCTTCGTATTTCATAATGTACTAGCATGCCATGCATCGTTTTGCAGGGTTTTTTTTGTTTTGTTTTTTGTTTTTTAAGGTGTGGTTCATTAGGACTTTAAACCCTCTCACCTGAACTTCCTCTCCTCTGATGCAGTAGCTCTGAGCTCAATGTTTGAAAGCTTGATCCTGTGATAGCGTTTAGTAGCAGCTGGGGATTTCTTAGCAAAGTCCTAGCAACAAGGCAGGACAGGCAGATGCAACCCCTTGGAGTTTTTCAACCAGGCTTCATGAAGCATATACATGGCCTACACCTATACAAGGGTATTATTCAACATCGGTCAGAGTTGCACAGTTTGTTTTCATCTACAGATGCCCCCCCATCTACATTAGGCAGTTTTTTTGGCAAAAATGAACTAGGTCTTCAAGATGCGACCTGAAAGACGCTCTCGTTGTCTGTAGATTCAGCTACTTACTGAGCATATGGGCACAGTGAAGCCTACTGTGTAGAGTACTGTGGAGGTGACGGTACTGTCATGGAAGGGATACTTGATGCTGTCGTCATTACAGAAAAACCCTCTCTGATACGGCTTTTTTGTGATCAACTTTAATATGCCCAGAGGCAGGCCAGCTGTAGAGGGAGAAAAGAGAAATTAAGAAGCCTTGACTACCAATACCAGATGGAAGAATAAAGCTACTGCGGTGTGCGCTAAGGGAAACCCATGCAGGTGAATCAGCTCATTAATAAAAAATTCAAGGTATTCCAGGCAGGGCATCTAATATTATATATATATATATATATATATTTTTTTTTTTTATTTTTTTTTTTATTCGGTGAGGGCAGGTTAGTGTGTGTTGTGACATCGGGGACAAAGTACTTTTTCAATAAACTATAATACATGTGACACTGACTGTGTGATATTACTTTGCTGTGAAATCAGCTTAGGCATCAGGTAAAATGCAATCAGCTATCTTTCTGAAACATCTATTCCATTAGGACTCCTTCAGATGATCCCACGAAGGTGGATAGTCTATAGCAGGGGTGTCCAAACTACGGCCCTCCAGCTGTTGCAGAACTACACATCCCATGAGGCATTGTAAAACTCTGACATTCAAAGACATGACTAGGCATGATGGGGATTGTAGTTCCTGAACAACTGGAGGGCCGTAGTTTGGACACCCCTGGTCTATAGAGTTTATAGGCACCTCCTCTGGACGCAGCAGCAGCACTACATGCTATGGTCAGAATATAAAGGAAACCCAAACAGAATGCATCTGATTGACTGCAGTTACTGCTCGGTGAGCAATAGTTTCCACAGCTCCTTCAATTATTAGCTTGAATTTTTGCAAACCAAGTGGTCCATAACAAGCCACCCACAGCTCAAATGTTGGATGATTCATTGGCCAAAATGCAAGCCATGTATGGCCAGCATGCCACTACAATGGTGTCGCCTTCCTGCCCTCTGCTTGCCAATTGGACAATGAAGGAACAGTAACACAATGAAAAGCCATCAGCTCTGCTCTCTCCTGCTGTCAGCAAGTTCTCTAGAAGTACAGCCAAAGCTCGTTTGGCTGTACTTCTCCTGTGGATCACAAGAGTGCAGTTCGTCCTGCACTACTGCGACCAGTTTTCAGCTGATAGTGGGCAGAAGCCCACTGCTGGCTGATATGACAGAGCCAGACAAGGTTCAGGCCAGATCACGACAGTGAAGTCGGGATCCACCCACATGCCTGGACCGACATTTGGCTCGGCCTCGCAGCGAGCCGATGAGAGTCTGATCTGCCCACTCCACAGCCCAGTGTTTCAGTGAGCGAGGAAGGGGGCAGAGCGGAAAGCCGGTGACTGGAAGTCTACAGCTCTCTGCTCAGGGAGCCCTGAGAACAGAGTGATCGGCGGTGTTCGATCACTTGGTCCTCAGCGTTAGAGCCGAATGGGTGATAGATGCAGCATCCACCTAGACAAGTATGATTCTACAATTTTTTTTTTTTTTTTAACAGGGCTGTACAGGAGGCTCCTGTACAGCCCTCCTGCTTCGAGTAGGCCCCTTTCATGCGAAGGGGCGATCAGTTTTTCAGATGGACCTGATCTAGGGTTGCCACCTCATCCCTTTAAGTGTCGGTTCACACTATTGGGATGCCAGACATTGCATGTAATTCGCAGCGCCACTGCTGTTCACATTACATGCGATGTCTGTGCGGTTTCGATGTCAGCTGATATCACATCACATTCGGTCCAAACACGCACAGGACCCTATTTTTCTGTTCCAACCAGAATTGGATCGTATGTGTGTATGCGTATGTGATTCATGTCTCAGTTAGTTTGCAGTGCGATATGTGAGCTGAATTGGGGGTGTTAACATATAATGGCACTCCCCAGCAGGTCGCATATGGCAGTGTGAACTGCTGTGCGTGTCGGGTGTGATGCGGGAACCCGCAGCTGATTCGCAGGGTTCTCACATCGCAATAGTGTGAACCGGCACTAAACCTGTACACCTATGAATTAGGTTCTGAGGCTAATTTTATGCAGATAAGGCACCAAATGAGTTTAACCCCTTGCCACCGAGCGTACGCAGATGTGCGTACTCGGCTTCCGGGGGTTATATTGGGACGATGCCTGCACCTGCAGGCATCATCCCGGTACCGTTTTTTAGAGCGGGCGATTGGCTTTCCAGCCATAACCACCAATACGGCTAAAAGCCGCTCGGCTGTTATGCCGGAGGAGCGGGAGGGGACATCCCCCTCCCACCGCTCTTACCGGGGCTCCCGTTCAATCGGGAGCACTGATGGTGAATCCAATGCCTCCGGCGGCTGGGGAGGAACAGGAATGAAGCCGTAAGTGGCTTCATTCCAGTCTCCTAATAGTAAACACGGAAGCGGCGTCATGACGTCACTTCCCATTTACTCGGCTGCCAATGGCGTCGGATTTAAATATATATGCAGTATTCAGAATCGACGAAAACAGCGATCTGAATACTTTGAAGTGTAAAGGAGAGGTGGGGGGGTCTTTTAGACCCCCGATCCCTCCACAAAAAGTACCTGTCACCACCTATTACTGTCACAAGGGATGTTTACATTCCTTGTGACAGCAATAAAAGTGATCCAATTTTTTTTTTTTTTTTTTAAAACAATTTTAAAATAAATAAAAAAAAAAAAAAAAAAAAAAATTACTTAAGTGTCCGCCGCCCCCGCGAGCTTGCGAATCAAAGAAAATGCATATGAAAGTCGCGCCCGCATATGTAAACGGTGTTGAAATCACACATGTCAGGTATCGTCAGAGGAAGAGCAATAATTCTAGCACTAGACCTCCTCTGTAACTGTAACCTGGTAACCGGAAAATTTTTTTAAAGCGCCGCTTACTGAGATTTTTTTTTTTTTTTTTTTTTTTTTTTTTTTAGGTACCGCAGTTTGTCGTCATCCCACGAGTGCTTGCAATTATAAAGCATGACATGTTTGGTATCCATTTACTCGGCGTAACATTATCTTTCACATTATGCAAAAAAATTGGGCTAATTTTACTGTTTCGTTTTTTTTAAATTTATGAAATTGTCCCTTTTCCCAAAAACACCGCTGCGCAAATACCGTGTGACATAAAATATTGCAACAATCGCTGTTTTATTCTCTAGAGTCTCTGCTAAAAAAAAAAAAAAAAAAAAAAAAATTATATATAATGTTTGGGGGTTCCAAGGGATGAGGTGGCAACCCTAACCTGATCAGACCCTCCATTCACCCCTATGGACCAGCAGGTGTAAAAACAGAAGGGGATCCGCCCCCTTTCACCTAGAACAGGGGTCTCAAACTAGGGGCCCTACAGGTGTTGCAAAACTACAAGTCCCATCATGCCACCATGGAGTCGTGCTTGTAACTGTCAGCTTTGCAATGCCTCATGGGACTTGTAGTTTTGCAACAGCTGGAGGACCATAAGTTTGAGATCCCCGATTTCGAAGAATCAGATCGGAGGGAGTCTTTTCACACCTGCCAAACCATAGAGTAGAGCAGTCTCCGTCTATGTCCACTCTGTATAAACTGAGCAGACATGGACCCGTCATCTTCCTTTTCTGCTCCGATCAGCAGACAGATCCCCTGCTGATCAAACTGGAATCCACCCTGTGTGAAAGAGGCTTAGAGACATAAAGCTGAAATTATACATATGAAATTCATATGATAGTTGTTCTACCTGCCAAACGATTTGTATTTCTGTTTATCCTGTGCTACATAGCTCTGCCACACAGCATTGTGGCATAATCACAGCCCCGTCTGCTTCAATTAAGTAAAAAACTTACAGGTTTTGTCCCCCCCGACATTGACAGTATGCCACATTGGAGGGATTAGACATGTCAAATCAGCGGCAATAGCACCATCTGAATCGCTGCACCGGATTCCCAAAAGTAGTTTCTGTACTACTTTTGGCGACTTCAGGTGCGATTAGTATAGACATCTGTGTAGTGACCCGCACAGATGTCTCTGAAATCGCCCCCAAAGTCGGGACTGAAATGCGAAAATGAAATTGTGAGAGTTCAGCTGAACTCGCACAATTTAATTACCGCCAGTGTGAAACTAGCCTAAATGTCAATTTACTGCAACAAACTCATGAGCTCATTATATCACTCTGCTCTCTCCTCCTATGAGCATGTTCCTTGTTAGAACATGAGCAATTTAGTACAACCCACTGGCAATTTGTTCTGCTTCTCCCTCTCTCAGTCTGAGTTCTGCTATAAAATGGACTGCAAGAGGTTGATACCAGGCCAAAAACAGGTACCTACACTACTTGCATTTAAAGAGGTATTAAATGCTGCCTCTTGTTTTCCTGTTGCTGACCTGCAAAGCAAAAGGCATAATGTGCTAGTATGCATCGCATCGCCCATGGCGGCAGCATATACAGGAAACAGTTCGTAAACGGTGCAGATTTAGGAGATTTTTACAGTACCTATAGGTAAGCATTATTATAGGCTTACTCATAGGTTACAAACAATACAGGGAAGTTTGTTAACTCTTTACAAAAAAATAAAAAATGAAGAAATGCATGATGTATGAATGAATGCAGCACTGCATTCATGTGTCTCTATTGTGCCGCTTGGGGTTCTGCTTATAATAGAAGGTAATAGAAAAAGATGCCTTGGAAAAATGAAAATAGATATCCATGTGGTTTAAGGCTTGGCCATAGACAGCTCAAATCTTGGCTTATTCCTGCTGAATAGGCCAAAATTTAAGTCACGAAGGGCTGAGCAAGAACCAATGGCTCCACAAAAGTGCAGTGCCTACTTGAATACAATAGCGGGCTAGAGGTGACGCCGCCATCCGCACTGTGAGCGTGGATGGGGAAATTGATCAATCTTCCTCCTTCAGTTCCCGGGCTGAAGAAGAGAAACTCAAGCAATGAACGGCCTCATTCACACAGGGAGATTTTATCTGTGCCCCATGCAGAGCCACGTCTACCCACACAGTGATGCCCAGCCGTTTCATGCATCCCTGTTTGGGTAGTCCCATTCATGTCTACTGGGACATAGCCGCTTCTTCCAATGTGACTTCTGTGTGGGTGTGTGTCCCCAAACTCATCCTGGGTGTGTTCAAGGTCATGCACCTGCATGGATGTCACATACACCGCTATGGAACCGCCCATATGGGGACGCACGCAACACCTGTGCATTCCCCATGTCGGTAAAACTCAGCCTGGCAAAGGGGTGAATGGCTCAAATTTCCTCATGTGAATGAAGCCTCAATCCACCTTTCAACACGGACCTTGGTTCATGTAAATAACGATTAATGTTTTCCTATGCTATGATCTATATCAAACCGATTTTAAATGATTAGTTCAGGGGATTGTATGCAGTATTTATTTCTACGTGGATACAATGAGATTGGACTTGTAAAATCTAACGTGTTAGGTTATATTCATTTGTGTAGTGGAATAAACCTTGAATTTTTTTTTTTTCATCCAGCGGTTGTAGGACTGGGAATTGACAAGCATCAGCCGACAAGATTAAAATAACAGGAGCTGGAGGGCATGCAGAGCTAGGAAAGGTTATTATATTCAGCTACAAATCAGGAAATAAGGAAGACAAGGAAGACAGACTGGGAGTACGGAAAACCAGGAGGAGGAAACAAATTTCAGCCAAGAATGTCAGGTGGGAGCTGAAAATAGATAAAGAACGCTAACAATTAAATAGGTATAAATACAAAGCAGGATTTAAACTAAACTAAACAAAAATAAAATAAAAAATAAGTTCAAATCTGAAATTAAGCTAAACAGATAATAAAGAATTAGGGGTCCATTATGGAGGATGGGTAGAATTAAAGCCTATGAAAACTTTTGTTAGCTGTAACAAATAGATCCCACGACCAATCCAGTTCTGGGCCAAGCGACTTAAACTCAAAATTAACATTCTACATTGCGGGCGCCGAAACCAAGAAAACCTTCACTCTACGGACATGACCACCCCAGTGTATGGCTGCCATTGTGGTCATGCCTTCTGGAGCTGGAGTACACTGCAATCAGCTTATTATACCCAATATTTTATATATCCCACCCAAACTCCCTGCTAATTAAGACAAATCTGAATTCAGAGCTTGGCTCTGCTTTATGGATCATTAAAGAGTCTGAAATAAGAACTTGCACTGCCACTAATCCCATTCTAAGACAGTTCATATATTGGGCAATTCGGGTAGCTTTCGAATTGCTTTCAGTGTTTCAAGTTCAGTGCAGAGAAGCAGAACGACAAGACTGTTCGATGCGTTTCATCATGCCCAAAGGAGGCACATGGTAAAGAAAGTTCAGCAATGCCCCTTCTATACATTTTCCTTCCATCCAGGCTTAGTCTATATATGTATGGATGCTATGCGCTTCATAGGAATTGTAAAAGCAACATTTTTTATTTTCGTCTTTGATATATTAGCAAAGGGTTAGACCCTGTTAAGTCTGTTGTCTATGTCCACACTGGAGAGAGACTCCCCTATCTGTCCTGGTAACCAAGTGAGAATGTGAAAATTAATGAAAAAAAAAAATAATAAAACAAATAAGTCATCTGAGCCAGAGAAGATCAGGAAAAATCAATCAACAGGGACAAAATATTTGCATTTTCAAAAATTTTGGGGTGAGAATGCTGTTGGAGAGTTTTGAACAGGAAGTAAAGACAAGTCTTCTCAGTTAGCCACATACTGCAGCATTTAACTGGTCAGGTTATCTAAAGCTAAAGAAAAAAAAAAATAGCAAAACCAAAAAATAAACCACTCTCCACTTGAAAAGGACACAATGCAAGGCTTGTATGAACCAAATTATTATTAAAAGGAGAAGTATGGGAAGTAAATAAAACAAACATACATACTCGCCTATATGGCTGCAGCATTAGTCCAATGCTGTAGCTATCCGCCACTGGTCCCCCAGAGAGCCAAGCAATCACATGATCTAGAGTCCTTGGGTCCGCTCTGAGCTCAGAGCTGTTATGGTCAGTCACCACTCTTTGCTCTGCCCCTCCAGCACTCAATGGAAAGCCAGGCTGTGAAGGGAGCAGGAGCAGCTGGCTCAGGCTCTCACTGGCTGCCGGTTGAACATCTGATGGATCCTGACATTATCATCAGGATACATCCAGAGACTGGAGCAGCTCTGTGATATGAGCCGACAGTGGACTTGAGCCCGCTGTCGGCCAATTCTGGGTCACAAGAGAGCAAAAGTCCACTCCTGAGAGACACGTGAAAATTTTGACCAAACAAGCTTTGGCCATTCTTTTTTTAATAGAAAAATGTCTAGCATTAAGGACTCCCAATTCTAGTTTAAATACCTGAGACCAGTAGCTTAACTATGCCATACCATCCTTGAATCTTGACTGCCTGAGCTTATTATAATGGTTTTTCTCTTGTCCCAAGTCTAGAGGTTAGACTCCACTTTCTTTACCCCCTCTTATCTCCTTTCCTCATTATCTATTCTGGAGACCCCTCTGCACACCTCCCAGCCTTTAGCTTTGGGGCCAGCTGTCTCGCTTTTCAGGGATGTTCCTTAGGGACCCGTTTTCCTGAACAGTTCGATATGCTAATCTTTGATCGGTGCTGCTGACCCTGTGTGGGCAGGCTATGTATATGACCTTGTACTATGGTTAATATGTGAAGAGTTGAAAGAGAAATGAACACAATGCACAACAAATGTGACCAAGGAGCTTATAGAAAGGAAAGAAGAGATATAAAACAAGGAACCACCATGCAATTAGGAAAACGGTTTGCTTTAATCAGATAACCCCTGGAAAACATTACCAGTCAGATCAAGTAAAGCAACAAAAATTGGGTGAGAAAATTGTATAATGCATACAATACTCAGCCCAGAGACGTGGTTACTGTCATCCCTGATATTCCACAGCATGCATGCAAATATAACCTAAACATTACCACTCAAGGCAATGATTGCTTGCCAAGAAGGCATGGCGGGTACTTGCAGGACTATTAAAAGGCAAATATTTCCCCCGATACTCATTAACACTTCATTGCACTACCAGAACACCATAATAAAAATATTTTGTCTAAAATATATCAGGAGTCCCACAATAAAGAGAAAATAGGAAACACGTATGTATATAGTTAGATGTATATGGCCTGATCCTATTTGGTATGCTGTAAAATATTTCTGCCAGCTACTGTTTAAACAGAATCCGCTAAGCACTAATATTTGCAAAGTAGCATGTGCCGGGAAACTAAGAGCTCAGCATAAATTAAACAGAAAGCAGTCATGTGTTCACTCTTCCTCCATAAGTGCCGCTGAAGGTGCTGTGACAGACGATACACCATTTTTTATTTTATTTTTTTAAATACAATATAACCATGTAATTTTCTCAAGGGTAATAAAGCAGTGTTCCCCCTGGGGGGAAAAATTTAAATTAAAAAAAAAAAAGTCAGCAGCTACAAATACTGTAGCCTGTGATGTCAGCACCCCAGCCGATTTTAGGATCAGCTGTTGGGTGCTGCCATCACCATTCATCATAAGGGTAACTGGCAGTGAAGCCTCTCGGCTTCACAGCTGGTTTCCTACTGCACATACGCGAAGCTTGCCGCACTTTCCAACGGCGCAGTCTCCCGAAAGTGGGGAAGGATACCTGTCAAACAGGTACCCCCCCCCCCAAAGGTTCCAAATGTGACACCGGGGGGGGGGGGGGAGCAAACAAGCGAAGGTTCCACTTTTGGGTGGAACTCCGCTTTAAATAAAAAAATAGACTTCGAATGAAGGGGATGCATGCAATTAGATGCAAAGAGCAACTAACTGAGCACCGAGTGAAACACACATTTCAAGATGTTAACTGAGTGTTAGAATATTGATAATGTACTACTACTAGAACTTAGAGCATATCTAGACCCAACGTTTTGTTGTTATTTTCTTCTGAATAATGTAGGGAATGTTAAAACTGCTGTCAGGTTTTTATTGCGGTCTGCGCCCAATTGGGAACACCACAGGGAGGAGGAAATTACTCCAGTGTTTGGAAATCCCCTTTCAGACAGCAATTACTGAAACAAGTATCCCCAATAGAGGATTTCTTCCTGGTTTTAGTTCCATGTTGGCTTAACCATCTTTTTTCCCTTTTTGACAATAGTCACCAGAACAGAGAATGCTAATCTACCCATGGGGAACCCAGAAAGCAATAAAGCTATGACAGAGGTTCTAACTTTTCTCTATTCTTTCCAAAATGAAATGTTTTGGCTAGAGCAGAAACAGCAATCATTCTAATTGAAGTCCTCAAAATGTAACTTTAAAGTGGAACTTCAGTCTTTTTTATTTTATCTTTCCATTTATTAAATCCTCTGCCCTATATCTTTGGATAGTAAAAAAAAATAAAAAAATTCTGCCAGTAAATACCTTATACAGCCCACTTCCTGTTTCTTGCCTGGTAAAAAGTCTAGGCTTATGACATCACTCTCTCACTCAGAGTTTAAGGAAAAAGAAAGGGGGTTGAGTCCTAAAAGAGCCAATGAGAGCTGGAGGTGTGCCTCTGTCTGTAAATCCAGAATGTGAACAGGCAGCAGCTGATGCTGCCCACAGTTAAAATGGACGCAGCCAGACTCAGCGGAGGGAGATTTCTGCAGCATATTGGGCAAGTACAGAATGTGTGTGTGTGTGTGTGTGTGTGTGTGTGTGTGTGTGTGTGTGTGTGTGTGTGTGTGTAAAATTTTAGTTTACTTTAACTAAGTGTTGCGAGTAAAGGTTAAAAAAAAAAAAAAAAAAAAAAAAAAAAAAAAAAAACTCTGCCAACACTTAAACTGGCCATACAAGGTTTGAATTTTGTCAGATTCCTGCAGAATTGCAGAAACTGGAGCTGTGAATTTCCCTGTTCATATCGCCCAATTCAACAAAGTTGATTTACAAATTGAAGGCATTGGGTGTAAAATTGTCGGCTGAACAAAGACCGAGCCCAATAGGATGCAGTCACTCTTTAGGTATCCAGGCTGTTACGGGTGCTGCGGTTGTCTGTATACAATTGTACAATCAATCTCTGGCAGTGGAGTTTCCTCCATTCACATTGTTTAGTGTGAATGGGGAAAATCGACTTTTGGAGAAACCCAAGTGTGTATGGATAGCCATTGATGTCTGCTCCCACACAAGCTGTCCCACAGTCAGACGTACCATACCATCACCCTCACAAATAAAAAAAGGGTACAAAAACACATTCATTACTGTATATGCAGCCCGATTGAATAAAAATACCACATTAAAATGAGTTAAATTGGGCTTTAACTTTTTTTTATTTATTTATTTTTTTAGGAGCCCAACTGTCGCAAAAAAAAAAAAAAAAAAAACAAACACCTAAAAAGAGAAATGTGATAAACACTCTGAGCCCAAAATATTCTGCTTCAGGGCTCTGACCAATACGTTAAGTACTTAGGATTTAACAATGCACAGATTAACCAAAAAGCCTGCCAGACAGCTCTGTAGCATCCTGGAAGCATTTTCCCCACTTTGTGAATGCGCGATTCATTATACATGAAACCAAATTTACAATTCAAAAGAGAAGCCTGTCATTCTTGCATTGCAAATGACAACAGGCCCTGAACAAACATTAACTAGATTGTGCACAACTTTGCATAATATTGCTGCCAGTTCTACACTCGGAAAATAGAGATCACCTGTTTACCATCCCAACATGCAATAATCATGCAAAATTTATGGTGGACTTCTCAAGTTCATGTTATGATTATATCAGCAAGAAGTACTGTATCTGTACAAACAGTGGGGTCGATTTACTAAAACTAGAGTGCAAAATCTGGTGCACCGATGCAGGTTAGCCAATCAGCTTCCAACTTAAAGAGGTTGTAAATCCGTGCACTTTTTCACCTTAATGCATTAAAGGTGAAAAACCCTATTTACTGCAGCAGCGCCCCCGAGCCCCGAAATTCACACGACAGGAACGAGCACACCAGCTCCAGCCGGTGTCTTGTGTCCTGGTTGGATAGATTGATAGCAGCGCAGCCATTGGCTCCCGCTGCCATCAAACAAATCCAATGACGTGGGCACCCGGGGGCGGGGCCCGAGTCCGGCATTCGTGTCTATGGATGCAAATGCTGGAATTGGGAGCGTGCCTGCAAGGTAACCCCCCTTCTCCTAGGGGGTTATCTGATGTGGGGAGGAGCCACGAGAGCCGCCGGGGGACCCCAGATGAGGATGTTCGGGGGCCACTAAGTTTATTCAGTTAAACTTTGACAAAAAAAAATAAAAAATCTGTAAGCAGATTGGTTTCTTTGCAGAGCTGCACCAGATTTTGCACTCTCCAGTTTTTAGTAAATTAACCCCACTATGTGCATATTGAAGATAAAAGTGAAAGGAGACAAACTTCCAATACCTTAAAAGATAACCTTTAAATGGCGAGAAGGGCACTCGGGGTCAAGGTGTGCAGGACAGGAGTAAGGGACTAACAAGGCCTGGGGTCATGACCCTATATGAAGTTTCAGACCGTGCGCTATAGAAAGAACGTGCTCTATGGGAAAGTTGACGCAGTTAAAGAAACTCAACATTCACATAAAAGCATGGATATTTTTTGTATTCCTTCAAAAAGCAGAAAGGGTTATTTATGATTTCCGAAACACAAAATAGTCCACCAAGCCATTTTTAGGTATATATTCCAGAGCCACTAGTTTATCCTTAATGCAACTTATTTAATCAAAAAATTCTTGTAAAGTAAAGACTGACCAGTCATGCCCATTGGCCTGTTAAAACTTCTACATCAGACACCTCTGGGTGCATCAGATGCCAGGTTCCCCAAAAAAAGTGTGATATGGATACTTTCCCAGGCCCTTTAACACTGCTGTATCCTGTACTGGCTTAGGGCCTCCCTGTCAAACAGAGCAGAAGGGGACCAGACACCTGACTCACCTGAAGTGGTGAATGTTGGACAGTCTTCAGCCACTTTAACTCTGCAATGCAGCAAGCACTGTGTCTGTATATGCAGTAAAGCAAGCTGGTTATGCTCACTGTGGAACCTAAGGAGTTAATCCTGCATATTTTGCAAAAAGGCTGTTTGATCCAGTCTTCTCTGATCCTCCCCAAATCCATTTCCTGAAAAAAAAACAGAGCCTCTAGGGTCACTCTGCACATGCTCAGTTTGGTGTATACTACTAGAGAGTTTTTTTTTTCTTGGGTAGGTGCATTCAATCAGCATAGGTCCAATCAGCACTGTCCAGACAGAGGGTCGTGGGTTCTGCAGCCCCATAGGACAATCAGAGTAGAATGAAAACTCCTACTACAAGCTTTAACCAGACACTGATAGAAGTCATAAGACTGCTATATACTGCTGATGAGAAAAGCCATTTAGCAATTTATAAATTTACTAAAATAATTTAATTTCCATGTTATGTGTACTGTGGGAGACCAGATATAGTTAATGCAGGGTCCTGGGTTTAGTAACAAAGCATTTTCTTTATGGATAGCACTTTTTTTTAAAAAAATTTCCGTCCGGTCACAGTCCTCTTAAAGCAATAAAATATGTATTTAAAAAGCAGACCAGGTGCATAATGTCATTGCAAGGTCACAAAACAAAAAATAAATAAAATAATAAACCCTCTCTGATTAATGATTTGAACGGTGAAAACAACTGAGGAGTTTATGGCCACACCGCTTTCTTAGCATGCTATAGGATGAAAATTTCCTGTAAAGAAAAGCGGTTTCCATGATGCAATAGGAGACTCCTCCTACAAGCTACACTGTCGATAGGGATGATTTACCAGAGGGATCGGGCAGACCGTTTTTCTCATGTTGTCAGGCCTGAGCAGCATGCAAGTTTCTGCTTCATTTCACAGAAAGAAAATAAAAGTATCAGCTTCTTCTATTTAGTGATCTCATTGGTAATGAAATCACTAAATATAAGTTGCTGACACTTTTAGATCCTTAGCTTTTCACTGTAAAATGATCTCCCATTTTTTTTAATTACCGGTAAATAAATATATCCTCCAAAGTGGAACTGCCAAGAAAAATATGGGAACTGCTGGTCTTCTCAGCTAAGAATTCTAGTAGCTGCCCGGCTGTCATATTGACCCTCTGCCACAAGCAGTACAGTATATAGTTCTGGGGGCCAAGATATTGTACCAGGAGTTTCATCATCAGGGCCTGTCCAATGGGCCAAGCCAGAAGACGGTGGAAGAAAAGAAGGACGCAACACCGATGGGGACCATGTGGAGAGATCAGACCCCCCTTGCTGGAGGAGAACAGACACCGTAATTGTGCACGGCACATTATGGTAAAATGCTCGCCACACCAAATTTCTGTTTTAAAGCAAGCAGATCTCAATATAAAAATGTATTGTACACGGGACGTTCCTCAACCTCTCCTGAACAGTTTAAAAACGTGTGTTTAGCAGCGTTTGCATTCAGAAGCGTTTACTGAAGACCCTCCCAAATTGATTACAAAGCACTAAGACCAAGTATTTATTAACCATTTCAATCATTCTGTGAGAACAGTGCGAGTAGCAGCTCAGAAAGCAGTGTGCTTGTAGCTAGCTGTTTTGGTTGGTTTGTTAATATGGATCCCATGATGAGCATGTGTGAGGAAATGCTCCGGATGTTGCTTTTGCTGAGGCTCCAAAGACGTAGAAAATTGTGTGAGGACCAGAGCTCCTCGCTACTGGACACATCCATTGATGGCTCAATGCACGTCCTCAGGATATACTTTACTAATATGCATGTTCAGCTGCGTAATTTTTTTTTTAATTTACACGCATGTCAATTGCCACCTTTGACGTTCTCTTGGAAAAGGTTAGACCCCGTCTAGTTTGCATGGACACAGACATGAGGAAAAGCGCACCAGAGGAACGTCTGTTGGCGACTCAACTTCAGCGTCAAGTAATGCAAGTCGTGTATTGTACAGCATAATTGGCTTATGAGGGGAATATATCACATGGTATATCAAGCATGCAGGCAGTGATAATGGAGTTTTTTGGTGTGTTTTATAATAAATAAAAAGGTTTCCCCTAAAAACTCTTCTAGATGAAAAGCCGCCACGTTTGGCGCTTGAAATGCCTCTAAACACAGCTTCTAGAGGTTTTTGTTGGAACCCAAAAAAAGCGTTCAAACTCCACTGCCTAGAAACAACTATAAACAATCCTGTGTACATGTACTGATAAGAGGAGAGATCGGGAGCAGTTGAAAATAATGCCCAACTTCTCCTAAACATCCATTTACCAGCAGCAGTGTACATGAGGCTTAGAAAGATATCTCCGATGACAAGTTTAAGAGTTCAAAGCAACCCAACCATTCTTAATGGGTTCTCTTTGTAAGATGAAAGAATGACTTGACAAATCTAATAATACTTTGCTGCAGTACGATTCTGCGAATGATACGACTGCCAGTTATGCAAAACTACCCCATCAGTCAGTGCGGCTCATTGGAAATATTATACAACTGAGTCACTAGGCTAATCTTTCCATTCTGTTGCCAAGAAGAGAAATTGAATTGCTTATATCAAGTTGTACCTGATCAAATCCAAAAGATGGCACTTTTCAAAACTGAAAATCCTCAGGCTAGCCATACACAGATGAAGAGAAAATCAGTTGGTTTATCTATCCATGCTAAACAGCGTTTGAATAGAGCAGCGGTCTCCAAAATGCGGCCCATTGCATGCCTTTTTCAGGCCCTTGAGAATTCCTCCCAGAGATATGAAGAGCTATCAACCTCTTGACACTGGCCGCGGCATCAAGTGCAAGGTGGATCTAAATCAATGATTTTAATTTATTTATTTTTTTAAGAAAAAAATAAATAAAAAATTATATATATATATATATATATATATATATATATATATATATATATATATATATATATATATATATATATATATATATATATATATATATATATATATATATATATATATATATATATATATAAATAATCAAAAATATTTTAATAAAATGACTTTGGAGTGAAAATCTAAAAGATAGCTTTCTATTTAAGACACATTAATAATTTAGTTTATTCAGCATGAAATGGAGCTTAGTTGTGTAGCATGAGGCTGTATATTCTGCAATATATATTTACATTTTTGGTTAACTCTTTCAATGAATCCAAGCTCTGCAAGCCGATGCACTGCATTGTTGCAGTCACACAACTTCACAGTAACAGTGAGATAAACCAAAGCTCAGGAATATTCCTTTATAGCATTGTTTTGCAAATCTATGTACACTAGAAATTGTATGATTGGATCGGATCCGATTTCGCCGTTTTACTAACCTGGCAGCTTATTATTCTAGATAGGAAACCTTAATTTTGTTCGCAAATATTAAAGATTCTAACTACCAGTCATTACATTTAAAGTGCACTGGTCATTTAAGATCCATCATCATGGCAGCACCTGTTAGCGGGCATCTACTCACCTGCAGCCGCCACGTACCTCACCTTGTTGTGTCACTGCCACATCACCAGCCCTCCCAATAAAGTAAATGGGACTGTTTGCGAGTCAACAGTGGGTCAGAGGAGGACCCGCTGCAGGACAGAGGTGACAATTGCTGTGAAATTATGATTTAAAAATCAATATCTTTGAACCTGGTTTAGTCAATTTTGTCAAGCCAGGTTGTGCTTGCAGGGCCACCCAGGGATTGCATTTTAACCAGTTTCAGTATCCAAACAAAAGTCTGTATTAAGATATATTTGAGTCCAACCAGTTTCCAAGTCTACAAACAGGAACGGTCTCTCTAAATATGTAGACTGGGAGATCTGCTGTTGAGATTTGACAAAGCTTTCCTTTCGCCTCTCCCTACACCTATGAGGACTTATTGGCTGCGATGATTTACTGCATTCTGCATGTTTATCACAATGTGAAACATTGAGCTCCTGCATGTGCAGCTGTAAGCCTGATGCCTCTGGACAAGGCGCGGAGAGCCGCCTTCTCATCCTTCTCGTATATCAGTCGTGTATTCTCTGTCTAGATGACGAGAAAGAAGAGCAGGTGCAGTGGATGAACCAAGACACTACATAAGGCCATACGAGACAGCAAGTGTGAGCAGTGTCTCCTTTCATACAGACCAGAGCTCACTAGAGACCTCAAGCTAAGATCTTTCTAGAGAGAAGGTTGAAGAGAGAAAAAAAGACGTAATGATTTATTTTATTAAAACAAAAAAATCTATTTCTAAAACATTTAAAAAACGCTGCCACTTAATCAATGCAGATCACAGGGACTGCCTCTCTGCAAAGGGTTCCCCATTCCGCAAATACCCACCTTGTGGGCACCACCCCACTGCTTGTTCCTCAGCTGGTGACACTACCTTACGCTTATGGCAGCCAGATGATCCTCTCCCTTGTGACAGTGCTCTGGCATAGCAGACAATCGTTAGGCCAAATGAGCAGGCAAGGTGGGTGTAGGGTGTCGGGGGGGGGCTCTCTGTGTTGCCTGCAGAGACACTGGATGGTCAAGGTGACAGTGTCTAATGTATTAACAAAGGTAAGTCCTGTGTAAGCTACAGGTTGCTGAAGTCCCTGCTCACACAGGTCCAAGGATATGCCATGTGGCAGTGCGGATTGGCCCAGCACTATCATATGGAGCGAGTCACATGCTATAGGAATGGTGTACTTTCTATGGATCCTGGTGCTGAACAGACATGGGGTAGGGAAGGAAGTATGCGCAGATGAGGAACGAGTACAAAAAAGAACCCGTTTCTTTGCTCTGCATATTAAGGTGAACATGGGTACAAGAGAATCATCTCCTGACCTGGTTGGATTTGGTGACTGATCTACATAGAAATAGCATTGGTCAATTTTAGCAGATCGAGTTTTTCTCCGAGGTAAGGCGGACAGTGGTGGTGTGTGGGTGGGCTCCCTTTCCCACCTTCATGGGCATGAACGCCCAGTCAATCCACATAAACATGTGTATCCAGGAACCTGTAAATAAAAGAAAGCTTTGGGCCCTCATGCCTGCACATACAACTGTCCCATCTGGGGCCGGGTTTACATTTCTCTTAAGCATTCTCATCTTTGTGCAATGAGCCTTGCTGGAAACACCCACGAAACCACCTCTTACTAATGATTACAAGACAACACCTTTCTTATTTTAGGCGTGAAACCCTGCTCCATCCACAACTTTAATGTCAACACCAAAACCAGATTGACAGGATGCAAAGAAGAACAGGACACGTGGAACAAATTCTATAAGACAGACAGAAACCAAGATGCAACTGGCTGTGTTGGGTTATCACACTTTGCAATCAGCAAGTCACCACGAGATTTATGTCGCGTACACATAACCAGACTTTGACAGCAAAGGTCTGACAGAACGAATCTGCCGGACAATTCAATCGTGTGTGGGCTTCATTGGACCTTTGCTGGAGGAGGAGGAGGGAGGAGGAGGGAGGAGGGCAAGACCCCCAAAGTCGGAAGAAGAAAGCCGGGCTCCTCCGCTATCTTCTGCTCGCTCTTTTGCTAGCGGAGGAGTCCGGCGAGAAGACCCCCGGAGCTGTGCAATAAACTATTTTAACCCTGTGTTGTTTTTTTACATTTTTTTCACAGGTGAATGGGTAGGGGTACGTTGTACCCCATACTCATTCACATAGGGTGGGGGGGCCGGTATCCGGCTCCCGGATTCCGATAATCCCCCCGCCCGCAGACCGACAACCAAAAAAAAAAAAAAAAAAAAAAAAAGGGACGGCAACTTGGCAATTTTATTTTTTGAAAACAAAACCACAATCTACGAAATATAACAGCTTGCCACTAATCACCCAACGATCCACTGCTCCACCGTCATGGGGATTCCTCTCCCCCCCCCCCCCCCCAAAAAAAAATAACTATGCCTGCTAATGGATGATGTTCTGAAAGCAGGTTAGGCAACTATTTACATTGCACCAACAGTCAGAGCTACTCAGATGCCACAAAGATGCCAGGAGTGTCAGTGGCAGGGCCTGACAACAAAAACATGGCCACCTTTCGACAGACTATTAGCAATACTGAGGAACAGAATAATTACTTGCAAAACCGCAGTGTCTAGAGCCATCTGACCACAAGTAGAGATAAGGGAGAAAAAAATAAAAAAAATAAAAGAACAAGATAAAATGTGAAAGCAAATACATCAAAAAACAAGCAGATTAGATTACCATTTCCTATTCTTATTAAAGTGGAACTTCAGTCATTTTTCTTCAACTTTCTGCCAGTAAATACAATACAGGTCACTTACTGCTTCTTGTCTGGTAAAAAGCCTAGGCGTATGACAATCATGCACAACTCTCTCACTCTTGTAGAGTTTGCCAGGAAGGAAGTGTGGGGGGGGGGGGCGAGTCATAAAAAGGGCCAATGAGAGCAGCAGAGCTGGAGGTGTGCCTCTGTGTCTGTGTAACTCCAAAATGTGAACAGGCAGCAGCTTCAGCTGCCACAGTTAAAATGGTCCCAGCCAGAGTGGAGGGAGATTTCTGCAGCATATTTGGCAAGTACAGAATTATCACAGTAGATATAAAATAATATGCAAAGTTGATGGAGGGGAGCTGCATAATGGCAAAGATTTTTTATTACAAATTATGTGAGCAGACTGCAGTTCCTCTTTAATGAGATTCAATTTACCATAAATCAGTTTGCATACCCATATATGTGATAGGGCAGCCACCCAAGCCATCTTCATGGTTATGGCTGTTCCTGGTGGCCTGTTGCTGTCAGTGGGAGGGACAGGTTATAATACTTGTTCCACTCACAATGGTTCTCCATAAACTATGATGTCAATAGCCTCTTCTGTGCAGATAAACCCGTCAGCTCAGCACAAGATGACAGCTTTACAGAGCTTTCTGAACCACTTGATAGAGTTTGTGCTATGGTGGCAATCAGATCATAAGGTCACATATGACCAGTGTTGGTCATCTTACTTTAAAAAAAAGTAATTAGTTAAGTTACAAATTACTTCTTCCAAAAAGTAATTGCGTTAGTAACTCGTTTACTACATTGGAAAAGTAATTAGTTACTCAGCAAAGTAACTGACAGGGGTGGCAGCAGTGGTACTTGAGGGGGGGGGTGCCATCCTCTCCCACCACCTCTTACTGATCCCATCCCTACCCTATGCCCCCCCCATCACCTCTGTTGTAATAGTGATGGTGGGTGGGTAGGGGTGGAAACAGTAAGAAGCAGAGGACTTGGGATGGATCGATTGCACTGCAATTCGAATCGTCAGACAGTCACTTACTTAAATGCCTCCAGGGATGCCTTTCCTCATGGAGGGAGAAAGGGAGAGAGGGAGAGAGGGAGAGGGAGAGCTCTGGATAGGCGGGGCGGAATGGGAAGCGGTGGTCCAGACAGTCCGAGTCTCAGCCTCTTCTCAGCTCAGCGGGCAAAAGCCCCCCTCCCCGCAGCAGAATGAACGGCCAGGCAGCGCGGCCACGGCGGGCAGTAGATGTAATTGCGGTAACACCGCCCAAGTAATGGGAACTGAGTTACCATGAGGGAAAGAGTAATCAGTACGATTACTCGTAACCCTCTAAAGTAACTCCGTTTATTTTAACTGAGTTATTTACATCACTGCATATGACCACTTGGGTAATTTTTTAAGTGAACTTTTGGAATGCTATGTGCATTCAAGAAATTAACAAGTCTTTACTGTCCTCTGTAGCTGCGGGCACTGTGGAGCAAATCATCTTCAATGTTCAAAGCATTAGCACTGAAGTTATCCAAGTCTCAGCTCTCAGCAGATCAGCTCCCCCTTCTAGAAGGGACTCAGCAGCCTTATAGCTTTTGAATCTCTAATGCAAACCCAGAGCACACAGAACAGGAAGTCTGAGAGGGAGAGCAGACCTTCTTAGTAAAAGGACTTAAATGACTACAGTGCTGCTGCTGTGAAAGGTGAGGCTGCATTTGTGTTAACGTGGAGTTCCACCCAAAAATGGAACTTCCATTTTAAGTGAAGTTGACCCCCTGACATGACACATTTGGCATGTCATTTTTTTTATTTATTTATTTTTTTGGGGTGGAAGGAGCGGATACCATGGCACCGGAAGGAAGTTAACCTCTCCCCCCCCTCGCTCTCGACAATCATTTGGGACACATCACAGGACCCAGATGATTGCCCGGCCAGTCACAGCGCACAGCGTGGCATATACAGTGCATGCCTGGCTGTGAAGCCACAGCCAGGCACCCACAGTGACAATTCCAGCACCGCAGAGAGGAGGGGGAGAGTAGCGGGCTTCATTCGCCCACAGCGCTGGACCGTGGGATAGGCGAGTGCCTGATTAATAAAAGTTAGCAGCTACACTTTTTGTAGCTACTGATATTTATATGGGTGAAACTCTGCTTTAAAGCTTGTTAAAAATATGTAAATACTTGAACGTCCACAACCAGGCCACAGGTCAACATTACTACTTACAAACTTTACTAAATCAGAGGGACAGGTAAAGCAAACTCTGGCCACCAAACAAACTTTCTAATAAGAGAAAAACAAACATAGTATTATTAACAGGCACAACATGCAAAAGGTTCAAGAACTGAGAAGGGGGGAAAAAAAAATAAAGTCTGAGCAAATCAACTCACCCATCAAGAATGGGTTGTGCCAATGGTTGGGCACAGTTTACAGGCATACAAATATTCCCTGGCCCAACAGTAAATGACCAGATTGAGTGAATGTGTTCTGATGTCTGTAGACACCTTACTTATATTATAAATCAGAGATAGAAACAACGGCTACATTTCGCATTCCTAGATCTTGAGCATTGAAGTCTTCCTCTTAGGGTTTCGTAGCACATAAATCAGGCAGTATAAGAGAGTAGAGGCGTCTGCAGGAAATCGGCGAGCGGTGAACAGCTCCGCACTGCTGCCGTCCAGCTGTGAATACTCTGGGGTGTAGGACAGAAGCAGTTTTCAGGTCTGTTCTCAGCAATAATCCACATGTACAGGAAAGAGTTGGAAGTGAATTGTATCAATGTGGCCTGGGATGACCTGGCTCCAGTATTCTATTTCCAGACCCTGGGATTATGGCTAAATACACTTTAGGTCTTCCTAGTATTTAACACCTCTAGCAGTTTTTAGAAAGCATTTTCTTTTCTGAGCATAATGAAGCCTCTCATTTCACTCCCCCTCTCCGGAGCTCAGAATACCTTCCGCAAGTGAAGCTCTCAGTCCAAGCATGGCTGGAAGAGCATACAGACTGCAGCCTAGGTGACCTGCCCATCAGTCTGATCTAATGGATCAACACCATTTACCAATGACTTTTGTAGGTCTGCCCTTCTCAAGCAGGGTTCTGTGGAACCATAGGGGTCCTCCAGAGGCTTCGAGAAGCTGCTTGAGCCATGAATAATATAGATAGATCAGATAAGAAACCACTGACATCAACAATGTGTCTAGCCATCTATAGTGGGAAGAGTCTTCCCACTGACCTCCAAAGTAAGTGGCATTCTTCCCACCAGTGTTAATTTTGACGTCAAATTTCTTGACTAAAATGCCATTTTAGTTTTAGTCGTATTTTAGTCGGGGGTTTAGTGAAATTGCAATGCATTATTTAGCATTTCTCTTGAATTTCCAAAAAAAAAAAAAAAAAAAAAAAAAAAATCAGTAAAAACCTACCACATAGTAGACATCCCAACCTGCAAAAACTAATTTCAGCGAGGTGGCAAACCCATTTCAAGGAGGTGGCACAGTGCGGCGCTTCACGCACCCCCCCTCCCCCACCAGAGTCTGAAGAGTTCCCCTTAAAATCAGGGCAGCGGAAACATAGCAAATGGGCTCAGCGAACAGACATTGGGGGAGGGTCAGTGTAATCTGGATGCAAATCAAGTTTATATCATTTTCTTCACACAAATGGAGCTTTCTTTTGGTGGCATTTGATCATCACTGGGTTTTTTTCATATTTTATATTATATAAATGAAAAAAATAAATAAATAAATAAATAATAAAAAAACTCACATTTGTAATTTTACATATCCAAGAATGCAATGCTTTTCTGTGATCTGAACAATATGTCTAATTAATGTTATCATAAGGCGAGTTCTCTCCATCCTAAAGTGTGCTCTGTAATCATTTTAAGCCACTCCCACTGTTTGACATGATCAGGTCAACAAAGTTCCTTTTCCCAGTGTGCCAAGAGAAATGGGGAAATCACCTGATATTTGTACTCCCCTTTGATCAGTGTCCCCTGGGAGAATAATTGACCAGTCGGGGTTTCCCAAATTATTTCACCTGTTTCCCAGGTACCAGCACTCCTCTATAGATCCCGTCATGTGTGTGCACCACTCAGGGGCTGCCTGCACGGTCACCAGGCTTTGTGTGGAAGCACAGAGCCAGCCAGGAACACAGTGCTGCCAGAGAAGACATTGCCGTGTATAACAGTAATGAGCGTCCTCACACTCACCAGCTCTCTCTCACCTCCCTCTTGAATCCCCCCACAAGCTCCTTCCACACAGCTGCCGCTCACCTCCCATTTTCTGTCCCGACTTCCTAACTCTCTCTGAGCTGGACTGACAGAGGGCAGGGTGCTCAGTGATTGGGGGAGCCTGAGGGTTACGAGAGGAGGGCGGAGTAACAGTCTGGGACACATAGGAAGTCCCATACTGAACCTGCTTCACACACTAACTAAAAAAAGAAATGTGCATTAAATGTGACTTGGAAAGAAGATTCCCGGTCACGAAAAATGCTTTTCTGTAGCAACATGAGGCTTGCTTGGTCAAATTTCCAAATCAATGCTATTCGAGTGCAAGTTCACAGGAGCATGGCACTCCTAACTATGAGTGCAACGGATCAAAAAAAAAAAAAAAAAACTCACGGATCGGATCATAGTCATGGATCGGATCATTTTTTGAATCAAAAAATAATTGAATTTGCAAAAACCTGTGAAAATTCCACCACTATATATCATGACGCCAGTTTGTTTAAAAGTGATCGCTCCATCATTTGACGGAGCCATTACGTTGTAAACGGCCGCCGGGTGTACCAAGATGGCTGCCACTCCAGAGCTAGGCTGAAGCCGTGGCCTTTCCTACGGCTGAGGCCGTGGAGCGCTCTGCGTGCGCCAATCCGAACGGGGTGACCCATTCGGATCACAGATCGGTGACGATCCGTTGCACCCCCTACTCCTAACCCTCTTGTATTGAATTGCATTGTTCCTGTATTGTCTCCCATTATATTGTAAAGCGCTGCGCAAAGGGTTGGTGCTATATAAATCCTGTATACTATAATAATAAATGGTGGCACCATTGGATCACAAAACTCACAAAATTTCAAAAGAAAATTAGGAATTTGACCCATGTATAGCTGGCTTAAGAGGGGAAATCCTCCAATGGGGACACTAGTTCTGGTGACACGCTGAAATTCTCTCAGTTTGGAGGGATTGCCTCTCACTTCCTGGCTATGGAACAGCTAGTGAAGGGAAATCCCCTCAATAGGACACAGAAGGCAAAAAAAAAAAAAAAAACCACCACACACACACACACACACACACACACACACAAACACACACACACACACACACGGGTGGGGGGGGGGGTTATAACCCCGAAAAATTATTTATCTTTAGTTACATTTTAACCCCCTGTAAAAATTCAACAAGAATCTACCATTGGTAAGATTCAAATAAGATGCTCTGCTGAAAATTCTGTCCTTCTGCACCTGAAAAATAATAAGATTTGAACAAGGTCCATTACTTAAAGAGGAGGGCGGTTTAAAAAAAATAAAATAAAAGTCAGCAACTGCAAACTCTGTAGCTGCTGACTTAATAAGCACACTTAACTGTCCAGGTCGCCCGCGATGTCAGCCGCCCAAGGCCGACCCGTCCCTCGGCTCTCGGGTCCCAGTGCCGCCATTCGATCTAAGGGAAACAGGCAGTGGAGCCTTGCGGCTTCACTGCCCGTTTCCTACTGCGCATGCGCGAGTCGTGCAGCGCTTTGTGAATGGGGCGCGCTGTGTTCTGGGACACACAGTTCCCAGAACACAGCGCGACCCATTACCCAGAAGACACCGCACGGAGGAGAGAAGGAAGATCTCCGCGGAGGAGGAAGAGGCAGATTAGGATGATGTGCCTAGCAACAGGCATTTCTGGTAAGTTAAAAAAAAAAAGAATCTTTTTTTTCAGATTGTTTGTGTATTTTTTTTTTTTTCAGGGTGGCCCTCCACTTTAAATAAATTAAGTGTGTAAATGAGGGTCAAGAAGGCAGCATTTTCAATACAAAGCCAAGATCAAGAACACGGAGACACAACCTCAAACTAGCAGGAGGAAAGTCCAAAACTAATCTTAGAAAGTATTATTTTACTGAAAGAGCTGTTGACGAGTCGAACAGACTTCAACAGATACAGCGAGTCAGTAAACAAGTGAATATAAACATGCTTGGGAGAGAGAAAAAATAAAAATAAAAAAATATGACTATGTAACAAAAGAGCATACCTGATGGACCTATTGTTCCATCTTTACTGTCACTCTCCTAATGTTTTAATGACTCACTGTCAAATCCCTAGCAGGCCCAAATGACGCAAACACTTCATTATATCCCCTCCCCCACCTAACACAATAGACGCAAGAATGGTTTGCTTTAACAATGGGCAGAGTACAGTTTTCGATTTGCATTATTTTTGGGTTACTTTATGCTGGTGTGTAGGAAAGAGATTTGCTATTTCGATAAATATAAACTGCAATGTTCATTTGACCTTTATGTCAAATTCAGCCCTACCCATGAGTGGTGTATTAGCTAAAGTTCAGTGAAACTGCTGTGCTTTTTTTTCAAAGATTATGTTTAGTAAGAAATGTTAAGTCAAGAAGAGTAATATAGATCACAAGACAAAGTATCAGGCTTAAACAAGTTGCATAAGTCACAATATATCTAGTACAAGTCTGTGGGAAATTAGGAAATATTAAGCGATGGGGAAATTCTGACTGGTCCATTCGTTTGTAGTGTGTCTTTGTCATATTACTGGTCATCATTTATGTATGTTTTCCTCTAAAATGTAAAATAAAAATGTTATAAAAAGGGCCCCTATCTGGATGAATATTTCAGGGATGACCCCGTCAGAAATAGACAGTAACTTAAAGCCCATTTCTCATTCCATTATGCAGGAATTTGTCAGGACAGATGACAAGGGAAACACAATCACTTCCCCCTCTTCCTCTGTCACAATAGGCGAAAGGGCAGAGGGAGGTGTTCTTTCCAACACACATTATACAAATGTAAACCAGGCACACCAAGGATTAGCAGGCAGGAAAAAAACAAAAAAAAGCTTTGTTATCTTCACGCGTTTCATATACACAGTTCAGCCTTTCGGTCAGGCAGCTAAGGCTTCCTTTAGGGCATGTCTAAACACAATAACCAACTTAGGAGAGTCTCTGGAGTGTCCAAGTTCTATCACCTCATAGCAAGATTCTTCAACTTTCTAAAACTACTTAACCTCTTAAACCGGCCACAGACGAGTCGAAAACCAAAGCCGACCATACGCTAGTACATTTTTGGACGAACATTCTTAGTACATTCAATGACTTGACGAATGCTATGCAAAATTTAGCTTGCTTTAAAATATTTGATTTTGGAATGAATGGATTTTTCTGAATGAAAACCACTTAGAAAATGTGTTTTTGTCAAAAAAATTTATTCCATCCTGGTCCTTCAAATTCTTTTCACTGCTGTCGAAAACGATCATCATTTTGATCAGAGAGCCCACTATCGATTGGAAAATTGGACGAAAGTTGGAAAACAAAAATATTCTACTAGTGTATGGCCAGCTTTACATGAGAACTGCTGCGTAGAAGGTAGACCATAAAATATGACGTCAGACAACTTAACCCGAAGGAGATGCTGATGGTTGCCTGGGAAGCAAAAAGCATGCAAAAAGGCCAAATTGCATCTGTAGCTCTATACTGGCCATTTTAACCATCCTGTTCCATATCCTAAGCTCTGTATAGAGTAGGAAAAGACTAAGTTGAGTCAACCTCTCTATTTGTTGTTGTAGCCATTGCCATCAAGACAGAAAGTCAGAAGGAAACTCAAAATCTTAGAGCGGTCACCAGTTACCAGTTCCTGTGAGAACTGTCCGAGAGGAGCATCCCTTGTATTTTATAGATTTCTTTATTTCCCCGTTTAATATTTTTAGGCAAGAAAATAAAAATTCCCAAATTTGCCAAAGATAGGAGGAGTTTTAACCTTACAAAATTCAAAAATGTTGGCTTTAGACAGGACACAGTAGTAATGTAAAGTAGTGGTTGCCTGGTAAAACAAAGCATGCAGTGGGGGGCACAGGCATCCAACATTGAGTTGTCACTCAAGAGTCTTGGCCAGAAAAGTGTATGGCATGCTTAAGAAAGTTCACACATATGTATTTAGCATTGTTTGCCTGGAGCTCCGCTTTCGACTGGCCAATAACATAAGAAAGCTAATTTTAGTGCTCAGGAACCCAAACCAGAAATAACCTTGTCATCCATCCCTTCCTGTTTAACTTTACATTGTATGAACATAATATTCCCAGAATTCTGTGTTATTCACAGCGCAGTCAACACCGAAAATAGAGAACGGACTCCTGGATTGAATTTAGCGCTACATAATTAAATATGTATTCAGGGACATAAATACAGGACTAATGATATACATCACACCACACACATAAATAATACACACACGCCAGCAATGGTAGCGTTCTAATCGGTGGTGCGACGCCACACCAATTCCCAAAAGTAGTTTCTGTACTACTTTTGATGGTTTGGAGGTGTAATTTCCATTGACATCTGTGCCGAAATCCGCAGGGGTCCCTGAAATCGCCCCCCGAAGTCGGGACATGAGGGAATGAAATTTCAGCTGTACTCGCACAATTTCATTCTCGCAGTCAGTGTGAACCTAGGCTAAACCATAACAGTGAACATTAACAATTCTTGTTTGCGCCATTGTGGTCTCTTAAATATACTTTTGTATTTGACATACTTTTCTGTTTGGTACGTGCAAAAATAAATAAATAACTAAAAAGACCAAAATTATCCTGCCAGAAATCTAGTGAACTGATAACTAAAATGAGCATATGAAAACCATAAAAAAAAAAAAAAAAAAAACACTATGGCGTGTTGTAGTCATTGCATACTTCCTGTCCTAGCATGACAATGCTGCTCTTCCAAAAATATATTATATATTCTCAGCAGGCTTGCCACTGCTTTTAAAATTCAACATAAAAAACACTCAAGATTTCAAAAGACTGCATTACACTATACAAGCTCAGGTTGCTGGTAAAAATAAGTGAAATGCAAAACTCCAATGGGTGTAAAGAGATGTCGGCTTGCCACCTTCTCACTCTATCTTTGCTGTACCAAGATGGCCATCGAGGAACATCACTTCCATTATAAAATTTGATGAGTCGCCTAATCTGATGGAACACCTGCACCTAAAGCATTTAGACCAGTGATTCTCAACCAGGGTTCCTCCAGCATTGGGCAATTTCTGCCTCTCAGATAAGTTCCCACTCACACCATTGATCGTTTTAGCTACCTGTAAGGAGGTAATTCTTCCCAATGACCAAAAGTGTAAGGACCATTCTTCCCACTGACCATCACACTAATGTATCACGAGTTGTAGATTTCTATTTTTAGCAGGGGTTCCCCAACACCAGAGAACTATTTCAAGGGTTCCCCTGTGTTGAAAAGGTTGAGAAAGGCTGATTTAGACTCTCCTAGAAGAGGAAAGGGCTATGACATACAAGGAAGGGGGGAGCTGTGCTAGGGAATTGACCATTTGAGTGAAAAATCCCTAGCAAGTTCAAAGACACATGGCAATGTCAATAAATATTTTTTTGTGAAAAGGAGAACATGACTCTAGAATGGCCTCTCAACCTTTTTACCTCAGAGGAATCCTTAAAATAATTTTCAGGTCTCAAGGAACTCCTGGTAAGATCAGCTTAATAGGGGGGCATTGGTAAAATGTCCCTTACGTTGGTGGTGATAAGTGGGAAGAATGGCCACTTACATGTGTGGTCAGAATACACCCTTGCAGTTGTGCCACTGGCTCCGCCAACTGGTGGTGGATCTGAAACTATGCAGCAACCATCTGATGGGAGATACGTTAGCCACATCTCAAGGAACCCCTCGCCACCACTGGAGAAACCCTAGAGCAGTGATGGTGAACCTTGTCACCCCAGATGTTCTAGAACTACATTTCCCATGATGCTCATGTACTCTGCACTGTAGTTGAGTATTATGGTAAATGTAGTTCCAAAAAATCCCGGGTGCCAAGGTTCACCATCACTGCCCTAGAGTTCCATGAAACCCTGGTTGGGAATGGCTTCTCTAGAACAATTGTGAGCTATAGAATGTACAGTCAGAGATACAGTTATACAAGAGAGCAGATAGAGGAAGAGTGATGTATTGTGGTGTCAGCTGTGAGCTATACTGAGGATGTGGTTTCTACTTGCAGTACATTATTGACTCACACTTACACTGTTATCTATGTCTCGCACTAACAAAACATGATTTAACAGAAAAATTTGACAGGTACCCACTGACACTTCCATTCCGGTCGAACTAGGCGATCTGAACCAGAAGTTCTCCTTCCCCCTCCCTTCCGAAGTCTTTTGTGACATGAGAAGATTTTAGGACCAGCCACAGGGCACAGCGCTGCTCGCGCATGCGCAGTGGGCACCTGGCTGTGAAGCTGCAAGCTGTCAAAACCAGGTGACCATAGTAGAGATGCCGGCACTGCTGACGGAGAAGAGAGGGTGTAAACTGCTGGATTGTGGGACAGGTGAGTGTGTGTTTATTAACCACTTCAATACAGGGCATTTTTACCCCCTTCCTGCCCAAGCCAGTTTTCATCGCTGTCGCACTTTGAATGACAATAGCGCGGTCATGAGACGATGTACCCAAGTTAAATTTTTATCATTTTTTTCCCATAGAGCTTTCTTTTGGTGGAATTTGATCACCTCTGCATTTTTTATATTTTTTGAGCTATAAACAAAAGAAGAGTGATAAGTTTGAAAAAAAAAAAAAAAATTCCCCAGTTTAGGCCCATATTTATTTTACATATTTTTGGTAAAAATAAATTGCAATAAGCGTATATTTATTGGTTTGCGCAAAAGTTATAGCGTCTACAAAATAGGGGATAGTTTTATAGCTTTTTCCCCCCCCCCCTTTTTTTTTTTTTTTTACTCGTAATGGCAGCGATCTGCGATTTTTATCGTGACTATGGTACCATTGGCATTTATACAGCGATCCATGCTATAAAAATGCATTGATTACTGTATAAATGTCACTGCCAGGGAAGGGGTTAACACTAGTGGGTGATCAAGGAGTTAACTGTTACCTAGGGAGTGATTCTAACTGTAGGGGGAGGGGACTCACAAGGGGAGGTGACCGATCGGTGTTCCTCTGTACTATGATCACATGATCGGTCTCCTCTCCTGAGAGAATGTGGATCTGTGCGTTTACACATACATATCCACGGTCCTGCTCAGTTAAATGGGCAATCACATGTGCCCAGTGGACATCACGGCCACTGGGCACACACACACACACACACATCGGGTCCCAAGCGACACGGCGGGGGTGTGCGCCCACACGCCGCCCAGGAAGCCCAGGACGTCATATGACGCCTGACCAGGATGGGAGAGCCCATCTGCGGACGTCATACGACAATGGGCAGGTATTGAAGTGGTTAAAAGTCAGCGGGTACAGTTTTTGTAGCTGCTGACTTTTAATAAACCACACAAATGACTGAAACTTCACCTTAAGCCTGGGGAAAAAGAAAAAACATTGAAGCATTACCTGGGCCTCGTTTTTATATGTACTCCATCTATTCTATAGCTTTAAGACCTCATGCACAAAGGACACCAGTAGAGTTAGCTGTAGAATGAGTTTTGCAGCGTTTTTTAGCTAAGCAAAACTATACCCCCCCAAAAACGTATGGCTCAAAAATGCTGATAAACGCCAAACAGTTGCGTTTGTAAGCTTTTATATCAGTTAAAGCATTTTTTTTTTTTTTACAGATGAAAAACTCCTCAAAACCCACTAGTTCTTGGGCCTTTTTTTTAGCAAGAAAAGACCCCCGTCAAAAACTGCTAACATCTAATGTGTGCATGGATACATAGGATAACATGCTAGGGGGTTTATTGGCTGCAGGGGAAAAAAAAAATAAAAAAATAAAAATAAAAAGCCTGAAGGCCAAAAACAGCAGCTGTAAAAACGTCCAGTGTGCACGAGGCCATATTTTATACTGCACATCCATATGCTGTAAATTCAAACACTTGAAATACACTTTGATGCAGATATTCATTTAGAGAAGCTGAGGGGTTTATTTACTAAAATCAAATAGACTGTGCACTCTGCAAGTGCAGTTGCTCCAGAGTTTAGTAAATGAGGGGAAACACTGATTTCCATCATCCAATCGTGTGTAATAAATGTGCATATGATAGGGTATTCTTTGCAAAGTAAAGCTTCACCTAATTTACTAATCTCTGGAGTACAAAAAAGGTTGGGCACAGCAAAGGGAAGATAAAGTAAAAAATAAATAAAAAATATTATATATCATATTTATCGGGGTATAACACGCACCCCAAGTTTAGGAGGGCATTTTAAGGAAAAATGTTTTAGGAGGGAAGTTTAAGGAAAATAAATAAACTTCCATTTAAATGCCCGTCAATGCAGCCTTATCAGTGTGCATCTGCCGCCTTGTCCATCATTGCAGAATGATCAGTGTCATTTGCGTAGACGAAACATGTTTGGAAAACACACACACACACACTTTCCAAACATGTTTCGTCTACGTACTCATCGTACAGTTTGTGCTGTGCAGGGCCATTTTCGCACAACGCACATAGGGTAGCCCATTTACTTGAATGGGCTGCCTTTAGTCTGACAAAATGTACCAAAGAAGCTCCAGAACCCATTCAGGCAGTTTTGGCGCATTTGTTGCACGACTACTAAGTGCACTTCAAATGCCATTAGCAATTAAAAGGCATCGCAAGCACAATTGTAGTGCATTTTTTGCACATTTCCGAAACACATGCAGAAACTAGCATTATGGAAAAACACAGGTGTGTGTGAATGCAGCCTAATGCCTTGTTCACACGACAGGACTTTTTGACAGCAAAGCTCCGACAGAACGAGTCCGTCGGACAATTCGATCATGTGTGGGCTCCATCGGACCTTTGCTTGCCAAAAATCCGGCGGACATTAGAAATAGAACATGTTTTAAATTTTTCCACCGGAACTCCGCCGGATCAAGAAATCCGTTCGTGTGTATGCTAGTCCGGGCGGACAAAAACCCGACGCTAGGTCAGCTATTGGCTACTGGCTATGAACTTCCTTATTCTAGTCCAGTTGTACGTCATCACGCTCGAATCCGTCGGACTTTGGTGTGATTGTGTGTCGGAAAGACCGTCGGACCTAGTCCCTCGAAAAGTCCGGTTGTGTGTACGTGGCATTACTGTGCGGTATAAACTCCTCTGTTTTTATTTTTTAGCTTTCCCCCTCCTTCCCAGTTCATACAGCTCTGTAGGTAATATCAATCAGAGAAAGGCAGGCCACAAGTAAATCAGCCAATGTTGGGACCGTATTATAATCTCTTTATCACCTATAGGGTTAATTCAGCCAATTAGTACAAAGTTCAGCAGTGATAACAGAAATTTCACAAAACAATATTCATTAACCAGCAAATAATTTTTCCAAGCTGTAGCAGCCATAAACTATCCCCATCAGCAAAGATAGTACCTTGCTGAAAGTCTTTACTTTAGATTAGAACTCTAACCTACCTGTTCATAAACAAGACTGCTAATGACATGATTCACCATCAGATGTTCGTCCACGAACACACCCTGGTATCTACCAACCAAAGTATTTTTTAGAATAAAGCCGGCCATACACCTATAGATTATCTGCAGATTTTCTATGGTTAGATGGAAAAAGTGGGAGATTCCTTCATCCACACAGTATAGCGAACATGGAGAAATCTGTTGCACTTTTTCCCCATCTAACCATAGAATATCTGCAGATAATCTATAGGTGTATGGCCAGCTTTAGGCTGGGTTCACACATACGCAATGCGGGAACCAGCGTGGTTCCTGTGTGGGTTCCCACATCTAATGTCACTCGCAGGCAGTTCAAACTGCTCTCAGTGAACCGCTATGGTGTCAACAGAAATTTAATGACACCCCCAGATCGGTTTACAGATCGCAGTGTGAACTGTCAAATGGTAGGGGCTAGGGGCGGGGGGGGGGGGGGGGGGGGGTCAAGTGCCCCCCCTGGAATCAGGGAATCGGATCAGCACTGTTAAATTCAGCAGTGGCGTCGCTATTTGGGTCTGGGCAGCCCGCACCCTGGTGCTACCTGCCAGTCAGGTGACACCATCAAGGTGTTGTCAAGCCCCGCCTTGCTACACTACTGACCAGAGTCCTCCAGGGAAACCCAGAGGGATCACTGCTGTAGTCTCGCTGGGTCTGGTAAGAGGGCACGTCTGCCATTATCTGTTACTTATCCTAGGGACTGTACTATGTCTCCAGTCTCTGACCATGATAACGCGATAATGACTCAGGGCTTTCACAATGGAGTGCGAGGAGCGGCTCTTTCAGGGTGCTTTGCAGGCACCATTTTTTAGGGCTGTAGTGCCTGCAAAGTGCCCCAGTGTGAAAGGGTTCTGAACGGTGCACATTTAGGTGATCTGACCTGTAGGTACAGGGAATCTTTATTATAAGCTCATCTGTGGGTACATAAGCGGTGTTAACTACCACTTTATATTCTTGTCAATGAAATTAATGAACACCCAAGCGCTTGATGCACCTAAAGGCATTTGCAAAAACACAGCTTTTCTCCTGGATTTAGAAGAACTGTGCAAACACTCCGTGTGCATGGAGCCGAAGGCTGGCCATACAGAACAATTTTCTTATTCAATTTCCTTTAGATTTAGCTTCAACTAGGTAGTGGAAGGACCTGCCTGATTACATACAAATATAAAGTGTTTAGGTTTGACCTCACATTATATGGTTTTGGTAAATTCAAAGGAAAATTGTACAAGAAAATTGTATAATGTATGGCAAGCCGAAGGCTGGGTTCACACCATCCCCACATGCAGCTCCCAGCAGGGGTCCGGCGCTTCCTCGTTCGCCGTTTCAGTTCCGATTTCAGACCTGAAAACGGACCAAGAGACGCACAGGGCTCCTGTGAAAATTTGCACCGGAGCTGCAGCGGAGATACATGAACTGCCTCCAAAGAGAGACTGTCAAAATCTCCTGTTATTGCGAATTGGATGTGGGATTTCACATCCAATTCGCAATGGTGTGATCCCAGGCTAAATGTCATTTTCACCTAGAGATGTACCTTTTTCTATTAAAAAAAAAACAAAAAAAAAACCCCAAATAGAATCTGATTGCTGTGGAGAACAATATTTTTCCCCATGAGACTCGCTAAAACACAAGATCAGCAGTCTGATAACCACCCAAACATCCTTATCAAGCAAGCTTTTAGGGCCTTGCATCATGGTTGCCATTACTACACCTCGCCACCCCTGGGTTGGTATTTCCAGTGTCTGCCCATTACTCTGCCATGGTATTTGGAAGGTTTCTTCTCTCAGTAGATGGGAACATCCAGGACAAGTGCAGTCTCAGTGCAGATATAACGCTCCTTTACAAATCATTTATAGATTTAATTATAGAGTGGGAGTCTCAGCAGACCTCAGGGCACTACACATGAAAAGACCTGCAAAGTCTGGAGAGCGGGCTGCTCTATAATTGTGGCCATTAAACTCTCAGGCTGCCCTAACCCTTCCACTGCTGAGTGGCAGATACCTTAGAAGCAAATAACAGCGACCCAGTCAAGCGATTATGCTTCCATGATGCACTTTTAAAAAAGCTACATTACTGAATGGGACTCACAGAAAGGTTCAGGTTAGACCGTATTCCTTTCCTACCTCAACACTGTAGATGACTGCTGAGCTTAGGCTGCTTAATACCACTTTGATGCTATTGCAAACTTTGGGCCTGATCACACTTGTGTGTTATGGTAAGCGCTGTACAGTAGCAGCCAACGCACCACATTACATATACCATGCGTTGTGGTGCTCTGCATTGCTAAAAGAGGTTGTGCATCCCTGTACATTGTTTCATGTGTGAATCAGGTCTGAATTTTTTGCTGAATTCGCACCTGAAACTGAGCCAAAAGACACACAGGACCATGTTCCAGTACGCTCAGCGGCCACCCTGCAGCTCCGTGAACCGGCTCCATTGAGAGACGGTCGGTGTCTGTCATGCGAATTGGATGTGGGGCACCACTTTACCGCTAATGGACCCACCGCCCCAATGTGAAAGGGGTCTTAAACTGAATCAGTTCCCTATCCATACTAACAGGGTAGAGCAATCCTCAATGGCGGCTATTATTTTATGGCAGCTGTAGCATCTGTGCCTGCCAGAATACGTAGGCGCCGCCCAACATCGACTGCATTTGACAGGATGCAGTTGGCACCCTTTCCACCCTGCTTACTTGATTTTAAATCAACTTTTGTCAAAATCAGTTAATGCTTGCAAGGCCACCCATGGCTTGAATTTAATTTGAGCAGTCTCTATTTGGACCTTAAGCCAAAGCTGAGCTTTGCACAGAAGAGCACTTAGCGCTCATTCACACTAGAGGCTGTGGGGTGGTAAAAATCACAGGCTGAGCCACACTTACCACCCCTCAACCGCTACCCATTTTAGCTACAGAGGCAGAGACCGGAAGTGCACACATGCCACAGGCCATGATGCTTTGCTTCACAGATGAAGCAGGAATTATACACCATGTCACTTTTGGTTAGGGGGATGTGGCATCTGCCCAATGCAACCCATTAAGTAAATGGAGCCATTCTGCGATGCACACGGTTGCAGTGCGCTAGTAAGGGGATCCTGGAGTTAAAACGAGCAGTAAGTAGGTGATAAAACGCCTCAGAGCCTGTCAAATACTCTTTGAAGAGCAATCCAAACGTGGATCACTCTTCAGAAACCAAAGATAGCATAAACAAGCCCTTAGACGTTTAAGGGGGTCCAGATCAAACAAGTACCTAAAAGGCAACTTTGTTAATCTCCTGATAACAGTTCAGTATATGTATCTGACACAACAGGCACAATGTTACTCTTTACCTAGCTGGGGGACCTTACACTACAGCACACTATAAGAACTATTGTTATACAGGATTTATTTAGCGCCAACCATTTACGTAGCGTTTTACACTATTATGAACACAATTATTTCTTAATGGTCAGTTATGGTATTCTAGTGAACAAAAACATGCAGATTTGATCATTTAGAAATAAGACGTTCAGATGATCCCCATGTGTCCCGACATGCACTTTCACTGGTCTGTACCAATTAGGAAACCCACCATTACATCCCCAAAGGCAATATCACTTCACTTATGTCTGAAACACAACAAAAACAGAAAATCTGATTATTAAACTTGCATGACCTTTAGCATAGCCAACAAAGGTCTGCAATGTGATTGATTGCATGCCATACACAATGAGCCTACTACATGGTTTATATATGGCCACCTTTAGGTCGCAGCACACCAAGATTCAAATAAGGCTGGCAAAAGATCACACAATTTTTTTTTTGCTGCAACCACGGGCTGCAGTGAAGAAATTCCCCCCATCAACACAGACATTGTTGACAGCAGGGAATCCCTCCTGTGGAGAAATTGAAAAGAAGAGACAGTGATTATTGATAATGGCTGCTATAGCTGCTAGCAATAATCGCAAGTGAATCCGGCAGGCTGGTTGTACCCAAGTTGAGCGATCAACTTGGTACATTCAGCCTGCCCACACATGGATCGACTTGCAATTTGAAACGTCTATAGCTGGCCTTAGAATACATATGTCCTTACATAATAATTGCTTATCCTGGAGTTCAGTTCTAAAAAAAAAAAAAAAAAAAAAAAACACCAAATGCAGCCGGCACATCTGAGAGCTAGTATGCTGCAAGATATTGTATTTTTGTTTTATTGAATTTTGGCATACTGGTCATTAAAGCAAATCTCTTGCACAACATCAATCTTTTGCAATATGTTAACTTTTTAGGCTGGGTTCACACCATGTTAGCATGCAGCTCCCAGCAGGGGTCTGGTGCGTCTTTCTTCACTGTTTCAGATCTGATTACAGCCCGAATTTTTGGCTGAATTCTGACCTGAAAAACGGATTAAAAGACGCACAGGACCCCTGTGCAAATTCACAGCAGAGCCGCAGTGGAGATATGTGAACCGGCTCGCATCCAATTCACAATGGTGTGAGGCCTTACACTATTTAGTAACTAGAGAAAGGGAAAGGGGGAGAAAAAAAAAAAAAAAGGGGGGGGGGGGAGAAGGGACAAGGTTCCTAACCTTTTGTATCCACAGGATGTGCACATACTTCATAGGACCCTCTACACAAAAGACCACCAAGAGACTATTTACTATCCACATGTCACATACAAGGTGATTTGCCACCCAGCTGTCACCAAGCCCTACTCTGGGAGCCCATAAACCTCTTCAGTTGGCGCTGACATTACACCAACACAGAGACATCAAACACAAATGGCAGAAAATGGCTTGACATAGTCACCAGAAAGTACAAATACAAGCTCAATTTCTTTATATAAAAAAGGGATGGTAGGAAGAAATGTTAACCTGCAATACTGGAAGATAAAGTTCACACAGGTCTTCAAACACTTCTAAAAATGGCACATAGTATTAGAATGCATTTTTCATACATTTAGGAGGCATTTGTAAAATGTGGTCTAAGGCTTTCAGAAGGCCTTGTTAATGAGAATCTGTCACCAACTGAAAACATTGCAGGCAGAAGGGTAGGAGGATTAACCATTTTGCTGCAACCAATGTTGTCTTGCAAGTAAAGGCGACTGGGCATCTTTAGAGCCATCTGATCGCTTCCATGATTCTGAAATGCCCCCCCTCCCCAAAGTGTCTTCTGTCCCTCCTGCAGGCCCAGGATTCTCATGGCAGGTGTTGCGGGGTATAGAGATCATCAAACAGAAGTTCACTGGTCTCTCCTAGATAGAATGGATAGAAGCAAAGTGCATTATGTCATTTGGTACTGCCGCATTCAGAGAGGAGCTAATGGAGTGCAATCTGTGCTCTATTAGCTCCAATTGAAAGAAACTGCACTATCAGGGATCGACTAGACCCCTGATGCCTTAAAGTGAATCTGCCTGAGCAAAAACATTATGACATAGAAGACTTTGGTCCCTTAGGTGATAAAATAAAGTTAAGCCAGAACACAAAAGATTTGCACTATACATTGTCACACACCCTGGAGTCACTTATGGAAAATTTTGCACCCTGAAGTTTGTTTCACAAATGTGCACAATTTTAGGGCTTGACGTGTTTGGTATCAATTTACTCGGTGCAACCTCAGCTTTTTTTATGTTACATTTTTTTTTTTTAACTGCTAAAGTGTACCTGAAACTGTTGTGTTAACATCTTGAAATCTTTTTTTAAAGGAAGGTAACTAAAAGCAAAGCTTTCTATACATCTTAAGAGCCTCTTACGTGCATTGGGGGCACACGGTCATTGGCTTGAACCGAGGTGTCTGGCAAGCTTTGCAAGGTGCCGATGCTTGCCAAACATTGCTGGTGAGATCAAAAAAAAAAAAAATGCCCGAATCCCATCCAGAACTGTCTGCATGGAGTCTGCATGTTCTCCCTGTACTTCTATGGGTTTCCTCTGGGGATTCCAGTTTCTTCCCACACTCCAAAGGCATGCTGAAAGATTCATTCCTTAATTGTCCCTAGTGTATGTGTGAATGTGAGACAGTGCCCTTTCATATTAGGCTCCATGAGGGCAGGGACTGACCTGAATGTACAGTTTGTAAAGCACTGTGTAAATTGCTGGTGCTATATAAAAAGCTGTAATAATAAATAAAATGGTAGCGGAGCAAAGTGAAGAAAACATTCAGAATGCGATGCGTGTACCAAACTGTTCCCTTTAAATGAAAGAGCAGGCATTGGATTTGAATAGCATTTGCAAATCGTCAATAGAGAGGCAGGGCGGCGATATCACAATCTCCACTTTGTCCAGAGAATCAGAGAATACTTTGCATTCATCATTAGAGGGTATAAAAATAAATAAATAAAATAAAAACAAACCCTGCAAGACAAAGGCAAAATGAGCTAGTATGCATTTCATTCTAGGTCATTATGAAATACTTACCTCAGAACAATGCCCTGAATCTGTGTTGGCACTCCGAGTACAAGGCGGCCAACTTCCACTGGAGTTACTTCTGGGTTTGCGGCACCATGATTGGCCAGAGCTGTGATGACGACCCTCCCGAGCATGCATGCGGGAGCCGTCGGTCATGGCACAACTGAAGAAAATGGCACCAGCAACTCGTTTCTTCAGTGCACATGTGCCGAGGACGTCGGCAGCAGCGCATATTCTGAATATCTCCTAAACTGTGCATGTTAGGAGATATTCATGGTCTCTACAGGCAAGGCTTATTATAGCCTTACCTGTGGATAAAAGCGATGTAACAGTTTACAACCACTTTAAAAAAGTGGCAAGTATCCTCTGTCTGGTGCCCATGCTGAGCGGCCAACCTCCTGTGTTCACAATACAGCAGGGCCGCTGCTAAGCAAAGAACCTGGAAGCTAGTGGAGATCACTGGAATAGCGGTATCTACTTACATGAAGCCAAAAGGATCCCACAGGTATGGCACATACATGCTTACACCGATGGACTAATGTAACTACGTAAAAGACGCCATACCTAAACTTCATCTTTAAATCTCAATCAGCTGCCTGTGTCCCCATCAGGGCAATTCACTCACTTCCTGTCCTGGCAACACCTGGCCACTGACATCAAAGTGAAACCTCTTAGGAACAGTTACAGCTTCTGCCAGATTGTTATCGCTGTTTGTGTCCTATTGGGAAGATTTACTCCCACTTCCTACACCAGTGACCACTTTATCAGACAGAAATAGAGAAGAATCTTGCCAATAGCAACACGGACAGCTATAAAAACCTGACAGATGTTATTGATCGGGATTTAAACACTACACTGTTTGTGCCAATCCCGTTGCATTGCTTGCAAATACTGCACTTTGTACGGTCACCCTAAACTGGGACATTGCACAGCCATGAGGAGGTAGGTAGACCCTCAGCTCAGAGGAGTCAATTATTCAAGATGAAGACTGGCCTGTGGGACTGCACCCTGCCAGGAACCAACAAAGGATCAGAGGAGGAGGATAATACAGGAGGGGTTAGTATGTCATGGGCAGCATGCAAAGCAAAGGGCTGAAGTCAGATACATATGGAACAGGAATATCATGTTACATGCTCAGGAATGGGGGGCCTGCAAGAGGCTGAAGAGGGCCCCCCTGAGGACAGGGATAGAAGTAGGTGCATGCTGATAATGATGGCAGGAGACATACCCAGGATCAGACATACTATATCCAGCACCACAAAGGGGATCCTCCGCTTGTCAAACATTGTGCTCCCTCTGCTACAGACGACCAAAGAAGAAGACCAGTCACTGTTCAACACCTCATCTGAGGGACAGGCCACCAGGTGTGAGCTCAGGACAGTCCCAGGTGTAGGGATCAGAGGACTGGCAGTCCCTGGGATAAGGATCTCACAAATAGGGCAATCCAAGGAATAGGGATCTCAGGAGAATTGCAGTCCCGGACGTAGAGAGAATGGCAGCCCCCAGGTATAAGGATATGAAGACTGACAGTCCTGGATATAGGGATCACTGAATTTCGGCAGTCCCAGGTGCAGCAAACTCAGGATTCAGACAGTTCCAGGTGTAGGGATCAATGGATTCCGATAGTCCTAATGGCAGGGATCACTGGTGTCCCAGGGATAAGGATCACAGTGCCAGGTGTAGAGATCACACTGGATTTTGACAGTCACAGGTGTAGGGATCACACTGGATTCTGACAGTCCCAGGGATAATGATCACAGTGCCGGGTGTAGGGATCACACTGGTTGTAGACGGTGCAGATCGGTCCCAGTCCTGTCTGGTACACACACCGCGGTAGGTTCTGTAGGGCGGGGGATCTTTGGTTGCGGTGAGGGTGGCAGTGACTGACAGCCCAGACCGGTGTGATGATGGCACGATGCCCTGTCCGCAGCTCGCCGCTCCTCTGCACACACATGGGCCACTCTGCTGTGTTATGTTGCTGGGCGGAGTGGGCGGGTCTGAATCGATGACGTGAGCTCTGGAATTACCATACCAGCCAATAGAAATCTTGATGCGCAATTGGTGTTTACTGGGGGTGTGGCTTTAAATATTGACCAATCGTAAGTTCTTCTACCCGGATGTGACTGGCGGAGATCGGACTATTAAATACTGGAGATGTTCAGACAGCCTCAGGCGGCAGACAGTGGTGGGCGTGACACAAGCGGGGCGTGGTTTTGCTGATAGTCTAGCTAAAACAAAATAAAAATCCGCCCATACACTACAGTGTGAATGTCGCATCGTGACGTCATGGAAATGCGGCGGAGATGTGTAGTACACGTGGGTGGCACTCTCTCTCTGGCTGGGTTCCTCGTGTCAGATGGACTAATAATGGTGACAGTCCATTCCGATTATTGGGGACTGCTGAGCGGATCGCTTGTCTGCCTGGAATGGCGCTGAGCAGGGTGTGGTCTAGGATTGCACATTTTCTTTAAGCCGAACCCAAACACTTTAGCGACATGGGACGCCTTTGGGTGCCCAAGGAGAGTAGTAATGTGGTACGAATAGTTTGCCGCAGCGAATGGTGGCTGTGTTCTGGTTACTCTTCCTGACACCATCGCCCTGCCCCCCAGCGATGACAAATCTGCCACCAGACAGCAACAGGTTTGCATGGGACTATCTTAGTCTAAATAATGTCCGGGTTTCAGTCTGCCTGAAACCCAGACACAGGATTAAAAATCTAAACTGTCCGGGTGAATCCCGTACAGGTGGCAACCGTAGTGTGGTCCCATTCATGTGTGTGCAGCGTTGTGGTGCTCGTTCGCCCCTCCCCCCCTTGATCGCATATCCTTCGGCCATAGCGCGTCATAAATGGGGGTAAAGGGCCAATCACTGTCCGGTGACCACTGATCACAATGTAAACACAAGCTCGTTATCGCCATTTCTCACTCTGACAGCAAGAGGAGAGCCCATAGCGGGTTTGTGTATAAATATACCTCGTTCACATTGGAGTGATTTCTCATGCATGACAAGTCGCAACCTCCTGCCTGCAATGGCAGCGTTCCAATCGGTGCGACACAGACATTGCGGCGCCGCACTGACCTGCAAAAGTAGTTCATACTTCGGGCGCGACTTCAATAGACATCTGTGCATGAAGCCCCGAAAATGCCTGTCTAGTAGCACCTTTAATTGCGCTGACCTGCTACTTTGGAATCGCCCTACTTCAAGTGAAGTAGCACGATTTTAAAGTAGCTTCAATGTGAACCAGGGCTAAGGGACATCTACACTATCAGTGCTGCCTCGGTGCACATCAGTGAAAGAGAAAAAATACCTGTTTACAAAATTGTATAATAAAACTTTTTTTTTGTTTGTTTGTTTAGCAAAAAATAAAAAACCCCAGTGATGATTAAATATCACCAAAAGAAAGTTGTGTGGGAAAAAAAAAGATCATATGAGTACAGTGTTGCATGACTGCACAATTGCCATTCAAAGTGTGACAGCTGTGAAAATTGGCCTCGGCCCAAAGGGGTGAAAGTGCCCCAGTAGACAAGTGGTTAAAGAAACAAATTCTGTATGTGTTCTTAAAGCAGTTCTTCAGTCTAAAAAATAAATAAATAAAAAATACTGTAGCTGATGGCCCGTTCTTAGCCGATCTTCGTGTTTCCGGCATTGCCACGTCTAGTGTGGGATGCCAGCTGGGATTCCTTGCGGCTCCACAACCAGCTCCGTGCTGTGCACAAGCGAGTCGCATTGCACTTCGTGAATGGTCCTGCAAGCTTCTAGAACCTGACATGTCCCAAGAGGCTGTAGGGGTGAGCTGCTTGGATCACCGTCCAATCGCAGCGCCAAAAGTGGGAGAGGAGGCGGCAGAAAAGCTGAACTTCCCCTTTTGGGTGAAGTTCTGCTTTAACTCTCAGCCCCTCCAATTTCATTTTTCATTGCTGTGATCCAACTTCCTGTTAGAGGGTAGCTATGTTTCCATAGGAATGTAGCCACCCTCTCTTGCCCGCTCCCAAGATGGACTATGGGATTTGTAGTGTGCCTAGAGCAGAGCCCCACCAAGTATATGGGTGGACCACAAGTACCCATAGGTGTGCATAGCATATTGCATTAGGGTATACACCCCAAAGCTCAAAAACATGGTACCAATCACTCACTGTGTTCATTCAGAAAGGGAAGGGGCCAGTAAATGACATTACCCTTTTACTCTGAAAAATCATCTGTGTGCCTGCAGCAGCCGGCTGGAAAGGAGGGAAGTCAGCAGCGCTGTGGAAGGGGGGCCTCAGGCAGCAGTAGGTGATTAGGGTGTGCCCGGTAGGGATGAGCCGAACACCCCCCGGTTCGGTTCGCACCAGAACTTTCGAACGGACCCCGCGTTCGTAACGAACGTTAGAACCCCATTGAAGTCTATGGGACTCGAACGTTCGAAATGGAAAGTGCTAATTTTAACGGCTGATATGCAAGATACTGTCCTGAAAAGGGTTTGGGGACCTGACTCCTGCCTCAGGGGACATGGGTCAATGCAATAAAAAGTTTTAAAAGCGGCCGTTTTGGCGGGAACACTGATTTTAATGACGATTAAAGTGAAAAAAAAAAAAGAAATATTCCTTTAAATATGGTGCCTGGGGGGTGTCTGTAGTATGCCTGTGAAGTGCCACGTGTTTCCCGTGTTTAGAACAGTCCCTGCACAAAATGACATTAAACGGAAATAACACCATTTAAAACTGCTTGCGGTTTTAATGTTATATCTGGTTCCTGCAATATGGTTGAAAATCATTCAGAAAAATGGCATGGGTAGCCCTCCCTGCCCATTACCAGCCTATTTGGGTCTTGTACGCATATTAAGGGGAACCCCGTACCCATATTAAAAAAAGGAAATGTGTGTGGCCCCCAGGCCCTATATACTCAGAACAGCAGTATACAGGTGGTGCAAACAAGACAGGGACTGTGTAGGTTTGTTGTGTTAAGTTGAATCTGTTTGTAATTTTCAACTGGTACATTTTTAAAGTGTAGCTCCAGTCAAAAAAACGATTTTTACGCTTTTTGGAAAACATAGGGAAGGGTTATCACCCCTGTATAATTTGTTTTGTCGTCCATCTTTTTTCATCTCACTTGCTGTTGTCTCCTTCCGTTTGCAAGTAGGAGATGTTTGTAAATTGGATGTTTGAAAGTAGGGGCCTGCCCTATATGCTCTGCAGAAATGGCGGAACAAGGCGTTGGTTTTGCCACAACATTGTAAGCCCTCAAAGTGACTCTTGGTGGGCGCTGGAGCGCCCTGCTGTGAACGATTATATCAAGAATTGTAATTACATGCCATTGTTGAACAGTGGTAGAAAAATTGACCTTTGGTGGTTGTGGTGCTGGTGCCACAACACTATAAGTCCTCACCGTTACTCTGGGTGGGCACAGGAAGGGGCCCTCCTGTGAAATATTATATCAAGAATTGTAATTACATGTCCCTGTTAAACAGGGGCAGAAAAATTGGGCCTTAGGCACTGGTGCCATCACACTGCAACCTCTGCCATATACTGTAGTTTTATTGCAGGAATTAGCCCTGCTGCAAAGCATTGCATCAAAAATTGTACTTAAACGCCCCTGTTAAACAGGGGCAGAAAAGTTGGGCCTTAGGCACTGGTGCCATCACACTGCAACCTCTGCCATATACTGTAGTTTTATTGCAGGAATTAGCCCTGCTGCAAAGCATTGCATCAAAAATTGTACTTAAACGCCCCTGTTAAACAGGGGCAGAAAAATTGGGCCTTAGGCACTGGTGCCATCACACTGCAACCTCTGCCATATACTCTAGTTTTATTGCAGGAATTAGCCCTGCTGCAAAGCATTGCATCAAAAATTGTACTTAAACGCCCCTGTTAAACAGGGGCAGAAAAATTGGGCCTTAGGCACTGGTGCCATCACACTGCAACCTCTGCCATATACTGTAGTTTTATTGCAGGAATTAGCCCTGCTGCAAAGCATTGTATCAAAAATTGTACTTAAACGCCCCTGTTAAACAGGGGCAGAAAAATTGGGCCTTAGGCACTGGTGCCATCACACTGCAACCTCTGCCATATACTCTAGTTTTATTGCAGGAATTAGCCCTGCTGCAAAGCATTGCATCAAAAATTGTACTTAAACGCCCCTGTTAAACAGGGGCAGAAAAATTGGGCTGCTGGCATCACCCAGAACCAAAAATGTTCTTCCAACATATCAGTGGAGGAGGAAGAGGATAGACAATCAACATAACAGGACAGTCACTCAGCATCAGCATAGGCAGTCTTGAAGGGATGTGGTATTTCAAAAAAAATTATTCGGTTACATCAGCTTCAGGTGCTTGGTAGCTGTGGGTGATCCAAGACTGATTCATCTTGATGAAGGTCAGTCGATCAACTGATTCGGTGGACAGGCGCACCCTGTGATCGGTAACGAAGCCACCAGCAGCACTGAAGGTGCGTTCCAAAAGAACGCTGGATGCAGGACAGGCCAGTAGCTCAATTGCATACTGTGCAAGCTCTGGCCAGTGATCCATCCTCAAGACCCAGTAAGCCAGAGGATTTTCAGTGGGAAAGGTGTCCAAGTCTGACCTTGCCCCTAGGTATTCCTGCACCATGTAAATTAGACACTGGCGATGGGTGCTGGAACCAATCATACCTTGGGGCTGCGGACTAAAAAATTGTCTGAAAGCATCAGTCAGACGGCCACCTTCTCCACCGCTCCTTCTGACTGATGCCTCAGCAACACGTTGTCCAGGACCAGGAGTTTGTGACCTCCCAGTCTCTGGGAACGCGTTGCACAGAGCTTTCTGCAAGGCCTCCCGGAGATGTCTCATCCTCTGCTCCCTCTGCGATGGCAAGATAAGGTCGGCAACCTTACCCTTGTACCGTGGATCAAGGAGAGTGGCCAGCCAGTAATGGTCCCTCTCCTTGATCCGAAGAATACGAGGATCCTTCCGCAGGCTTTGCAGGATCAGGGAGGCCATGCAGCGTAGGTTAGCTGAGGCATTCGGTCCGGAGTCCTCTGGGTCACTAAGGACAACATGATCCGCAGCTACCTCCTCCCAGCCACGTACAAGTCCACGTGTTTCTTGGGACTGTAAATCATCCCTATAAGACTGCTGATGCTGATGCTGAGTGCCAGCCTCCACGTCCATGCTGACACAATCATCCTCCTCCTCCTCTTCCTCCTCCTCACCCTTCCTGTGTGATGGGTGGCACAGCAGGAACACTGTCTGGATAAAGGGGGCCTTGAGAGGCAAGGAAGTCCTCCTCTTCCTGCCTCTGTTCTGCCTCAAGTGCCCTGTCCATTATTCCACGCAGCGTATGCTCCAAGAGGTGGACAAGAGGTACAGTGTCACTGATGCATGCACTGTCACTGCTCACCATCCTTGTGGCCTCCTCAAACGGTGACAGGACAGTGCATGCATCCCTGATCATGCCCCACTGGCGTGGTGAGAAAAAACCAAGCTCCCCTGACCCTGTCCTGGTGCCGTAGTCGCACAGGTACTCATTGATGGCCCTCTGCTGCGTGTGCAGCCGCTGCAGCATGGCCAATGTTGAGTTCCATCTGGTGGGCATGTCACATATAAGGCGGTTCTTGGGCAGGTTCAACTCCTTTTGGAGCTCAGCCAGCTGAGCACAGGCATTAAATGATCAGCGGAAATGCACACAGACTCTCCTGGCCTGTTTCAGGACATCCTGTAAGCCGGGGTACCTGCCCAAGAACCGCTGCACCACCAGGTTAAGGACGTGAGCTACACAGGGCACATGGGTCAGTTGTCCCTGTCGGAGGGCGGAGAGGAGGTTGGTGCCATTGTCGCAAACCACCATTCCTGGCTTAAGCTGGCGTGGCGTCAACCACCTCTCGGCCTGCCCCTGCAGAGCTGACAAAACATCCGCCCCAGTGTGGCTCCTGTCCCCCAAACAAACCAGCGCAAGCACGGCATGGCATCGTTTTGCCTGCGTACTTGCATAGCCCCTGCAACGCCTACGGAGCACCGCTGGTTCTGAGGACAGAGCACTGGAAGAGGCCATGGAGGAAGAAGAAGAGGAGGGGGTGGAGGAGAGAGGTGTGTCACAACCAATAGTAGCATTTTGGAGGCGTGGTGGCGGAACAACCTCCAACACTACTGCACCTTGTCCTGCATCCTTCCCAGCAGCCAGAAGAGTGACCCAATGGGCCGTGAAAGACAGGTAACGTCCCTGTCCATGCCTGCTGGACCATGAGTCAGTGGTAATATGCACCTTACCGCTGACCGCCCTGTCCAGCGAGGCAAGGACATTGCCTTCCACATGCCGGTAGAGAGCCGGAATCGCCTTCCGTGAGAAAAAGTGGCGTTTGGGGACCTGCCACTGAGGAACCGCACATTGTACAAACTCACGGAAGGGGGCCGAGTCTACCAACTGAAAAGGCAGCAGTTGAAGTGCTAGCAATTTAGCCAAGCTAGCATTCAACCGCTGGGCATGTGGATGGCTGGGAGTAAATTTCTTCCGCCGGTCCAGCAGCTGGGGCAGGGACATTTGCCTGCTATAATCGGACGTGGATGTACCACTAGCAGAGTTCCCGGAAGCACTTGGCTGTGACACACCTAATTCTACACCTTCATTCCTCTCAGAGCAGGTTTCAGAGAGGACTGAAGGTCTAGTGGGGTTGGAGATGCCAGCTGATGAGGAGCAAGGAGAGGTCCGCTTTGTTCTTTGGTGTGGGTCTTTGAGGTATGCTTGCCAACGAGCTGCATGGCAGGTCAACATATGTCTGGTCAAGCATGTGGTGCCCAAGCGGCTGATGTTTTGGCCACGTGAGATACGCTTGAGACATATGTTGCAAATAGCAGCGGTGCGATCTGATGCACTCGTCTCAAAAAAGGCCCACACCAAAGAACTTTTAGAATAACGCGCAGAGGAAGCGCTCTGCGCAGGCGGAGCTCTGCGGTGTGATTCAGTCGGTGTGCTGCCCCTAAGCTGGCCCCCGGAGGGCATCCTGCCTCGTTGGACATGTGCCTCCTCCTCCTCCTCCCTCCTTCCAGGCACCCACGTGGAGTCAGTGCCCTCATCATCCCCTCCCTCTTCATCGCTGTAGCAAACCTGGCAGTATGCTGCAGCTTGTGGAACATGACTGCCAGATTGCTGTGCTTCTTGAGCATCCTCTCTCTCTGCGCTCACGCTACTGCCTTCCTCTAGCTGAGTGTCATCATCAGAGCCCACCAAACACTGGGCATCCTCCTGGAGCATGTACCCAACACTGTGCTCAAAGAGTTCAGGAGACTCCTCAGGAGGACGTGGTGGGTCTAGGGAAGGAGTCACTGATGATGACATTGAGAGGAGGGACGACGATGTGTTGGCAGCTGCTTTTCTACTACCCTGAGACTGGGTGAGAGAGGATGAGGAGGATGAAGAGGGCTTGGTCATCCACTCTACCAAGTCGTTGGCATGTTGCGGTTCAACATGTCCAGCTGCAGAAAAGAAGGACAAGCATGTCCCATGGCCACGTGCTGATGACAATGCACCGCGTCCACGACCAGCACTGTTGTCTCTAGACACAGAGCCTGCTTGCCCTCTTTTATCGGCTCGCGCCTGTCTGCCTCTCCTTGCTGGCCTTCCAGACATGGTAATGGCCTGAAGGGAGTTGGGTAAAACAGTAGTTGGGTAGTTTATATTGTGCTGGAGGCACACAACACCCACTAACTCCTGCAGATGCCTTTTTTATAGAACAGCAGAGTTAAAGGGGTATATACAGATGTATACTGTGCTGTGCTGGAAGCACACACAACTTCCAATAACTCCTGCAGATGACAATCGGGCCCAAATAGAGAACAGCTATGTAGGTGGATTATAGCGGTATGTACTGAGTACAGAGCACGCACACAGCACGCACTATCTCCTGAGTGACACTACTGACTGCAAGCTCTATTGTTAAAGATGGACCACTAGCTATATAGGTGAGGTGAATATCACGGTGTATACTGCGGTCAGGGCACGCAGACAATAACCAGAAAACAGCAGAGTTAAAGGGGTATATACAGATGTATACTGTGCTGTGCTGGAAGCACACACAACTTCCAATAACTCCTGCAGATGACAATCGGGCCCAAATAGAGAACAGCTATGTAGGTGGATTATAGCGGTATGTACTGGGTACAGAGCACGCACACAGCACGCACTATCTCCTGAGTGACACTACTGACTGCAAGCTCTATTGTTAAAGATGGACCACTAGCTATATAGGTGAGGTGAATATCACGGTGTATACTGCGGTCAGGGCACGCAGACAATAACCAGAAAACAGCAGAGTTAAAGGGGTATATACAGATGTATACTGTGCTGTGCTGGAAGCACACACAACTTCCAATAACTCCTGCAGATGACAATTGGGCTCAAATAGAGAACAGCTATGTAGGTGTATATAGTGGTATGTACTAGGTACAGAGCACGCAGACAGCACGCACTAACACTACTGACTGCAAGCTCTATTATTAAAGCTAGATCACTAGCTATATAGGTGAGGTGAATATAGTGGTGTATACTGCGGTCAGGGCACAGACAGTAACCACTACACAAGAGCAAGATAGTAAATCAGCCAAAAACGATTGGTGTGTAACTGTGTTGAAGGTACACAGAACACCCACTGCTTCAGACGCCAACACACTACACGAGGCCGCCTTAATGGCGGCCTTATATAGTGTGGGGCGTGCACTACACAGCCTGAGCTATGATCGGCCACAGGCAGGATGCCTGTGGCCAACCATGGCTCTCCTCACTGCTGGCGCTGCGATTGGCCAAGCATGCGGGGTCACAGTGCATGCTTGGCCAATCGTGAGACAGCAATGCATTGCGCCATCGCAGTGCATTGTGGGCCACACCAATTTTGCCGCGAACGGCCCAAACGTTCGGAATTCGGCGAACGCACGAACGACCGATGTTCGAGTCGAACTTGCGTTCGACTCGAACACGAAGCTCATCCCTAGTGCCCGGGCACACCCTGTAGGCATGCCTATGCAATTACCCCAGTCCTCTTTGGAGGATGACCACGTGTACATCCTGTGCACTTTTTTTTTTTCCCCTACCTGGTGTTAGTTTTAAGGGTGCACGCTGCATCGCCAAGCTTTTTTTATTTTTTTTAAAAGGACTGCAACTAACATGCACTATTTATTCCAAACAAACTGAAGTGAGGAAAAAAAAAGAGGTTTGGGACTCAGGAACTCACAGAGGACAATACAAGGAGCCAGAAAAACAGTAAAAATACAATGTCATGAAAGATAGATTATAGAACCATTACGAAGTGAGTGTATATGGATTATCGTAGGATAAAAAAAAAAAGATATTATTCAGGGTGAATTTAATTAAATTTTTTTGATTGGATTTTCAAGTAGTCAAAAATAAAAAGGTCTCTCCGATATTAATAATAAGGCACATGAGTCAGCAAAAACAAGTGGAGATCAAGCATCAGAGAAAATAGGTAAATAACATGTAGCACTAACCCCCAAAGGAGCTGCTGGTTAGATTGGGCTTACTGTTACCTTCTTTTTCCTTACTTCACATCTAGGGGTGTCCCGTGGTAGGTGGCCCAGTAACTTGAGAGACTGACAACAGATCCACTTAAATGGATTTTATTTGCAAAAACGTAGACAATGAACAGTCTCTTAAAATGGGATCAGAGGGTTGGAAAGGAAGTTGAGGTACTCTTAGTGTCAAAGTCATTATTGAAGAACTTGCTTACTTTGACTGGATCCAGAGAATAGCCATTCGCAACTGGATGTTCACTCAAGTTGGACAGTCCCTCTCTCACAAGGCCTAGCAGCCAACAAGGTGCTTACTCAGGAACAAGTCTCTGCCACAGACATTGTTGTAGAACATACAAGGATAAGTCTCTGCCACAGACATTCGTGTAGAACACGTAGGAAAAGGAAACTTGTAGAACACTCCTGTGATACCTGGATCTTTCAGCCAGCTTGGCGATATCCATGAGACCGGATTCTCTTGGGTACTTCAGCTCCTTCAGGCTCTTGCTAAAAAAACAATCCGTACGTGGCCTTCTTCTGAAGAGTCCTTCCCTGGATAGCATGAAGTCACTGGGTCTCTCCCAAACCGGAGACGGGACCCAAACACCTCAGAATCCTCCTTTAGTTTCCTTGCCTCGGGCTAGCCAGCCCCGAGACAAAAAAGTGGGGTGGATCCGCACCCCAGGCCATAGCCTTCCTGGGGCTAGTCAGGAGGACCAGGGCCCTGAAGTCAGTACATCCTTCTGGACCGGAACCCCCGAACCACGTGACATCCGCATCTTAAATACCCTCTCCCAGAAAGTACAGCAAGAGCGCCACTCCCACTGGGCGGGCTCAGAGAGAGAGTAAATAAATCACCCAACCAGACCATAGTTCCATGCCTGCCAGAAGAGACAGTGCCCCCTGTGGTCAGGCTGAACATCTCATAGTCCAGTCAGACTGATGCTGAAGTCCAAATTTAGACATTTGTACCCAAACCAAACTGCAGTTCAGGTGTAAGCTTAAATTTGAAAAACACATAGCGCGTGCTGTTCAGGAGCCGGTGCTACAAACATGTACACCAATAAATTAACAAAGAAACGTAAAATTGTATACTCACCTTTCCATAATTTTCCTTTCCTGGTGCATCTTCTTGGCAGCATACATATGGGTTGTGACTCCGCCCCCACAACCTAATAGGACTGGTTAACTATAAATCAAAGACAGACCCAGTGTTCTGTCTAAAAATCTCTGCCTATCGAATACTGTCCACCTCATATTGCGCAGGCGCAGTGTTTGCGCAGTATGGAGCACAAGGAGATTCTGAAAATCACGGCGCAGGCGCCGTTCATCTTCGGATATTTTCGGAATCTGCTGGTCATGTGCAGTACACAGCGGACACTATGCGAAGGGGGACAGTATTTGACAGGGCACCAGCTCACAGCATTCTCTGTAACTCTCACCATTTGGGTGGGCATCTGTATGCTGCCATGAAGATGCATCAGAAAAGGAAAATTACGGAAATGTGAGTATACAATTTTCAGTTTTCCTGGTGCATCATGGCAGCATACATATGGGGACTAACTCGCCATACAGGAGGGTTCAAAAAAAATTTGTAATCATCAGTAGCACAAGTATGCACCATTATTTTTCCAAATTTTACTGTCGCTAGCCGGGTTCACCTATAAAAGTGTAATGAAGGTGTCCTGAGAGGACTATATTGCTGACTTGCAGATAACCTCAGGAGACACTTAGTGCTGAGCTATCCACAGAGCTGGCACTGTCCTGGTTAAATGTGCTTCTAAGATCTCCAAAACAGGAAGGCCCTGAAGAGTAGGCTCTTTTAATTGTCTTAACACTCTAGGAGGTGACGGAACGTGTTGATGCTGACTGACCCTTTAAGCCATGCTGGAACCAAGAACATATTTATGCTTTCCTGAATGGAAAGATAGCTGCCAAGCAGGTCACCAGCGTTAGCTCAACATCCAGGTGATGTGGTCCTCTCACTCAACCAAGAAAGATGGCAAATTGACTTCCTGGTTAAATTGGAAGGAGAAAGACACCCCATGGATAAAAGCAGTCTGGAGTTTTAGGACTATTCTGTCTGTCCGGGTATAATGATAAGTGAGGCTCCCTGAGTACAAAACCTGCAGTTCTGACATCCTTCACAGAGGTTGTAGCAACCAGAAATACGGTCTTTAGGTTTTGTAGAGTGTAGTCAATTTTGTAGGATAGAAATGAGGCCTTGATAGAAATGGGGACCATAAACAAGTTCCACATAGGGAACAATGGTTTCCTGGGAGACCTATAACTTCATGCAAGCCTTTTAAGAATTGCATCACTAAAGGGTCAAGGACTCCTTAACCCCCTGCAAATGCAGACAAGGCTGAACTTTGAGCTTTAAACATATTTGAACCTAGGCCCCTGTTCAGCCCCAGTTGTAAGAACTGTGGAACCTTCGCTGGTTTAGGCGATAAAGGACTGCAGGCTTTTGCTGTGTGAGATCTGCATCGTTTTCCCATATTCTTTGGTAGATCTTATTCATGAAGACCTCTCTGGTTTGACACAAGGTAGGCACTACCTCCACTGAGCATACTTGATTTGGTAGCCACTGCCTCTTAACTTCCAGGCTATCAAAAGTAATCTCTTGGAGCTGGATGGCAAAACTGTCCATGAGAGTGAATCCGTCATCACTGGAAGTGGCAGTGGTGATTCAATCCTTAATAGTAAGGCTCGGTTCACACAGGGGCGACACGACTTCCAGGACGACTTTGTGAGGCAACTTGGAGACGACTTGAACACGACCTGGGGCGACTTACAACACCACTTTGAAGTCGCCCCAGGCCACACGACTTTTGCCGTGGCCAATCAGAGAATGAGCTCTGAAGGAGGAACTCCACGCCAAATTTATGAAAAAAAATTGGCGTGGGTTCCCCCTCCGAGAGCATACCAGGCCCTTAGGTCTGGTATGGATTCTAAGGGGAACCCCCTACGCCGAAAAAAACGGCGTGGGGTCCCCCCCAGATCCATACCAGATCCTTATCCGAGCACGCTACCCGTCCGGCCAGGAAAGGGGTGGGGATGAGCGAGCGCCCCCCCCCTCGCCGTACCAGGCCGCGTGCACTCAACATGGGGGGGTGCCAAAGCACCTTGTCCCCATGTTGATGAGGACAAGGGCCTCTTCCCGACAACCCTGGCCGTTGGTTGTCGGGGTCTGCAGACGGGGGGCTTATCGGAATCCGGGAGCCACCTTTAATAAGGGGGCCTCCGGATACCGGCCCCCCCACCCTATGTGAATGAGTATGGGGTCGAATGTACCCCTACCCATTCACCTGTGGAAAAAAGTAAAAATAAAACACAACACAGGGTTAAAAAATAGTTTATTGCATAGCTCCGGGGGTCTTCCGTCTTCGGGGGTCTTCTCACTGGACTCCTCTGCTATCTTCTGCTCGCGGAGGAGCCCGGTCTTCTCCTTCTTCTTCTCCTTCTCCTTCTCCTCCTCCTTCTCCTCCTCCTTCTCCTTCTTCTTCTTCCTCTCTCCGGCCGCAATGCCAGGGACGCAGTGAGCGGCGACTTATATAGGGACAAGGGGCAGGGTCACCAGTTGATGTCACATGGTGACCCCGCCCCCTTACAATGTCACAGTCCCAGCATCCTCCAAGACTGTGACATTGTAAGGGGGCGGGGTCACCATGTGACATAAACCGGTGACCCCGCCCCTTGTCCCTATATAAGTCGCCGCGCACCGCGTCCCTGGCATTGCGGCCGGAGAGAGCGTCGAGTCAACATCTCCAGAAGAAGAGGAAGAAGAAGAATGGAAGGTGGCAGCGGCGACGGCGGCGACAGAAGACCGGGCCACCGCTAGTAAAAGAGCTGGAAGAAGAAGCGGTGGCCCGGCAAGAAGAACCGAAGAGGGGGACAAGACCCCCGAAGTCGGAAGAAGAGGGCGGTGGCAAAGAAGAAAGCCGGGCTCCTCCGCTAGCAAGAGAGCTAGCAAAAGAGCAGAAGATAGTGTCCGGCGAGAAGACCCCCGAAGACGGAAGACCCCCGGAGCTGTGCAATAAACTATCATGATGCATCCATCATTGGAGCAGACTGCATCAGGTTGACCACTAGCTTTTTCAGGGTATACAGTTTTGACAGCCTGTTTATTAGGGCATTTTTGTATGACCCCTTCAATTCTTCCAGGATTAACTCTTCCAGTTGTTCAGTGAAGGAAATTAGTACTTTCTATCCTTGTGGAGAGTTTCCTCAACTTCAACCCAGGCAATTGCGTCCTTAACTGCCCTTGCAAAAAGTCTCTATTGGGCAATCTTCAAAGCTTGTGGCCCCTTTAACGCTTTCTTCTGATGGCAAACTTTCCTATTTGGACACCACCTACTGGTTCAGGTTGGAAATGCTAGGCAACTTATGCACTGTAGTTTGTCAAGCAATGACTTTCCACCACGAATGCAGCAACCATTAGGGCTGGTAATCTGTGGTGTTTGTAAATGGGGCAAACAAAATGAGAGGTGAGATGATGACATTGATCAATTTTGCCTGTATGTCTGCGCTTTGAACTGTGATGGTTCTGGCTTTTTAGCAGGCTCTCTTCATCCTGAGGTCCTTGCAGGGCTGTATAGTGCTTGTTCAGGGCAGATTTGGAATACTAGCTTGGCAGGCAATGACTTTCCACAACAAATGGAGCAACCATTAGGGCTGTTAACTTGCGATGTTTGTAAACGGGGAGCAATGATAATAAGGAGTGTGGTGATGAGATTTAATCAACATTGTCTCGATGTCTGTTCTTAGATGGTGACTTGTCTTGACCATCAAAAGGCTCCCTCCATCTTATAATCCTTACAGAACTATAGATATTGGCTCTCTTTTTCTCAATCGTCACTACTTACCTAATCCCTGTACCTTAAATGCAATGGGGGGTCTGAATGGACAGCGTTTCCCATAGAAACAGAGCAAAGCAGCAGCCTGAAATGAAAAACAGCATAATGCTAAGTCTCCACTATTGCGACCGGAAAGTAACATTAATTTGCTGCAAGTTTGATGCGATTTGAAGCAATGCCTGTTGTATTCTTAAGGTCTATGAGCACAGATATGAACGGTACACATTGGAAATCATGTGGTAAGGCTTGTCATGTGATTTTGCAGTGACAAGTCACACTAGTGGAAACTGAGCCCAACACAGAGATCCCAGAGCAAGCATTGAAAAGGGGATAGGTAGAGCCCAGGTGAATGCCATAAAGAGCACAATGAACCTAGAGCAACACTGAGAGGAGATGGGGAAAACATAGATGAAAGCCATAAAAAAGGGAAAACATACATGCAAACAATGACCACATAAGCATCCAGCATGCAAGAGTAGAGAGCTCCACCATGTTGCCCAAAAATGCCATAAAACCATTTAAAACTCACATTTGCCATTACTGATGATATCAGTGCCTGAGCCTGTTCAGATCACCATCCTGGAAAATTTCTAGCCAGGAAACACAGAGGCCGCATCACTTCCTGCCTCTCATGCTCAGAGTATACTTGCACACCCATAACACAGAGAAAAGAAGAAGCATATGGAAAGAAAAAAAAAGGAAACGCTGACACTTACGGCAAAGCTTGTTTAACCCTTTCCCGCCGAGCGTACGCAGATATGCGTACTCGGCTTCCGGGGGTTATACCGGGATGATGCCCGCACCTGCAGGCATCATCCCGGTACCGTTTTTTGCAGCAGGCGATTGGCTATCCAGGCATAACAACCGATGCGGCTAAAAGCCGCTCGGCTGTTATGCCGGAGGAGCGGGAGGGGACGTCCCCCCCTCCCGCCGCCTCTCGCCGCTGTTACCGGTGCTCCTGCTCGATGGGGAGCACCGATCAGAGATCCGACGCCTCCGGCAGCTGCGGAGGAACTGGAACGAAGCCGTAATCGGCTTCGTTCCAGTCTCCTCATCGTAAACATGGAAGCGACGTCATGACATCACTTCCCGTTTACTCGGCTGCCAATGGCGCCGGTTTTAAAAAAATATCCGGTATTCAGAATCGCCGTTTTCGGCGATCTGAATACATTGAAGTGTAAAGGAGGGGTGGGGGGTCTTTTAGACCCCCGATCCCTCCATAAAGAGGACCTGTCACCACCTATTACTGTCACAAGGGATGTTTACATTCCTTGTGACAGCAATAAAAGTGATCAATTTTTTTTTTATTTTTTAAAAACAATTTAGTCATTTTAAAATAAATAAAAAAAAAAAAATTTTTTTAAAGCGCCCGCCGTCCCCGCGAGCTCGCGAAGCAAAGAAAACGCATACGGAAGTCGCGCCCGCGTATGTAAACGGTGTTCAAATTACACATGTGAGGTATCGCCGCGATCGTCAGAGCGAGAGCAATAATTCTAGCACTAGACCTCCTCTGTAACGCTAACCTGGTAACCGTAAATTTTTTTTAAAGCGTCGCCTATTGAGATTTTTAGGTACCGTACTTTGTCATCAATCTACAAGTGCGCGCAATTATAAAGTGTGACATGTTTAGTATCTATTTACTCAGCGTAACATTATCTTTCACATTACGCAAAAAAATTGGGCTAATTTTACTGTTTTGTTTTTTTTTTATTCATGAAAGTGTCCCTTTTCCCAAAAAGTTGCGTTTAAAACACCACTGCGCAAATACCGTGTGACATAAAATATTGCAACAATCGCCGTTTTATTCTCTAGAGTCTCTGCTAAAAAAATATATATAATGTTTGGGGGTTCCAAGTAATTTTCTAGCAAAAAATATGGATTTTAACTTGTAAACACCAAATTCCAAAAATAGGCTTAGTCATGAAAGGGTTAAAGCTTTCTTCGAGAAGCCTGCACCACCAGAATGGGACTCCAACCATCTAGCTCATTTAGAAGCTGTACAGGAAGGACTTCCACCAGGAGAGGCTGCAATATGCTCCCCAGACCACCAGAATGGGGCTCCAACCATCTAGCTCATTTAGGGGCAGTACAGGAAGGACTTCCAACAGGAGAGGCTGAACCTGGCTGGGGTGATAAACGGTAAGGGATACCTCTCAATTTCAGTCCCGATCAGGTGAGGAAAAAAGGAGAATGCTGTGAGCCGGGTCTGTCTTTGATTTATAGTTAACCAGTCCTATCAGGTTGTGGGGGCGTAGTCACAACCCATATGTATGCTGCCATGATGCACCAGGAAAGAATGTTTGAGCAATGATCATCAAACCGAGAACATCATTTGTTGTAGTAGTGGTAGATGAACTAAAAAGCAGAACAAGCCATTACATATAAACTGGTGGACATAATGGAAGTGTTGCATCTTAATATGATCCCAAATAGGCACAAACAAACATTACAAGGCAAGAAGGAAGGGAAAGAAAAAAGGAGTAAAAAAGGGGAGGGGGGATAAAAGTCAAAGAGGTCTTAATACTTGAGAGCACAACCTAATCAATAAGTGAGAAAAAGAGGAGAAATAAGATTGTCAAGTGCAGTAAGGGGGAAGAGTTAAAAAAAAAGTAAAGACGGTCGCCCAAGGACCCGCTAATCCATGCACACATACTTGATCCATGAATACCACCAAGTCTTTTTAAATTTTGTGGTGTTGTTTTGGAGAGTGCAGGTGAACCTATCATTAACCATGATCCAATTCAGTTTGCGTTTAACTTAATCAAGTGGTATGATAGGCTGCTTCTAATGTTTGGCAATGGTGATCCTGCCTGTGAGTCATATACAGAATCATCCTTGTGGATTTCTTTGAGACCTCAGGAGATAATTTCTGAGATCTACAAATATATTCACTTCCATCACCGAACGATTGAGGTTAAACATTCTAATCCAGAATCTGGATACTTTCGGACATTGCCACCAGATATGATATTTGGTCCCCAGTTGGTCACAGCACAGAGTTCAGATCAATTTAAATGCTCATTTAGGTCTTGGAGTCTGGGATTAGCTTGTTTTTACAAAGGCAGCAGACTGTCCCCTGGAGTACTGGACTTGATGTTAGAAGATCTGTGACCATAAGAGCACATGGGAGGAGAGGCTACAGGCACTGGTCTTACAGCCTGGCAGGAGCAGAGGATCGGGTAGATAAAAAAAAGTTTTTTTTAAATATATATTATTATTTCTTATCCTCCACACCTAAATAATCATTTAACCCACTCAGTGGCAGCTTTAAGAAAGCCTGCTTATTTGTAGAGCCTGCTAACTAAAGCCTAGTGTACACGGGCTGAATGTTGGGTGGCATCCACTGGTCCAATAAAAACCGGCCGACATTCAGCCCGTGTGAACTGCAGATGGTCCGACTGTCAAAAGGACATAACCAAAAAAAGTCTGCTGAATAGCTTCTGATACAATGGCTGGGAGCACTGATCGTAGTATTCTGGGGGGGGGGGGGGTATCCCCCTGTCAGAACCCAATAGCACAGTAGAGGAGATCGCTGTACTAACATTTAGCAACATATTGCTACATTTAGAGGTGCCTCTCTTCTCTTTAACCGCTTGCCAACCAGCCACCGTCATTACGTGCAGGTTGGAACATTCCCGTGAGCCGTCATAGCTGTACGTCCGCCCTTTAAGTGGGAAGGGGGCACACACCTGCTATTGCCGATGCTCGTGGCCAGCGGACACGATGACTGCCAGCCAGGTACGAGAGCCAGAAAAGGGGTGTGTGTGCGTAAACACAAACATCCCTGTTCTGTGAGGAGAGACAGATTGTCTGCTCCTACTAGCTAGAAATGACGATCTGTCATCTTCTCTAATCAGTTCCATCACCCTACAGTTAGAACACATTGAGGGAACACAGTTAAACCCTAGATCGCCCTCTAGTGTTAACCCCTTCCCTGCCTGACATTTACACAGGTGACATTTACACAGTAATCAGTGCATTTTTATAGCACTGATCACTGTATAAATGTCAATGGTCCCACAAATTTGTCAAAAGTTTCCGATCTGTCCGCTATAATGTTGCAGTCCCAATAAAAATCACAGCTCACCACCATTACTAGTAAAAAAAAAAAATTATAATAATAATAAAAATGCCATAAATTTTACCCATAGTTTGTAGACGCTATAAATTTTTTATGCAAACCAATCAATGTGCGCTTATTGTGATTTTTTTATTGCCAAAAAAATGTAGAGGAATATCCATCGGCTCAAACTCAGGAAAAAAATTGGGGATATTTATTATAGCAAAAAGTACAAAATATTGTGTTTTTTTTCCAAAATTTTCACTCTTTTTTTGTTTATAGCGCAAAAAAAAAAAAAACGCAGAGATGATCAAATACCACCAAAAGACAGCTCTATTTTGTTTTGGTACAGCGTCACACGACTGCGCAATTGTCAGTTAAAGCGATGCAATGCCTATCTCAAAAAATGGCCTGGTCATTAAGCAGCCAAATCTTCCGGGGCTAAAGTGGTTAATACAGCTCCTGCAGGATTTGCTTCTGATCCCCTTGTGGAGGGTTCCATTTGTGGATGGACATTTTATGGTTACATAACCTATCACATTGCTATAATCTTTTTATATGGAATATAAACTGAAGGACCTATGAATAAATGGTTGTGGAACAAATCATTTGAGTTTCCATTATTTCTCATGGGGAAATTTGCTTTGATATACAAATGCTTTGTATTACAAGCATGTTTCTGGAACTAATTATGCTCGCAATCCAAGGTTTTACTGTACTTGAAGATGAAAATGCAGTGGTATGAAGCATTGTTCCTCCTAGTGTACACCAGTGGCTGTACGCATGATGCAACTTGCAGGTGTGAATGAGCCTTTATGCCATAAAGTTATAGGACCTAAACCCAAAAACCAATTTATAAAATTGCAGCGTTCCTAGATTTGGTGGCTGCATTGTTTGCTTTTTTAGGCTTTTTTTTACTTTCACTTAGTGGTCTGGCCAGTAAATAAGAGTTAGAGGATTGAGGCAAACCCCCTTAGGGCCGGTTCACACTGCAGGCGAGGCGAGGCGACTCCGACTTGCCTCGCCGCGACCTGCCGCGGCCTCAGCGGCGACTTGCAAATGACTTCTGTATAGAAGTCAATGCAAGTCGCCCCGAGGTCGCCCAAAAGTAGTACAGGAACCTTTTTTCTGAGTCGGAGCGACTCGAGTCGCTCCTCTCAGAACGGTTCCATTGTACAGAACGGGGGCGACTTGCGAGAGCGAGGCGAGGCGAGTCGTGTCGCCTCGCATCGCCCGCTGTGTGAACCGGCTCTTACCACTGACATAAATGCTTACATTGGGGCGATGTGTAAAATCTACATAAAAACAAACTGCAGTGTTTTTCAAATCTCATAAACCCATATTTTATTCACAATAAAAAATAGAAAACACATCAAATGTTTCAATTAAGAAAATGTACAGTTTTAACCAAAAAAAAAAACATAATTTTAAAATTAATGGCAGCAATACGTCTCAAGTTTGAACAGGGCTATATTTACCATGTGTAGCATCCCCTTTTCTTTTAGCACTCTGAGGAGACCAGTTGGTGTTGAGTTTTGGGAGAGGAATGCTGTCCTGTTCTTTCCTGCTGAAAGGTCTGGACTGCAGGCAGGCCAGTTAAGAACCTGAACTCTTCTACTATGAAGCCATGCTGTTGTCATAGAAGCAGTCCGCAGTTTTATCCTTCTGAAATATGCAAGGCCTTCCTTAAAAAAGATGTCTGGATGGAAGCATATGCTGCTCTGAAACCTAGATATTTATTTCAGCAATGATGGTGCCATTCCATATGAAGTTAGGCCAGCCATACATGGTTCAACCTGTTAATGGGCAGGCTGAATGTACCAAATTGATCAATCATCTTGGGTACACAGAGGCGTATCTAGTGAAAATGGCACCTATGGCAAACACTGAAACTGCACCCCTGTCAAAACAGTATCTTTCAGATACTGCGGACAGGACATGGTTAGAGGCTGTGGACATGGTAATTTCCTCCTCTGTCCTCCTTCTTATTATCATACCTTTCTACATCAGTGTCTGTCTTCTGTTCTGTCACGGTGTCCCGTTCACCTCTCTAGTCAGGCACTGTGCACATCAGTGTACTGTCCTCTGCTGGGCCAGCTCCCCCCCCCCCCCCCCCGTAACGTCCTCCTGAGTCCTCCTGTGGCCTGTGCCTCCTCTCTGCAACGTTGCACCGCTGCCACACTGCTGAGAACGAGTGCTTTCCATTTAAATGGCACCAGGTGACGACATTACGTTACTGCACATGCGCTGCCCCATCAAGCCCTGCAAGCTTTGGAACGGTTGCATGGCCAGCCCACGGCTACCACTGCCCGTAACAGGCTTTTATGGCAGAAAAGACCATACCTCCCAACTTTTGAACTTTAAAATGAGGGACACTTGAGGGAGGAAGCATCCAATGGCACGCTATGTGCACTGTGGCAAAAGTGGATGTGGTGGCTCTGGACTTTATCATAACTGGCCCACTTAAATTTTGAGTGTCTCCATCAGCACCCCCCCTTACATCAGAGTGTTCCCCATCAGCAGCCCTCTTTACATCAGTGTGTCCCCATCAGCATCCCCCTTCACATCAGTGTGTCCCCATCAGCATCCCCCTTCACATCAGTGTGTCCCCATCAGCAGCCCCCTTCACATCAGTGTGCTCCCATCAGCAGCCCCCTTCACATCAGTGTGCCCCCATCAAAAGCCCCCTTCACATCAGTGTGTCCCCATCAAAGTGTCCCCATCAGCATCCCCCTTCACATCAGTGTATCCCCATTAGCAGCTGCCTTCACATCAGTGTGTCCCCATCAGCAGCCCCCTTCACATCAGTGTGTCCCCAACAGAGTGTCCCCATCAGCAGCCTCCTTCACATCAGAGTGTCCCCATCAGCAGCCCCCTTCACATCAGTGTGTCCCCATCAGCACCCCCCTTCACATCAGTGTGTCCCCATCAGCACCCCCCTTCACATCAGAGTGTCCCCATCAGCAGTCCCCTTCACATCAGAGAGTCCTCATCAGCAACCCCCATCACAGTGTGTTCCCATCAGCAGCCTCTTTCACATCAGTGTGTCCCCATCAGCAGCACCCTTCACATCAGTGTGTCCCCATCAGCAACCCCCTTCACATTAGCGTGTCCCCATCAGCAGCCCCTTTCACATCAGCGTGTCCCCAGAGTGTTCCCATCAGCAGCCCTCTTCACATCAGAGTTGTACTATCAGCAGTCCCCTTCAAATTAGTGTGTCCCCATCAGCAGCCCCCTTCACATCAGTGTGTCCCCATCAGCAGCTCCCTTCCAATCAGTGTGCCCATCAGCAGTCCCCTTCACACCAGAGAGTCCCCATCAGCAGCCCCATCACAGCGTGTCCCCATCAGCAGCCCCTTTCACATCAGTGTGTCCCCACCTCAGCCCCCTTCACATCAGCGTGTCCCCATCAGCAGCCCCCTTCACATCAGCGTGTCCCCATCAGCAGCCCCTTTCACATCAGTGTGTCCCCAGAGTGTCCCCACCAGCAGCCTCCTTCACATCAGAGTTGTCCTATCAGCAGCCCCCTTCACATTAGTGCATCCCCATCAGCAGCCCCCTTCACATCAGTGTGTCTCCATCAGCAGCTCCCTTCAAATCAGTGTGTCCCCATTAGCAGCACCCTTCACATCAGTGTGTCCCCATCAGCTGCCCCTTCACATCAATGTGTCCCCATCAGCAGCCCCTTTCACATCAGAGTGTGCCCATTAACAGCCCCTTTCACATCAGAGTGTGCCCATCAGCAGCCCCCTTCACATCAGTGTGTCCCCATCAGAGTGTCCCCATGGGCCTTAATGGGCCTGGCTAAACAAAACTCAGGTTTGGTACCTTTAAAATATGCTTTGATTGCTGTGCCACAAGATAGAGTCTCACAGACACATGCAAACCCCAGCACTATAATAAAAAAAAAAAAGAAAAAGCTTCCATTACAAATGGTTTTGCATAAAGTATGAAAGTGTGCACTACACAAAGTGTAGAAGGATTCAGAAATGCATTACCTACAGAGTAAGTGAAGTAAGTGAAAATTGTGATCTATGAGTGCAGGGTTACACAAGGCTGAAAAACCCCCTGAGGAGGGGAACAGACCATTGATCCTGACACTTTACAACTTTGTCCCAGCCAGCGATGTATGTCAACTTCTGGCTGAATAGGACCTGCAGCAGTGTGAACATCCAGGAATTGGTGAGCAAGCCAGCTGGATGTGCACTGTGCAGCTCCGATCAGAGACTTCACCTGTCAGATCCAAGCTGTGATGTCGGTTATGGGCAGGACTGCTACTCAGTCAAACAAACAGTGTAATGAATGAGTTGCCCAGAGCTGTCAGTTTTTTTCCAGTTTCAGCATGCTGGTTGAATGAGAAAAATAGAATAGTGTGTACCCATTCTGATTTTCAGGTAAATGTCAGCTTTAATGTCTCCCCACACCAAGGATGGGCCTTGGCACAGAGCAAAGCATTCACCAGGTGCCTTACAAACAGACAGACGGCAGTTGAGTGCAGGGATGGTGTCAGCAATGGAGGTGCGCAGCTGTAGTGCTTACCTTTTACTTTGATTTGAATGACAATGACAGGTTCTCTTTACTGCCTGACACCCCTAGGTGCCTGATCCCCCTCTCAGATCTCCTGTAGGGGGCCCCGGAGCCAACACACTGGACAGATCCAATCTGCAGAGCGATATAGAATCTGCAACTAGAGATCTCACCAATACATACAGACTGTCCAATACCCCACTGTCCAATCAGAGCTCAGCCTCCTCTCACTATACACTCACCTTACAATCACCTGCACTGCTATCCCTGTGTATACTAACAGAAGCTGCTCATGCTGGAAAGGACGTAGGGGGAGGGACGGGGCTTAGATATGTTCTAGAGGGGAGGGGCTACTGTGCTCTGTGCAGGGGAGGTGTGGTGTGCGGGATGTGATAGGGAGTGGGAGGAGCATTACATGTAATGAAGTACCATGTGAGTCGGCTCTTTCATAACACTGGTTGTTTGACAGAGGGGCGGGTCTGAGTAGCAGTTTTGCCCATACCCGACATCAAAACTTGGATCTGACAGGTGAAGTCTTTCATTGGAGCTGCACAGTGCACATCCAGCTGGCTTGCTCGTCAACAGTTTACACTGTTGCAGGTCCTATTCAGCCAAGTTGACATATAAGCAACATAATTATGCAGGGCAAAACCTTGCTGCCCGGCCACTCAGCAGCGCCCACTTCATATGGTGCCCATGGCACTTGCCATATGTGCCATACCCTGGATACCACTGTGGGTACAAACAGTCTACCAGATTCTCTTGTGATTATCGCTAGTGGCTGGTATAGCCGCTAGCGATAATCACTGTCTTCTCTCAGCGGAGACAGCTTCCCCTGCCAGGAGAGGGCAATGGCCTGGCAGTAGGGATTCCTGCATCAACACTGTCTGTGTTGATGGGGGAATCAAGTGAATTTCTTTCCTGCAACAAAATTCACCCTGTGAATGGCTGGCTTTATGCATTCCCATACCATTGGAGATGCAGGCTTTTAAACTAAGTGCTGATAACAAGCCGGGTGCTTCCTCTCCTCTTTAGTCTGGAGGACGCCGCCCCAAAGGTTGCCAAGAAGAATGTCAAATTTATATTCGTCTGACCATAGAATACTTTTCGGCTTTGCAGCAGACCATTTTATATGAGCTTTGGCCCAGAGAAGACAGCAGCATCTCTGGATCATGTTCAGATATGGCTTTTTTTTTTGCATGGAAGAGCTTTAATTTGCTTTTTTTTAATGGCACGGCGAACTGTCTTGACAGTGACTTTTGGAAGTATTCCAGAGCCCATGCATTGATGTCCATTACAGAATCATGCCTGTTTTTATTGCAGTGCTGTCTGAGGTCCCAAATATCACAGGCATCAAAAATGTTATTTTGGCCTTGTCCCTTGCGTACAGATTTCTCCAGATTTTCAGAAATTTTTGATATGATGTACTGATGATGATTTATTTAAAGTCTTTGCAATTTTACTGAAAGTCTGAATTAAAAAAAAAAATTTAGATGCAGCTTTTCAGATTGGTGAACCTCTGCCCATCTTTACTTTTGCGACACTCTGATTCTCTAAGATGCTCTTTTTATACCCAGTCATGTTACTGACCTGTTGTCAATTAACCTAATTAGTTGCAAAATGTTCTTCCATCTCTTCCTTGTTAGTACCACTTACTTTGCCAGCTTTTTGATGCCCTGTCCCAACTTTTTTGAGATGTGTTGCTGCTATCAATTTCAAATCTATCTTATTTTACCTTAGGTTTATATAGATTTATAGATTATAAAGATTTTTACACAGCATTCCAACTATTTTGGAATTGAGGTTGTAAAACTGTTTGCTGTAAACGCTGGTGTTTTGGCTTTCATTTATCAGCCAAATTCATTTAAAACACTACTCTCTCCCCTGACTGACACTGCTGTTGTTCAAAGGTGTTTCCATTGCTCCTCCATCCAGTGTGTACACACCCTAATGCCACGTGCAGATGATCAGAATTTCTGACAACAAATGTTCGATGTTAGCTTGTCGTCGGAAATTCCGACCGTGTGTAGGCTCCATCGGACATTTTTTGTCAGAATTTCCAACCAACAAAATTTGGGAGCTGGTTCTAAAATTTTCCGTCAACAAAATCTGTTGTCGGAAATTCCGATCGTGTGTACACAATTCTGACGCACAAAATTCCACGCATGCTCAGAATCAAGCAGAAGAACCACACTGGCTATTAAACTTAATTTTTCTCGGCTCGTGGTAAGTGTTGTACGTCACCGCGTCCTTGACGTTCAGAATTTCTGACAACATTTGTGTGACCGTGTGTATGCAAGACAAGTTTGAGCCAATGTCCATTGGAAATAAATCCAGGATTTTGTTGTCGGAATGTCCGATCGCGTATACGCAGCATAAGACAGGAAGTGTGTTACTGGCTGGATCACCAGATGAAATAAAGGAGAAAAGCCAAAAAAAAAAAAGGAAGATACTGCCACCACACCTATGAATTGGTAAACTGCACATATTTTGGGGGGTTTAATACAAATTTAAGTGGTTCTAAACTCTAAAGGATTTTTTGTTATTCCGGACACCTGTATTAATCCATCAATGCGCCTGGCTGCAGTTCTTCTCTCCCCTCTCCCTGCTCTCACAGGCTGCACTGAAAGCCAACAGGAATCATTGGCTCCTGCTGCTGTCAATTAAATCCTGAGATGAGGGGGTGGGGGGGATTGTGGCCAAGCCACGCTGCGTTCCTATGGATGCACACAGCCCAGTTTGGGAGCACGTCTGCAAGTGGTTTACTATGGGGGTACTAGGGGAAGAGGAGATGTTGAGAGCACCGTGGGGGATTCCAGAAGAGGAGGAATGGGGCTGCTCTGTGCAATACTGTTACAGCATTTTTTTTTATATGCGCAATACAATTACAGTATCTTTTTTTATCTTAAGAGAAAACAAGTTTACAATTACTTTAACTGTAAACTGAGCCTTAGGTAATTATTTCAAAGTAATTGCATAGCGTCACTGGAAAAAAGGCATAATGACCTCCATCCTGGAAAACCTAAAGTTTTTTTTACTAAATGATCTTTGATATTTACAATATGCTGAGTAGTTATCAGGAGAGATAAATGATGGCCTAATAAAGTTGTATTGTGAAATCTCATTACATCATATAGTTTGAAGGTGAGAAGAATGGTGCTAAGCCCTTTTCTTGCATCTAAATTGACCACAAAATAGGAACCATATGTAAGTTTTGATAAACTACATTGTTGGATTCAACAATCATATACATGTGGAAAGCCTACAAATTAGGACCTGTGGCCTATGCTCATCTTGTCATAGCTAAGCAGGTTTAAGCCTGGAAAAGCAGACAGCTCAAATGAACCAAGAGAACCATTCCTTTTTGCGTCACATGGCAAGTCATGGGTGTCAGCGTCTCAGATGTGATGTCAGCAACCGTAGTGGACTTCAGTCCTCCCCTGGCAGCTACATAAAAGGTTAGGAAAAAAGAGGCAAAGATGCTGGGCCAGCGCAGACAGTATCCTTTGGCATACAAGATGATGGCTGTGCTAGAAAACTGTCATTTCCTGTCGCATCATGGCAGCATACACTCTGGGTTGTGACTCCGCCCCCACAACCTGATAGGACCACATAGCTATAAGATGAAGATACGCCCCCCGCCCCGGTATTCTCTTATTTTTCCTCACCTGTTGGGACCGCATGGATCATCACCCTCTTACCGCTTCGCCCCAGCCAGGTTCTAGCCTCTCCTGGGTGGAAGTCCTTACCGGTACAGCCTCTAAAGGAAGCTAAATGGAAGGAACCCCACTCTGGTGATCTCAGGGGTATGAATACTTTTTCTCTGCAAACAGAGCATTGCCTCTATAGCCGTTGAAAGTAAGCCTTAAACAGGCTGAAGGCATATAATAAAAAGATTGGTCTTTAAGCCTTAAACAGGCTTAGTACCTGCGGTGGTCTCCAGTTTCCTGTTCCTCCCTGGTGTCACTCTGTCTGCAACCTGACAGCATACTCTCTGCCTTCAGTATCTCTTGTCACCTTAGGTTGTCTGGTGCCTTTACCCCAGTGTTGCCTTTCTGCCATATTTTACTTCGTTTTCCTTAGCTCTGTAGTCCCACAGCAACATCACCACTCTTCCTGGTCACTCTGCCGCTTTGCACATGCTCACTGTGCACTTTGGGCAGCCTGTGTATGTCTATCTATGTCTTTTCCCTTTTCCAAGATGGCGCCGGCGGCCGCATGGCACTACTGAGCATGTGCGGGCGGGACATGACCCCGGCTCCAATTTTAAAAGGGGAAGATGCCTTTTTTTAACGCAGATGCCTTTTTTTTTGCCTGTTTTTTGTGCTCAGCTGAATTTCATGACTGCTGCATTTCTGTTTTTTCTATCCCAGTGTTGCCTCTCTGTTTGGTAAGTATCTCCCCTGTATTTTTCTTCTCTCTATTCCCCTCTTGTTTCTGTTATGGCTTTATCTTCCTTACCCTTTTTGCGTTACCTGTGTCTTCAGGCTTCCTCTGTTTCTCTATCCATGGAGACCACTGCTCCAGCAGATCACCACCAGCATAATAGGTAAGTGGGGAGGAGTTTGGTAAGTAGAGAAGATCGAAAAAGAGAGCAGGACGCACTAGCGCTACCTAAATGGTTAGCCCCATCAGGTCCGCAAGATCATCTCGCAGAGATTCCTCGCATAGAAGAAGCCGCTCTGGCCATAGGCGGAGCCATTCGGGTGGAGGAAGTCGCTCAGGGAAAGGGAGTCGCAGAAGGAGTCGCTCCAGGTCTTGTTCAAGGCGCAGCCATTCCCGCCGAAGAAGATCCCCTGACCGGAGGCGCCATTCACCAGCACGTCACTCCCATCCTTATGAAAATACCTGCTGGGTATGCGGGGCCATAGCCCTTCCAGATATGTTGGCATGCCGCCAGTGCTTTGAAGAAGCCACCAGAGAGAAAGGGCAAGAACACAGAGAGCTCACAGAGTCTTCTGCCCCACGTGTCGCTCCCGACACGGAGTTATCTCCACGGGGTGCTTCGCTGGCTCCCCCAAGTACTTCCAGAGAGCATGATTCTCCTTCAGATGAGGAAGAACTAGAGGCTTCAGCGGGCTTTGACTTCTCCCTAATAGAGCCTTTTTTTGAGGTCAGTGAAGGGGGCCATTAGCTGGGAGGAACCCCAGGAGGCCCAACCCAAAAGGAGAAAATATTTCCCGAACCTGATGAGAGAACCCGAAGCCTTCCCCTTCATTGATGAGTTGGAGGAACTTATCAGAGATGAGTGGCAGAGACCCGAGAAGAAAGCAAGTCTTAACAATCGGCTTGCCAAACTATATCCTCTAAAGGAGGCTAAAATTAAATCTCTCGTGTCCCCGCCAGTGGTGGATGCATCCCTCATGCGCGTGGCCAGACACGTTACGCTCCCTATCGAGGACGCTGTGTCATTCAAGGATGTCCTGGATAGAAAGATCGATACTTTTCTCAAAAGAGCTTACTTAGCAGCAGGAGGCGTATGCAGGCCAGCAGTGGTTCTTGCAGCTGTGGGTAAGGCTATTGCCAGTTGGTCAGCAAGCACAGAAAAGCTTGTATCCAAGGCGCTGATCAGGATCAGATAGTTAGGGCCCTGCAAGAACTAAGCCTTGCAGGGGATTTTGTGGCAGAGGCATCTGTGGATGCTATTAAGTCTGCATCCAGGGCTATATTGTCCTCGGTAATGGCCAGACGGGCTCTCTGGCTCAAACCCTGGGCGGCAGATCCTGCTTCCAAGTCCAATTGGTGCCGCATCCCGTATGATGGTGAGAACCTTTTCGGCGCAAAATTGGACTCTGCTATTTCTAAGGTCACTGGCGGAAAATCAGGGCTTATCCCCTCGGATAGAAAGCCAAAGCTTCAGAGGCCTCCTCCCTTTAAGCGTAACCTCCCGGACAGGTACAGGGATGCCAAGTCCTACAGGCCTGGTAGGGAGTACAGAAGGAACTGGAAGGCCCCTCAAACGTCCTTCCTGACGTCCCAGAAGCCCAGGACCCTGGCATCTACTGACCAGAAGTCCTTTTGAAGGTGCGTCCGCCCAGCCAGCAGTGGTGGGGGCCAGACTCTCAAAGTTCACGCTGGTCTGGGGGGAAACAATAAGCGTTAACCACCGTTCGCGTCGGGCACAGATGGTCATTCAGGTGACTTCCCCCGGGGGACCATTTTTGCCCAACAAACCTCCCGTCATCCCGGCAAAAGAGGTTAGCCTTGACCCGATACGTTCAGGATCTGCTCCAAAAGGAAGCAATTACCGAGGTGCCCCTATCCCAAAGAGGTCGGGGGTTCTATTCCCCTCTATTTCTAGTAAAAAAGAAATCAGGGGACCTACGTCCGGTCCTGGATCTAAACGTAAACCGCTCTATCCAGGTAGAAGCATTCAAAATGGAGAGCCTACAGTCTATCCTCCAGGCCATAAATTTGGGGGACTGGATGCTCTCCATAGATCTACAGGGCGCCTACCTCCATATCCCTATCCATTCAGAACTCCAAAAGTTCCTCAGTTTTTCGCTAAACCACAGACACTTTCAGTTCTGAAGTATTCCGTTTGGAATTTCTGCGGCTCCCAGGACCTTTACAAAGGTCCTTCTTCCCGTTATCGTGCATCTGAGGGAGAGGGGGCTGCGAGTCCACCATTATCTGGACGATATTCTCCTCCTCTCAGACAGCCGGGAGTCGCTGTTACAGCATCAAAAGATCCTCGTCTCCACTCTGCAGAATCTGGGATGGCTCATAAACTGGGGAAAGAGCCAGACTCGGCCCACCGAGAGAATAATCTTCTTAGGAGCCCAGTTGAATACAGTGCAGCTGCCTCCGGAGAAGTCTTCCCTGTTGGTCCGGAAGGTGAAGAAGGCCATTCTAGCAAGATCCCTGTCGACCAGAGTATGCCTCAGCCTTCTAGGCTCCCTATCATCGACAATTCCTATGGTCCGTTGGGCTCAGTGGCACACCAGACCTCTGCAGAACTCCTTCCTACATCAGTGGGATGGTTCATCCATGACCCAGACGATCCGGATCTCGGAGACAGTCAGGCGCTCATTGCGTTGTGGTCCCCACAACTTAAACAATTGCAAACACATAGTCATCCCTCCTCAGGAGGTAGTGACCACGGATGCCAGTCTAGAAGGTTTGGGAGCCCACTATCAGTCCCGTGCAGCGCAGGGCCGTTGGCCTTTCGAAGTACGGGACTCGGTATCGAACGTGCTGGAGATGAGGGCGGCCCTCCAGGCTCTCCTGGCCTTCAGCTCCCTTTTAAGGGGGAAGCAGGTCCTCTTAACGATGGACAACAAGGTTGCTGTCGCCTACATAAACAGACAGGGGGGGACCAGGAGTCTCTCCATGATGCGGGAAGTTCTCCCTATGATTGAATGGGCACAGTTGAACCTGTCAGACTTGAGGGTGACTTACATCCAGGGGTTCGAGAACATCTTAGCCGACACGCTCAGCAGGGAGTTCGCCTTCAACAACGAGTGGTCCCTGAGCCCTCAGGCCTTCTCCCTCATCTGCCAGACCTGGGGTCAACCAGACATTGACCTTGCTGCGACTCCGGCAAACTCCAAATGCCGAAGGTTCCTGTCGAGGTTTCCCTTTCACTTAACGGAGGGGACAGATTGCCTCCAGCATCCCTGGAACTTCCATCTCGGGTATATCTGCCCTCTGACTCCCCTGATGCGAGATTTCTCTTAAGGCTCAAGAGATCAACGGCATTGGTGATAGCGGTGATTCCTTTTTGGCCCAGGAGGCCATGGTTCACCACCCTCCTACAACTGAGCATGGCAGACCCTCTTGCTCTTCCCTGTCAGCCGACTTGCTCTCCCAGGGCCAGCTACTACATCCAGATTCGGGGAAGCTGCACTTGATGGCTTGGGGGCTGAGAGGGCAAGGTATCTATGTCAGGGCTGCTCCCAGAAGGTAGCTGATACCCTGCTCCAGGCCAGAAAACCTACCACCAACTGCACCTACTGCGGGGTCTGGAAGAAGTTTGTTGCCTTGTCTCAGGACCTTGGCCGGGATCTGTCCTCCTTTTCGGCTCCTCTGATCCTAGAGTTCCTGCAATCATGCTTAGAGAAAGGTCTTAGCTCTAGTACTCTGAAAGTTCAGGTGTCAGCTCTATCCGCCCTGACAGGGGTTAAATGGGCTCACGATCCCCTTGTTATGCAATTTCAGAAGGCCTGTCTTAAACTAAGACCACCTAGGAAGCCTTCCTTTCCAACATGGGACCCATCAGTCATCTTAGAGGTACTATCCAAAGAACCCTGTTTTCCGCTGGAAAACATCTCCCTCTGGCACCTGACACTAAAAGTCACCTTTCCTGGTCGCAATCACATCAGCGAAGAGAGTTTCAGAGATGCAAGCATTACTGATTAAGGAGCCGTATCTGATCATTAATCCAGACAGGGTAGTTCTAAGACCCTTGGATCACTTTATCCCAAAGGTGGCATCTTCTTTTCACTTCAACCAGGAAATCAACTTGCCAGCTCTTAACACAGACCAGGGTGACCCTCATCCTCTGGATGTAAGGGGCAAAATCATAAAATATCTTTCCCTGTCCAAATCCTTTAAAAGATCGGAGAACCTCTTCATCATTCCCTATGGCCTTAGGAGAGGTCAAGCAGCGTCGGCCCGAACCATTGCCTCCTGGTTGGTGAAGGCCTACTTGCTGAGTGAGTCGCAAATTCCTGAAGACCTTAGGGCTCATTCCACCAGAGCAGTGGCCACCTCCTGGGCGGCGTATTGTGGGGTCTCGGTGGAGACCATCTGCAGAGCGGCCACTTGGTCCTCCAGGAACACCTTTATCTCTCACTACAAGGTGGACTCAGCTCAGCTATCAACAGTAGAATTGGGAAAGTCCATTATTCAAGCCAACTCTTCTATTTCTTGCTAATAAACGTTTACCTTTGCATCTCCCACCCAGTCTGCGAGTTAATCCCCAGAGTGTATGCTGCCATGATGCGACAGGAAAATGGAAAATTGTATACTTACCTTTCCGTAATTTTCCTTTCCTGTCGCATCTTCATGGCAGCATACAATATCCCACCCACAAAGGTGATTCATATATACAGAGAATACCGGGGCGGGGGGCGTATCTTTATCTTATAGCTATGTGGGGGCGGAGTCACAACCCAGAGTGTATGCTGCCATGAAGATGCGACAGGAAAGGAAAATTACGGAAAGGTAAGTATACAATTTTCCATTTTTCTGAAGTGTCAATTCCCGAGGCACATTTCAAATACATAAAAATCATTTATGGAAAGGAAAAACTCTACAAGTAATATTTTAAAATAATTTATCAGCTCTTTGCTGTTTTTTTTCTTGACCAACTTTTCTTTATGAACTTCAGCTGCAATAAAGCTCGCTTGAAAAAAAGAAATAAAACTCCAGTATTTAAATTAAAAAGCATGGGCAGCACAGTGGCTAAGTTGTCAGGACTTCTGCCTGACAGCATTAGTTCAAATCCTAACCACGGCACTACCTACCCAGAGTTTGCATGTGCTCTCTCCTGTGCCTGTGTGGCTTCCTCTGGGAAATCGCTCCTACACTCCAAAGACATGCTGGCACATGATTCACCTTCAGCGTTTGAAAAAGTGCTCTTTTGTCATCCAATACCTGAAGGCCATATACAACCTGTCTGCAAAAACTCCAAATAGGTAACTTCCCCTTTGTCAGACGATAGAAGTGCATTCCCTCCATCAAAGTCTCAAGCACACCAGCTTGTTCAATCACCACATATGCACAGTGCATGATCTCTCTCTCTTTCTCTCTGTAGCCACCGTGCGGAGCGATGCGCTGACATCACCTCGTGTTTGTGGTCGTATGATCCAGGAATGACGGGTTTGTTTGTGTGCATCCGGCCGGCGCACTAGACTTAAGGCCTGAGATATCCTGTGTTTGTAAGTGCATTTTGTTATATATTTTTTAATATAATAAATTTAAGGTTTTACACTATTGGAGCCTTCATATTTTTTATGTGCATCTACATCCATCCACGAATCTTGATTGGTTGGGGACAATCTGGAGAATATTGGCTCATTTCTTATGCTGTGGAGATTATTAAACTAGAGGGATGGTCTGACGGTTTGGGAGGCTGCAATACTATTTCATGCTTTCTGTGATCCTCTGTAACGGGTTGTCATAGACTTCTGGTAAGAAGTGAATCTTTACACAAGTGGTGGTGGATCAGACACGGCTCACAAATCTGAAGAGTAGTTTTGGATGGACTTAATTTGTTTTTTCACTTACTCATGCATGGGTGCATAATATTGATTTGTGGACTATATTTAAAGTGACATTATATATATATATATATATATTTATACACACACACATACATACACATTTTTTAAAGATTATTTATAAGATAACTTCTTATATTCATTTATTCACATTTTTAATTGGTGTACAATTTAATCACTGGTAGATATGATTTTATTTACATGATTTATTGTGTGCACTAGATGTTAGTATCTATTTTTGATCACTCACTGTGTGTGCCTCCCCGGTGTTGATTCAGACTCACGTGGCCTTTGATTCATTTTTTGGCCAGCGTGGCCCGATCTCATTGGCGAGGCCACTTTTTCAGTTAATGGTTTCACGCAACTTATACATTTTTCTAGTCTGTTTTCTGTATTTTTGGTGTACAGTAGAGTTGCAGCTTCCATTATGTCCTCATAGACCTTTAATAGGAATACATTTAGTAATACCCTAGCGTAGTTTCTTTTCCAGTTTTTCCGATAGAAGTGCATTCCCTCCATCAACGTCTCAAGCACACCAGCTTGTTCAATCACCATATATGCGCAGTGCATGATCTCTCTCTCTGTAGCCACCATGCGTGACAAAACTTAGGGATGGAGAGATTGGATCTTAAGTTCAAGGGGAGTAGTCCCGCTGCATAGGGCCTCTCCAGGTCACAAACCACTAATAGGTCCAGCATGACCTGCAGTGCCCCACCTTAAAGACCCAGACAATGACAGCTTGGATTGTTGCCCGAGTCAATAGACACTACCAGAAGAAACCAGAAGTCTTGTTGTAGCAAGATAGAGGTAGAAAGAATTCTAGTCTGGGCAGAACTCCATGTTCTAGCCATGTCTGACATTCAAAATCCAAATGTGGACCAGTTGGCAGGAGGACTATTTCATCCGAAAGTCCCTGGTTTCCAGGAAAACATCCACACTCCATAAAGTGTTTCAGGACCTGTGTCAGAAGTGGGGGACAGCAGATGTCAACCTCCAAGTTCAACAATAACCTGGCCAGTTGAAGAGATCCTCTGGTACAATCAGTGACTGCTCTGATGGGTCAATGGGATCAGTACAGCCTGATATGCCTTTCCTCCTTTGAAACTTCTTCCTGGGCTACTCTTCAGTATTAAGATGCAGGGCTATTTTGGTGATATTCATAGCTGCAAACTGGCCCAGGTAGATGAGGTACTCCAAACGGATCAAACTTCTGGCAGGCATGCTATGGGCTTTTCTGGATCTCCTGCCTCAAGTACCAGTCTACCATTTTGCTTCTTAATCACTTGCTTTAAGAGCATGATTGTTGAAACCCAAGACTTGTGTGACAGGTTCCATCATTTCCTGTCAAGGCACACTCTACTAGGTGTGCGAGTGCTTCTTGAGCTTTTCAAAATCAGGTAACTGTTTCCCAGATTTGCAATGCTGCCACCTAGTCTTCTTTTCAGACATTCTCAAAGTTTTACCAGGTGGATGTTCAGGTCTCATCTAATTCTAGCTTTGAGCACAAAGTCTTTCAAGTAGCTCTTTGCGACGCAGGCTATCCACAATAATTTTTTTTTAATTGTAAAAAATCATCTTTATTGACAAGTATATGCGTGGTACATACATAAGTAAAAGAAATCTTGACATAGACAACAGTACATACATCGTCACATTGAATCACTGTTTTAGCATAGGGCTATATATCAGGTGGGGGTAGAACTAAGACTTCTCCATTATAAAGCCTAGGGTCTATAAATTCAGTCATTATACAACAGGAGGAAGGTAGCATATCAAGTGCATATTTCACCATCCATCGACCATGTGCGGGACACTGACATTAGGTGAGCCCATTTGGTCATGAAGAAAACGTATAACGTGTGTCCAATATGCTTGAATAACTGGGCAGGTCCATGATAGAACGAGCCTGGGGTTTGATCACATAGGCAGCACCCTGGATTATATGTGGGTTTGTAGCGGACTATCCTCTGGGGTGTCAGATATGTCCTATGGATAATATACAGTTGTGTGAGGTGGTCTGATAACCTGGGGGAAACCCCTTTAACGTCCTCCAAGATTTCATCCCAGTCCTCGATTGTTCCAACATCCGTCTCCCATCTAGTCTTGGCTGCATAGGCTAGAGCTGTGGTGCTGGGAGGCGGATGGCGGAGTAAAGGGTGGAGATTAGTTTAGATGGCTCTGTACCTAGTATTGTTTCCATTATAGAAGGGGTGCTTAAGGGAGGGTTTGAGCCAGAGAACTGGGTTTGTCTGGCTTGGCGGAGTTGAAGATACCTAAATAAGAGGTGGTTAGGAAGAGTAAATTCATCATTTAGTGCTTGGAACATTTTGATTCCCTTGGGGATCATAATCTGGTATATGTACAGTATCCCACATTTTATCCAGACAGCAGGGTCTGGAATGGACAATAATTCAGGTAGTTGCGTGTTAAACCACAGAGGGGCATGGGAGTGGATCTGTGGGGCTTTAAGTTTCCGCAATGCTGTCTTCCATATGTGTCAGTGATGTGTCAACATGTCGCCTTTGTGTTGGGGGGGGGGGGGGGTCGTCTTGTTAGTGGGTCTTTGAGTACTGTCTGGAGTAGAGTATGGGCCGGGTTGTCTGGACTCGCACAAAAGCAAAGATTGGTATCTCGGGAGTTTGTTTTTGTCAAAGTAATAAAAGTGGGACAGTTGGGAGGCGAGGTAGTAGTCTTGGAAATCTGGGAAAGCTGCACCACCGAGTGTCACTGGGTTCTTCAATACCATCCAAGATATTTTATGTCTGCTGTGACCCCATATGAACAAATTCAGAATGGAGTAGATTACCTTGAAGAGTTTTTGTGTGAGGTTTAAGAGAGCATGCCACATTAGGTAGAGTATCTTGGGGAGGAGTATCATTTTAACGAGACTGATGCGCCCCATAACACCCAGGGGTAGTCTAGCCCATATCTGCATCTTGGTCTTGATCAGGTTATATAGGGGTTCAATGTTAAAAGATATGTAGTCTGTGAGGGATCTGGTAACCTTCACTCCAAGGTACTTAATTAGGGATATTCTGGGGTGGGGGGGGGGCAAAAGTGAATGGAGGGGGGAAGTGGTCAATGGGTAACATTTGGGATTTGGACCAATTAATTCTTAGACCCGAGTGGCTACAAATGCATTCTATGGAATGTAGAGCTGTAACAAGGGAGGGTCCTGAGTCTGCTAGGTATAAGATTGTGTTGTCAGCGTACATTTCATTCTTTTCTTCTAAGTTCCCTATCTCTATGTCTCAGATGTTGGCATCTGCACGGATTGAAATGGTCAATGGCTCAACTGCCAGTGCGTACAGCAAGGTGGAGAGGGGGCAGCCCTGTTTAGTCCCCCACTCTAGAAGGAATGGTTTGGATAACCATCCATTGACAAATACCTGTGCTCTCGCAGATTGGTACAGGAGTTGAACCCATCGAATAATGTTGGGGCCAAATCCGAATCCAGAGAGGCACTCCCACAGGTAGTTCCATTGTATGGAATCAAAGTCCTTGGTGATGTTCAAGGCCACCACGACCCTTGTGCCAATTTCAACCGCAACTATTGTCTCTAAATTCTGAGTCCTTTGTCCCTTATTGAATGAGAAAGAATTTTTGTACTGCTAAAAGCAAAACTTTTTGGGGGGGGGTTTTGGATAGAGTGGAGATGGATTAGAACACCTGTCAGTTTTTTCTTTTTGCTGTCTGTGTCCCCGTAGGGGAGCATTACTCGCTTTATTTGTCCTGTTTACCATTATCATTGAAAGTAAAAGAAAATCCCAAATTTGGGTTGTTTCCAGACAATAACAGAGGGGAAATCTTTCATCAGTACAGTAATTCTGGTGAACTGGGGGTCCCCAAAGAGATTCCCCTTTTCTCACTTCCTGTTTTGGCAATGGGACAGGAAGCGAAGGTAAATCTCTGCGATGGGACAAAGATAGCAAAAATAAACCTTACCAGCGTTATAACCTTCCCTTACTCTATCCAAAATGAAAAAAAAAAAGTTTTGCCTATAGTTTTACTTTATTGTTGTAAGAAACTGAATATACAGGAAGCACAAAAATCCTGGGGGGAGCTGAATTTGGGCTTGGTTCCTCTATGAATCAAAGTGAGGTTATACAAATTAGGTGATTGTATAACTTTCTTTATATTGCAGTATGAAGATAGTGGACTTGACTTTAGACTGTGCCTTACATGTACTCTGTTTTTTAAGGCTGGCCAGCGCTGTGCTCACTTTCTTGATTATGTCCTTATTTAAAAAGTAACTCCATAACATCAGTGGAAAATAAGGTGTAACTGCATTCATTTTTACAAAGGTAAAAATGTCATTACTAATTGATCTTTGTTGGCTGGTATTTATGATATGCTGGGTCCAGTTATCAGGAAAGATATGTTATAGCTTGATTGCGCTGTATTGTGAAATCTTATTACATCACGGTTTAAAGGAGAAATATGGCCAAAGCTTTTCTGGCCATACTTCTCCTATAGATCACGAGTGCAGTTCGTTATTCAGACCTGTGACCTGTTTTCAGTCGACAGCAGGCTAAAGCCCACTGTCATCTGACATCACTCAGCCAAATGAGTGCTGGAGGAGAGAGCAGAGAGCCGCAGACTGACAGTCCCAGCTCTCTGCTTAGAGCCGTGGGGGAGAACTGAGTGATCAGTGGGGTTTGGTCACTCCGTTTTCACAGCAGAGCCAGTGGGGGACAGATGCTGCATCTACCTAGGCAAGTATAATCGTTTGCTTTTAAAAGATTAAGTCAGTAGTAGTTCATTGAAAAATACAAGCCGACAGCCACAAAGGAGGCCAGGACTTGTAGTTCTCTCATACGCAGAGCTCTGTGTATGAATAACACAGCCATGTGGGCAGAACCCTACACGGCCTCGCTCTTTTCAAAAAGTGACAGCTAGAACAGGGAACTTCGCCCCATAATGCTATCTCAGGGAGAGAAGGCAGCGAGAACATGTTACATTTTCTTTGAAGGCTTCCTGATGGCACACTACAGGCAAAATGCAATGAGGCCGCGCCGCTGCTAACACCTTCGTGACTTCCATTGGAGAACTGACGTCCGTTCCGGTTAATTTCCAAATGCCGACTATGCATTGTGATCGGCGGTGTTGAGATTACATTTATAGGCTGTACATGCTGGTGCTGTTTAAAAGCACCTGATAAATGTGAGAGTTTTTTCTTTTTTTTTATCCTTTTATGCTCTAATTTTTAATTAAAATTCTATACTATGAAAATATTATTTGATTCTGCTTGGGACTCTTTTTGGCTATGAGAGGATATTGGGGCTGGAGTGCCTGGTGATGGTTGATTTATTCCACTTATTAATCTACACCCATTTGATAGCGTGTGAGGTCCTGAGGGGCCATATATGGTTGGTGAGTGCGCATTTCTTCTGCACGTGGTGAAGCAATTTAATTGCACAAGAGTGTTTAAAGGCACGGTGTCTGGGAAAATATTGAGATGAATTAGAAGATGATGCACTTTATGTGGTTATTGGAAGATTTGAACACTTACAATTATGGTTTGTATTTTATGAATATATTGAAGGGAAGGAGTAGCACCTCTCTTTACACGGTTTATATATTTTTTTTGTATGTTTCACACTTAAAGGGGCAAGCTGCATTTTAAACACACAATATTGAGTTTTGGTGCCTTCTTTATCACATTTTAAATATATTCATTCCGTGGCCCCTCACCTACAGTTCTCCCCGCCCTCCCCATTCGAACAGATAATCCTGGAAAGAAGGAATTGCAGGGGGCTGATTTCAGACATTTACCGCATCCTCAACACACACCACTTCCAAACGAGGGGTAAACACTCATATATGAAATGCTGGGAGAGGGAACTGGGTGAGGAGCTCCCCCTTGAGGCTTGGCAGGGGGTATGGCGTCAGGCGGCCAAGTCCTCTCTGTGTACTCTTACAAAATTCTCCTTTTCTGGTATCAGACCCCAGATATTCTCCACAAAATATACCCCTCCACTTCGGACCGCTGTTGGCGATGTCTGAAACAGCGGGGCTCCCTGTTCCACATTTACTGGGCCTGTTCTCTGATCGCCCCATTCTGGCTTATGACCCGACGACTGCTCCAGCGTTTATTTGATGTGTCGGTACTGCACTTCCCTAAATTTTTCTTACTAGGTCTGTCCCAACGCACACTGGCCAGACCGGGTCGGAAGCTCCTTAGGCATGTCCTGACAGCAGCTCGTTGCCCGATAGCCCTTAACTGGAAGAACCCATTGCCTCCATCCACGGAGGCCTTATACTCCAGGATTAAGGATGTTGAACTCATGGAGAAAATTACTGCCAGGGTCAGAGATAGGCATGTGGAGCACGACCTGGTCTGGGGGAGATGGCGGCTGCTGGAGGACTGATCACGAACCAGTACGGGTACGGTGATGTAGACCGATGGCGTTCTATTTCTTTTACCTTACTACTTTCTATTCTTTTCTCTCTTACCCTCTTTGTTTATAATGCTGATGGTCTTTTCTTTGTTTTGAATCTGGCGTATAAGCTAGGTAGCAGACCTTGGGTGGCCTCATGGTTGCTAGCACGGATAGCTGACTTACGGTGTTTTCCGTCTGGCTGCGCACCCCTGGTAAGATTGCCTAATTTTGCTGCACCTTCCCATACTGTGTTATTGTGCACTGTCTGCTTGCTTTTGACCCCTCACAATTTGGGAGCCATACTGCTGCTACTGTATGCTTGTACTGTTTCTTCTTTCATGCGACTACGAAAAATAAATAAATTGTTATTTGGAAAAAAAAAAGAAAATATATATATATATATATTCATTGAATTAATAGTTTCCAAAAACAGTTACATGAGCATTCTGTGATTAGCTGTGAGTTGTTTGTATTCTCAACTGAACTGCCAAACTGTGAAAAACTCAACCAGGACAGGGCTTTTGGAGAGGACTATGGGCAAGCCTCCTACCCACCAATTATGGCCTATGGAGAGAGCAGATCATTCTCAAATGATGGACAACAATGTAATGGAAGCTGAGAGCAAGGCTTGGATTCATTCTCTGCATAATGATAATAACGTTTCCCTTCTGGAGTAAATGAAAATGAGGAAAGGGGCAGTGGGACTTTAAATGAAGCACATACAAAAAATATTTATTTATAATAATAATAACAGTAATCTGGTACATAATAGTAATCATGGTGCATATTGGAATCAATACAGTGTGTATATATATATATATATATATATATATATATATATATATATATATATATACACACACACACAAAAAAAAGTTTACGTGTAATAAAAACAAATCGTCACATAGATAATTGGATAGTTGATATCGCAAAATGCACATATGAAATGTATAGTAAATAGAGACACGGCATTAAACATCTCTACGCGTTTCATGGATTGATCCAATCTTCAGGAGCATGTACCTGACTTAGAACATGTAATAACTGGTAGTAGAAATATCTGTATGGTCTGACCCTGCCAAGGAAAGAGGGTTGATAATGAGAAGCAAGAATATAGATTAAACCCATAAAAGCCCCCACAGTCTAAAGTACTTACAGACGTAACTATATGAGTGTTGTACTGCAGGTCGGAGACCCCCTAGGGTTTTTCCTCCACTCTCTACAGGGTTTTGTAACCATGGGATGGAGTACTATTTCCCATTCCTTGATATCTAGTCATCTTCAATGTTTGATCAGTGTGACGCATGATTTCATAGGGGAGCAATTGTTCCCATCCCTGTCAGGAGCTGCAGCGCATGCTGCAGGATCTCCTCCTCCCCCTTTTCGGGGTGGGTGGATACCCCTGCGCCACGCATCGATGCCGCACCATCTGTGCTGGATATGTGGTGACGCATGCCCGGCGCTGTATGTTTTGATTTTGGCGTGAATGTGTGATGGCTTGTTGGCGCCTCCCTCCCTTAGCGTACGTCTGTGTGATGTTGATGGGCATGTGGCGGCTGTGTCTTTATAGGCTCCATTCATTAAAGGCAGATTCACTGTGGTGGTTCTATGATTCACCCACTGTATCACTTTGGATTGAAAGTTTTCATGGTTCAGTCTCAGGTAATTTGTACTTTTTTATTCACCACTATTTTCTATTGGTACTTGGTTTTTAGCTAACCTTTTTATGATTTCACTTTCTGATTTTCCAACCCCCACCATCTTTGTAATCTATCTGCACCTGCTTGGACTTCACTGACACTTTATATTATAATAACATTATCTGTCCTGCCCTTTACCGAGTACAGGACATTTTTCACACTATATAAATATTACCCTCACAGTAGTCCTTGTTTGGTTTCAGCACTCATGGTTATTCATGCTTAATTTTCACTCTCTGAAAATCAGCCCCCTTGGATGCTGCCCTTGTTGGGCTTTTGGCCGCTCCATTTCCCCTCGGCTCCTGGTGGCGATGCCCCTATGGGGTCTCCCATCTGCAGTGACACACTCTAATTATATAGTTACATCCATAAGTACTTTAGACTGTGGGGGCTTTAATCTATATTCTTACTTCTCATTACCAACCCTCTTTCCTTGGCAGGGTCAGACCATACAGATATTTCTACTACCAGTTTATACATATTCCAAGTCACGTACATGCTCCTGAAGGTAGTGTCGTGGTTGGGATTCAAACCAGCGACCCTTCTTACTGCTAGGTGAGAGTGCTAACCACTACACCACTGTGCTGCTCAAACTATACAATTTTCTATGTGATGATTTGTTTTGTGTATGTGTGTGTATATATATATATATATATATGAATTGAATTGTATTGATTCCAATATGCATCATGATTACTATTATGTACCAGATTACTGTTATTATTATAATAAATAAATAATTTTTGTATACCTATGTGCTTCATTTAAAGTCCCGCCGTCCCTTTCCCCATTCTCATTTAGACAGGGATGGAGGCACTGGACCTTATCAGGTCACCGCCTCATATAAAGTCCCAAATTGTTCTATTTTGTTCTAATCCTCAAGAGATCTATGAAGATAAATGAATTCCAATGTATCAGACTGCTGGGATGTTGTACAGTATGTCCTCTGATGACTTTGCTAGTGGACAGAATACACAAGTTTGCGTCTCTCCCATTGTTTATTGGGTCACCTATTGTTTCTGTCTGCTCATCTATGTGTTTATACTTGTAATAATGTGTATTGTACAGTACTTTGTATTCAGGGTTGTAGGTGCCGAAAGGGCTGGTTACCTAGGCTGGTTTAAGTGGGTAGTTGTTAATTAGTTCATGTTAATTAACCACTTCAGCCCCGGAAGGAGTTACCCCCTTCCTGAACAGAGCACTTTTTGCAATTTGGCACTGCATTTCTTTAACTGACAATTGCGCGGTCATGCGACGTGGCTCTCAAACAAAATTGGCATCCTTTTTTTCCCCACCAACAGAGCCTTCTTTTGGTGGTATTTGATCACCCCTGCGGTTTTTATTTTTTGCCCTTAAACAAAAAAAGGGCGACAATTTTGAAAAAACATATTTTTTACTTTTTGCTATAATAAATATCCCCCAAAAAAATATAAAAAATATGTTTTCCTTAGATTAGGCCGATACGTATTATTTTACATATTTTTGGTAAAAAAAAAAAAAATCGCAATAAGCGTATATTGATTTGCACAAAAGGTATAACGTCTACAAAATAGGGGATAGTTTTAGGCATTTTTATTAATAATTTTTGTTTACTAGTAATGGCGGCGATCAGCAATTTTTCATCGTGACTGCAACATTATGGCGGACACAGACAGTTTTGACACATTTTTGGGACCATTGGTGTTAATACAGCGATCAGTGCTTTAAAATTGCATTGATTACTGTAAAAATAGCACTGGTAGTGAAGGGGTAAACCACTAGGGGGCAGGGAGGGGTTAAGTGTGTCCTAGGGGAGTGTTTCTAACTGACTGGGGGATGGACTTGTATGACATGGACACTGATCGCTGCTCCCGATGACAGGGAGCAGGCGATCAGTATCCTGTCATTAGGCAGAACGAGGAGATGCCGTTTACATCAGCATCTCCCCGTTCTTGAGCTCCGTAACATAATCGCGCATATCCCCGAGGCGATCGTGTCTGCGGGTACGGCGCTCACGCGCCGCTGGCGGGGATTTCAAAGTAACGTACGGGTACGTTACTTTTCCCAGCCGTGCCCTTCTGCCAACGTATATATGCCGACAGCGGCCGGCAAGTGGTTAAATCACTGTCCGCTATTAGAGGTGGAATAACATACTGTTTATGTAGTTGCCCCTTAGTTATGTTAATTAAATTCCTGTATACAGTTTCCTTTGCATTCAATATTGTGATCAGCTTCACCTGATTGTGTGGTATATAAATTATAAAAACAGTCATTCTTTTGGGTTTTATCCCAACATCTTGTCTGTGTACGATAATTGCGGTAACAGGGCTGGTATTAGCTCTCAGTCTGCCCTAACAGGTTGGAGCGCAGGAGGCACTGTTTGGCAGAGGGAAGTACCTAAGCGGGGTGCCCAAGCAGTTCCGTCACACAAGCCAAATGACTGGTGTCCTAAATAATCATATATGAATCATATCATATATGAATAATCATGTATGCAACTCAAAGGCAACTGCAGATCTAACAGAGGCCAAGATGGCAGCCTCCGTGGGTGTAAATAATAGGAGGGTTTAGTTCTGATCTAAATTACTCCCCTTTGCTCCTTCCCAGCAGCTACATAAAAGGTTGTGTAGGGAGGTACATAGACGCTGGGCCAACACAGATAGTTATTAAACACTTTCAGGTAAGGAAAGGGCTATGAAGTGCAAGGAGGGAAGGAGCTGTTCAAGAATTGATTTCCTGGAGTAGTCAAATGTTCTAGCAAGTTTAATTTGAATAAAAATACATTATTTCATACAGCCATTGGGGCAAAGTATCTAGTTTATATTATCTATAGTACCATCTCTGGAGGCTGATAGACACAGGAGAAACAATGGAAGTGTAAATTTAACAGATACCTTATTGTGTAAAATGGTTCAGGTTTGAAAGAAGTGTTTAGAAAGACAGTGGGCGGCTGATTAGACACAAAATCAACATGCACAAGCAGATTTAGGAAGGCCATACACTATGGAAATGTCTCCCCCCCATCAACACAGACAGTCCTGGCAGGGGAATCCCTCCTGCCGAGCTACTCTCTGCTCCCGGTTGGATGACCGGGGAAGCCGTCCCTGCTGGCAGGACATTGATTATTGCTAGCGGCTGTAGCAGCCTCAAGTGGTAATTGGAAGATAATCTGGCAAGCGGGTTGTACCCAAGTTGAATGATCAGCTTTGGTACATTCAGCCTGCCCAGGTAAGCCTTCAATAAAACTTACCTGTAGGTAAAAAGAATATCTCCTAAATCTTGCAGATTTAGGATATATTCACCCTGCGTGCAGCCGCTGACGTCAGCTGCGCATACGCTCTGCAGTTCCGACGATTCCTGCCGGGACGAAGGGCTCCCGCACGATTGCGTAGGAGTGATGTAATCGCTGCTCCGGCCACTCACAGCATCCGAGCCAGCAATCCCAGAAAAAACGCAGATGGAACATGTCGGCTCCCTCAGTGGTAACCAGGCACACTGCAGGAGCTTCCTTCTAAGGTAAGTATTTCATAATGTGCTAGTATACGATGTCTTGCAGGGTTTTTTTTCCCAGCGGTTTACTACAGCTTTATTGATTAAACAGGAACAGGAGGGCGGCACAGTGGTGTAGTGGCTAGCACTCTCACCTAGCAGTAAGAAGGGTCGCAGGTTCGAATCCCAACCAGGACACTCCCTGCCTGGAGTTTGCATGTTCTCCCTGTGCCTGCGTGGGTTTCCTCCGGGTACTCCGGTTTCCTCCCACAGACCAAAGACATGCAGGTAGGTTAATTGGTTTCTGTCCAAAATTGGCCCTAGTATATGAATGGGGACCTTGGATTGTGTGTAGTGATCATTATGAATGTATAAAGTAAAGGGATGGGGACAATTGTACACACTCGGGTTGAACTGGATGGACTGGTGTCTTTATTCAACCTTACTAACTATGAAACTATGAAGGAACCGGCCCAGATTTGAGCCGTGTATGGTCGGCCTTAGGCCACCATACAGACTTTTTGGCTGGTGACACTGTCAGTGGCCAAATCACTGAAATTTAGCTTACGTTATAGCTAGTGGAATTCACTCTATTGCTGGTTCAGGCAGCGAAAGAAAGGTCCTATAAGATGATTTTAATTTTAGCAATTCTGTCACTGGCAAGGTTTTTTCAGCAACAGAATTGCCCATCTGACAGTTCATACCGCCAATAAATAAAGTCTCCATCCTGTGTTATATACTGGTAACTATTATTGCAGAAATGAGAGCTGGGATTTTCTAGCTGGGGAAGTGTATTCCATCTTTACAGACAGAGCTGTTATTGAACTGTATGGTGTGAGCCACAGGGATAGTTGTGCTTCCTCTTCCTCATATTCCTGAAATGAAAAACATGTTCTGCTGCAGGCATGTCACATGCTTTATATTTGTTTTTCCATTGTAATGTGCTGCCTGTATGAACTGCAGCGAGTTTTATGATCCTGTGCAAACTCGTAGTCCCCCTCTTCCAATTTCACCCGCAGTTCTCCAGCAGCAGCCAAACAAGAGTAGAAAATTAAGTGTATGATTTGAACTTTAGTGGTGCCCATTTAACCCAGCTATGTTGGTAGTGTGAACCTTATAGTAGGTCATTTTTTGGTGCCAAAAACCAGTGTGATAAAACTGTGTCCCTATAGTACTTGATCCCTAACCTTTCGGTTACCCCACACAATCAACCCTAAACTGCAACACTTAACCTAACCGTAATCTTATGTCTCCTTAAAACTTCAGTCATTTTTTCATCTTTCCATCTATGAAATCTTCTGCCCTTGTTTTAACTTTGGATAGTAAACAAATTTCCTTTCTGCCAGTAAATACCTTATATACACCCCACTCCCTGTTTCTTGTCTGGTAAAAAGCCTAGGCTTATGACATCATGCACAGCTCTCTCTCTCCCTCACTCTTGTGAGCATTTGCCAGGAAGGAAGGGGGGATGAGTCAAAAGAGGGCCAATGAAAGCTGCATAGCTGGAGGTGTGTGTCTGCGTAAATCCGGGAAGTGTATAGGCAGCAGCTTCAGCTGCCCACAGTTAAAATGGTTGCAGCCAGACTCAGTGGAGGGAGATTTCTGCAGCATATTTGGCATGTACAGAATTAGCACAGTATATATAAAATAATATGCAAAGTGGTTGAAGGGAAGCTTCAGAATGGCAAAGATGTTTTTATTACAAATTATGCGAACAGACTGCAGTTCCTCTTTAACCACTTGCCTAGTGGGCACTTTCACCTCCCTTCCTGCACAGGCCAATTTTCAGATTTCAGTGCTGTCAGACTTTGAATGACAATTGCATGATCATGCAACACTGTACCCAAACACAATTTGTCAATTTGTTAATCAGCACTGGTTTTTTTTTTTTTTTGCTAAACAAACAAAAAAATACCCAAAAATATGGAAAAAAAAAAGTTTTTCTTAGTTTTCTGTTTCTATATTTTTTCTAAATAAGTAAATCTTCTCCTTCACTGATGAGACTGAACTGATAGGCGGATATCAGTGCCCTAATTATCAAGGTAGATATATCCCTGTGTGGATTTTCCAGTTATCAGCTCTCCTCACGTGCTGTCAGTGTGAGGAGAGGGCTGCTGATAACTGGCAATCCTGTTTCCATTGCGATTTGACACAGCAGCTAACATGGTAAAGAGCCACTGTGATTGGCTCTTTAACCTGATCTGGGATTATACTCACCTAGGTGGATGCAGCATCTGTTCCCCACTGTCTGTACACTGAGAACTGAGTGATATTGTCATTTGTTTGAAATGTTTGGTAAAATCAGGAGTGCTGAATGGAAAGACTGGAGTACATGATGTACACAATGAACTCTGCGTGAAGCAGGAACTATTTCAGCATAAAGGCAATAAAACATTTATGATTAATAGCCATTGTATTTATTCCAAGTAGAACAGTTACAAGTATCAAAGTATTCTGGATACCTTTACCATATGTCAAATGTTAATCTGCTGTACAACCTTTTTCTTGGCTTTGAAGATTTGGATAAGACTTCTGCTTGTACAGAAAGTTCCCCACTTTGCATCAAAGGGGTATTATCTACATCTGCATCCCATTTTTTGTTCTTTAGTGGTTATCTGCTGGACAGTACATGCTAAACAATGACATGCCTCATAGTGAGGAATGAGGCGTTCTGTAATAAATAGCATGCACGCAATTAGTGTCCCAATGACATTTATAGATCATTTATTCATATCATATACTAATCATGAGCAGTATACAGCATTTATTTACAGATAAAACTGATAATTGTATGTATAGATCTTTAAAGAGGAAGTAAACCCTGCAAAGGTAAAGCATAATGGGCTACTATGCATTGTATAGTAGCCCATTATGTGTCACTTACCTGAAATCGAAGCCTGCGATGTCACCGATGTCCCCACTAGCAGGGAGCGCCAACCTTTACCCGTCTTCCATCCGGTTCTGTGACTGACCGGACTTGCGTGACGTCACTCCCGCACATACACGCAGGAGCCGTTAGACACAGCATGACCCCCTTTAGAACATCGGTGCACGGCTTTAGTGTAAATATCTCCTAAACCGTGGAGGTTTAGGAGATATTTCCAGCACCTACAGGTAAGCCTTAATATATGCTTACCTGTCAGTAAAAGTGGTTGCACAGGGTGTACAACCACTTTAAACTGTATTGCCTCGTTTCCACTAAGCGGAGCTGAGTGAACCATACCGCACCATTCAGGGTCCTTCCTACAATATAAAATGCCAAATTTCTATGCAAAACAATGTACTGCTTTGAGACGCATAAATCTGACATAATCATACCACCAGGGAGGTTAAGTGCACTTTTTTGTGTGTTCACAAGCACTTTTTTTTTTTTTTTTCCACTTATGGGTTTTTCGTTACGATTTTTGCACCACCATGGATCTTAAAAATAAATAAATAAATAAATAGTTCTTTATTGCTTTCACTGCCTGTAACACCATCTGTGAATGAGCAAAAGGATGGTTTCACACGGGAGTTCCCCAGAGTTCCCCGTAGTCCACATCCGCCTGCTCAGCAGGGGATCTCCCCATTAAGCAGGCGGATGACAGGTCTGCTGATCTCCATGGGGCTGTCAGATGGAAAAGGACTGACTGTCTGTTTCCATCTGATTCAATTCTCTGTTTTTGGCGGACAGGATCTAATCGTATGCCGGCAGGTGTCAGTGGACACGTCTGCTAACATTCGCCGCTTCACAGAGAGCTATCAGGTCTGCCTGAAAAACTGACAAGCAGACCTGATCAGACAGCCCGTGTGAAACCAGCCAAAGAGTGATAACTCACAGGATTCTCTCCTCCATTCAAAGACTATGTTACAGACAGTGTTATTCAATGAAAGAAATTTCTTGAATAGTCTTTCAGGACAGCACCTGGAGAGAGCGCAGCTCCACCCAATTTCATATGCCCCCTTACCACGTTTGAGTGCTTATGTGAAGAGAAAACTGCTGCGTCATGCAGTGTCCTTGACTTATGGGCTACTGGCGTCTCCTCCTCCATCCTTTTGGCTCCCATATATTTCCAAATGTGAAAGAGACCTGGGGATTAGCTTTACAGACAAACGGGTAAAGAGGATTCTTTTGTTCTCCTAAAAAACATCTATTTGCGCTAAACACCAAGAAGCGGGCTTCAAGGTGTTGACCCGGTAGTATCACACGCCTATTAAGATTCATAAAATCTTTCCTCAATGTCCAGATCTCTGTTGGAGATGTGGAGAGGAGACTGGCTCCCTTCTTCACATTTTCTGGTCTTGCGGCTTATTGCAATCTTTTTGGTCAGAAGTTCAAAGGATAACGCCAAAAATATACGAATCATGTCCTTCCGAGAGACCCTGCGCTGTTCCTTTTGCATCGCCACAGTTTCTCGGGTAAGACTTATAGGTGATTGATCCATCTTTCCTCTCTTGATCAAAGCAGCAAAAAGCTGCATCCCGCTCTTTTGGATACAGGCACAGGCTCCACCCATAGCCATCTGGTTAAAGAGAGTGGCTGAAATGAAAGAGATGGAGGACTTGGTGGCCAGTGAGGGGGGCTTCTGGTATAAATTTCTTAAGAAATGGTTCTACTGGCACAAATTCGTATACTCTGATGCATACAAGGCCTTGCTGAATTAAATTAACCTAACCTTTTTGCGACACAGCTCTGCGTTACTTTAACTAACAATAGCGCGGTCATGCGACACAGTACCCAAAAAATTGACGTTTTTTTCCCCACAAATAAAGCTTTCTTTTGGTGGTATTTGATCACCTCTGTTTTTTTTTTTTTTTTGCACTATAAACAAAAAAAGAGCGCCAATTTTGAAAAAAAAACAATATTTTTGCTACAATAAATATCCCCAAAAATGTTTTTTGAAAACAAATTTCTTCATCAATGTAGGCCATTATATATTCTTCTACATATTTTTGGTAAAAATAAAAATAAAACCGCAATAAGAGTATATTGATTGGTTTGCACAAAAGTTATAACATCTACAAACTATGGGAAAGATTTATGCCAATTTTATTTTTTTACTACGAGTCTTTCAGGACAGCACCTATGATCCTCCCTAAATTGTGATTTTACTGTGTTGTTATGTTCAGACTATATTTTTCAGCATGGCTGGAGGTACTCAACAACAACTGAGGCCATAGTGAAAGTGTCCAGGCTTTTGGTTGGAGCTGTGCTCTCTCCAGGTGCTGTCTTGAAAGACTCATAGAAATACTGTTACCAGTAAGCAGGGGCGTAACTAGAAATCACAGGGCCCCATAGCAAAATGTTGTATGCCCCCCCCTTCAAACAGCCCCCCCACAAAAAATGGCGGGGCTTAAATTAAATAGTGGGCGTGGTTTAAAATGTGTGGCTCAAAGGGAGTGTGGTTCGAGTCTGAGTTGAATAAGGAAGGAAGGAAGGAAGCAAAGAAAAGGGATGGAGGGACAACAGGCCCAGATCCTACACCACAATAGCAATATACGTATTCCAGACCGTTTAACAATCCACAGATAAAGTTACTCCAAACAGCTGGTGTTAGCGCTTCAATAATCCTCACCTGTACCCTGCCTGTTCCCAATGCAGCGTGGCCTGCCCGTGCCCAATACTGCCTCACCTGTGCCCAATGCAGCGTGTCCAGTGCCCAATACAGACTCACCTGTGCCCAATGCAGTGTGGCCTGTGCCTAATGCAGCCTCACCTGTGCCCAATGCAGCATGACCTGCCTGTGCCCAATGCAGCCTCACCTGTGCCCAATGTGGGCTGCCTCAGAGTGGGGGGGGGGGGCTCCCTGTCACATAGTCCCACCTCTTGTCCTGGAGCCTTTGACGACGTAACATGTCCCGCATTGGATCGGTGTTCTGTCTATCAAAGGCGCCGGGCCAAGAGGTGGGGCTATGTGACAGTAACCGTGAGGGACTGTGTGGGTGGTGCTCGCCCCCCGCAGTATGCATTCCTCATCCTTCCCACTGGCCCCTCTCAGCTGCGGGCCCCATAGCGGCAGCGTGTGTCGCTATGGCAGTAGTTCCGCCACTGCCGGTAAGTCTAGCTAAGGTTTTTCTCAATGGAGGAGGGGTATGTGTTCTCAGATCATTTAGTGCAGATCAGCCTGAAGCGGTTAACCTCTGCAGCAGTGCATGTTCAGAGCTAGGAAGGAGACTGCCATCCCTACAATGAATATTTCTACAGGATAAAGCTGTCTGCACAACATGGGACATTCTTCATTGTAGGCAAGTGTTGTGACCAAAGCTGTCGAGAAAATAAATGATAGCTCGAAATCAGCTTTAACCACTTACGGATTGCCCACCATCATTATATGACAGCACTTTGAAGAGGAATAGCGTTATGGCAGCATCTAGCTGCCATAATCTCGGTATCCTCTTCAGTGGGCGGTCCACTTTCAGATAAAAGTGATCTCTTCGGATCCTGTGGTATGGAGCTGAGTGAGGGGAAGATGGCCCCCCGTCTCCATACCATTGTAGGGCAGAAGCAACGTCAAAACGGCACTTCCACCCATAGTCCTTAAGGGGACATTTTTTTTTCCCAAAAATTCTATTTATTTAATTTTTTATTTTTCTTTATTGCATTTTAGTGTAAATATGAGATCTGAGGTCTTTTTGACCCCAGATCTCTTATTTAAGAGGTCTGTCGTGCTTTCTTTCTATTACAAGGGATGTTTACATTCCTTGTAATAGTAATAAAAGCAACACTTTTTTTTTTCAAAAGAACTGTGTAAAAATAAAAAATAAAAGGTAAGCTCGTGTGCAGAAACAAACGCATAAGTAAGTAGCGCCTGTACATAAAAACGGTGTTCAAGCCACACATGTGCCATATCACTGTGATCGCTAGAGTGAGAGCAATAATTCTAGCCCATGACCTCCTCTGTAACTCAAAACATGCAACCTATATACTTTTTTAACCACTTGAGATCCGCGCTATAGTCAATTGAGGGCTACAGTGCGGATCTCCTTTTCCGGGACTACGTCTATTGACGTCGTCCCGTGCACGAGCGGCCTGTGCGCCCCCTGAGGGGCGCGCGCGGCGCGCTCTGTGATCGGCGAGTCTACGAGACTCGCCTGATCACCGATCCGTGCAAGGGGTCGATCCCGACCCCTTATCACGTGATCAGCTGTCAGCCAATGACAGCTGATCATGTGATAGAACGGAGCCGGTAATCGGCTATTATTCCTCCTCGCGATGTCAAAAAAAAGCCGATCACCGGCGGCCGTGATCGGGACATCAGTCCCGATCATGGCCAGCACTGCTAGTGCCCACCTGCAACCCTGTCAGTGCCCACCTGCCCCCTGCCAGTGCAACAATAAAAAAAGTAAGTGCCCCCCGTCAGTGCCACCCAGCAGTGCCCACAGTGCCACCCAGCAGTGCCCACAGTGCCACCCAGCAGTGCCCACAATCTGCCTTAACAAAGGTGCTGCACCCGTGCTACATATCCGTGCCCATCAGTGTCATCTACCAGTGCCCAGCAGTGCCGCCCATCAGTGCCCAGCAGTGCCACATATCCGTGCCCATCAGTGTCATCTACCAGTGCCCAGCAGTGCCGCCCATCAGTGCCCAGCAGTGCCACCTATCAGAGCCACCTATCAGTGCCACCTATCAGTGCCCATCAGTCCCATCTATCAGTGGTACCTATCAGTGCCCATCCGTGCCACCCATCTGTGCCACCCATCCGTGCCATCTTATGTGCCCATCTTTGCCCATCAGTGCCGCCTTATCTGTGCCCATTGGTGCCGCCTTAACTATGCCTATCAGTGCCCACCAGTACAGCCTATCAGTGCCCACCAATGCAGCCTATCAGTGCCCACCAATGCAGCCCATCAGTGCCCACCAATGCAGCCCATCAGTGCAGCCTATCAGTGCCGCCTCATCAGCGCACTTCAATGAAGGAGAAAAATGACCCGTTATAACAAACTTTTAAACATGATTTTTTTTTTTTTGCATCTTTTTTTGTTTGTTTAGCAAAAAATAAAACTCAGAGCTGTAACTAAATACCACCAAAAGAAAGCTCTATTTGTGGGAAAAAAATGATAAAAATGACATTTGGGTACAATGTTGTATGGCCGCGCAATTGTCATTTAAAGTGCATCAGCGCTGAAAGCTGAAAATTGCTCTGGGACTGAGGGGGGTTTAAGTGCCCAGTAAGCAAGTGGTTAAACATCGCCTATGGAGATTTTTAAGGGTAAACGTTTGTTGCCATTCCACGAGCGAGCGCAATTTTGAAGCGTGACATGTTGGGTATAAATCTACTCGGCGTGAACATCATCTTACACTTTTTTGAATTAAAAAATAAGACAACAGTAAAGTTAGCCCAATTTTTTTTATATAGTGAATTTTTTCCAAAAAAAGTGTGCTTGTAAGACAGCTGCGCAAATACGGTGACAAAAAGTAATGCAACGACCGCCATATTATTCTCTAGGGTGTTCGAAAATATATATATATAATGTTTGGGTGTTCAACATAATTTTCTAGCAAAAAAAATGATTTTAACTTAACTTTAACTTTTTTAACTTAAGTTTGAAAAATAGGCCCAACAATATAAAACAATAAAACCAATTAAACAACATAGCCATATCATGTGCCACTTCTTCATCACCCTAAAAACTGTTCTCCCAGGTTGACATCTGAAGCCATCTTCTAATCTTTGTTCCACTACTTACGGCAGCCATACACAGTTCGAATCTCGGCCAATTCAGCAGGCTGAATGTATGAAGTTGATCGATCAACTTGGGTACAACCAGCCTAACAGATTCTCCTGCGATTATCTCTAGCGGCTGCTATAGCTAGCAAAAAAATCAATGTTTTGTCCTAGTGGGGACGGTTTTTAACTGCCGAGAGAAGACAATGGCCCGGCAGGAGAGATTCCCCTATCAGCACTGTGTTGATGGAGGAATCGAGCAACCCGTGGTTGAAGGAGAAAAAATTCCCTCTGTGTATGGCCGGCCTTATTTATGTGTGTATTAGTTGTCCAACTCCTGATACACATATGCTTCTCTTAGATCCGTGACTTACAAAGTTTTTAAATGGACCCTGTCAACAGCCTGTATCTCCCACATCACTTTGTTGCATATCTGCACTGTAGAGTTGTGCCGTTTGGTTGCTGAGCGGTAAGAATCCCACTTCCTTTCTGCACAAAGTGAGGAAGTGAGAGTGAGGCTTTCGGTTTAGGACGGGCCCTCTGCTCCTGTATAATGGTTTTGTCTGGAGTTTGTAATCGGCACCCAGTTACTTTTTTTTTTTAAATCAAGTAGTTTTTATTGAACAACTTTTTTGTAATTACAGGTAAAACAAACTTGACCAATTCACTGTAACTCTCTTCTCAGCCCAAACACCAGTCCCCAGTACAAAAAACAACAATACAATTTAACATGCATTTGTGCTCATATGTTCTCTGCAACTAAGACTGAATGGTTGATGCATACCATGTTCAAGCCATACACAAGGTATACACGTTTGACAGAAGAATAAACAGACATCATAGAAGGGAGAATCAAACATGGTTTGGATAACAAGTCAACATTCAGCTATTACAGTACTTACCTAAAAAGAACAAGAAGAGAGCCCCCACCAGAAACCTGGTGAGTAACAAGCAGCAAGATGATATATATGAATTACAGTATATATCATGGCATTAAAGATGATATGTCTATGAAGGCTATGAAATTTGCATAGCCTGTAAATAACGGAATAGGCTCCCTTCATATATGAACAAGGGTTTACCTTTTTCATGAAGAATCTTATTTAAAGGTCTATGCAAAATAATAATAAAAAAATAAAAAAATAAAAAAAATAGAACTCTGCAATACAAGCAATTTTTGTCTCTATAAAAATGCTGCAAGTAAAGAAAAATACTTGTCCATCATCTAGAACACCCAGTGAGCTCCTCCTTGTTGGCTGAGAACACTGCCTCTGCCGGACAGAAATCCCAAGCAGTTCCATCAGCCCTGGCCAGTTCTCCCTTCTGGACTACAGAGCACCTCCTCTCTCAATCTCCATAATACATGGAGGATGTGTTCTGTAGTCCACAATGGATAACTCTACTGGGGCTGACAACACTTCGGATGTCGGTGCAGCAGAGGCAGTGTTTAACCACTTAAGGACCAAGCCTCTTTTTGAGATTTGGTGTTTACAAGTTAAAAACAGGTTTGTTTGCTAGAAAATTACTTAGAAAAAATATATATAATGTTTGGGGTTCTAACACCCTAGAGAGTAAAAAGTGCACTTTTTTTTTGAAGAACTACACATTTTTGAATTAAAAAATAAGACAATAGTAAAGTTAGCCCAATTTTTTTTTCATATTGTGAAAGATAATGTTACGCCGAGTAAATTGATACCCAACATGTCTTGCTTCAAAATTGAGTGTGGAATGGCAACAAATTTTTACCCTTAAAAATCTCTATAGGTGACGTTTAAAAAAATTCTACAGGTTGCACTTTTTTAGCAACAGAGGAGGTCTAGGGTTAGAATTATTGCTCTCACTCTACCGATCACGGAAATACCTCACATGTGTGGTTTGAACACCGTTTTCATATGTGGGCGCTGCTCACGTATGCCTTTGCTTTTGCATGTGAGCTCGGCGGGACAGGTGTGTTTAAATTTTTTATTTTTTTTTTTACATTTATTTCACCTTTGATTTTTACACTTTTCTTAAAAAATTAAATAAAAAATAATTGTGTCGCTTTTATTCCTATTACAAGGGATGTTTACAGGATGACAGGTCCTTTTAAATATGAGATCTGGGGTCAAAAAGACCCTCAGATCTCATATTTACACTAAAATGCAATAAAAAAAAAATGTAATTTGAAAAAAAATTGTAGGAGCTATGGACGGAAGTGACGTTTTGGAGATAGGTGGGGGCCATCTTCCCCTCACTCATCTCAAGTTATCTTGTGGCGAATCCACCGCAGAGACCACTTTTATCTGAAAGCGGACCACCTGCTGAAGAAGAGGATACCGGGGTTATGGTAGCTAGCTGTTGCTATAACTATTTCTCTCTTCAAAGTACTGACATATAAAGACAGTGGGCGGTCCGTAAGTGGTTAAAGAAATTTAGGAGCTGACTGGATTTCTGGTAGGAACAACAGGTTTTTTTTTTGTCTGTACTTGCAGTGTTTTTAAAGACACCATACATGAGCAAATGTACATGTATTACAAAGATGTACTAAATTATTTTTTTACACAAACACTTTAAATAAGACCTCTACATATTTTGATGTCAGATCTTCTTTTAATTTGCCCATCTCCACACAATTTTCTTATGGTAATAATCTGAAATTTCATCACAAATCATTAAACGGTTGTCCACCAGTCATCCAGTAGCAATACTGCCAGCTGGTGAAGAGTCTCTTCTGTCCATCCAGATGTTGCTTAAAGTGTAACTATACTGTATCTGAGCGCCACAAACCAAAAACGCTATTTGATTGATTTTTATAATTTAAAGCAAACTTGACCATGTCTGCATGCATTTATTTTTGCTGAGAAATCTCTGAAAAACACCCCCTAGAATTTCTGCCCGTGAACATCTTGAGTAGGGACAGATGGGTCATGTAGCATTTACTTCCTGGAATGCATCTGCCCTTAGCTCAGGCTTATCTGAGAAAACCCCACCTAGAGACTCCTAGGATATAGGGCATTATTTGCCTAGGCCTGGAAACCAGGAAGTAACTGAAAAAAATGTAAAGAAAAAAAAAAGTTTAAAACAAGTAAATATGATATACTTTCGTATCTAATCATTAATGCTAGCATCATGAGGATATAAAATAGTCAGTGTTGACTGGGAGAGTGAAGTTCCACTTTAATAAAGTAGAAAGCATAAGGAGGATGGAAGACGTAATCCATTCACAAAACAGAAGCCTTGATACCTTTCAAAACAAAAAATTGGTAACTCCCGTTAATGTTCATATTCTTGAAGGAAGCAAAATGTCTGTTTGCTGGAGTTGAATAAGTAGGGGTTGCCCATACCAGCAACTGTCACTGCCTCTGTTTTACACCGATCACAGCTAACTCCCATTCCCCTCAGTGGCCTTCAACTCCCTTACCATTTGGTCCAAATGTGTCGAGTATATTTCAAATACTTGATTCACATTAGTCATTTTCTGTGGTGATAATGCTGAATATATATACTTGATGTGATAACATTTTCTTTTCGCTTTCTACTGCTGTATTAGTGACCTTATGGTTTCCTATAAATCATTTGAAAAAAAAACCAATACTGAGGAATGAGCTGCAATGTGTGACACCTGTCACCAGGAATGGTTTACAAAACACAGTGTCACCTCTTCCATGGTGTTTTCTTGTGCTGGAACAGGACATGCTACAATGCTGCTGTATTCATCTTCCAGGGACGTGTCTGTAGAAATTGCAGCTGTTGACACACATTTATAATCTAAACTTTACATGAGAAACTGTGCAACAAGGTTCCCAACACCTAGAATGATGATAGAGGTATGTATGACCGCGGAAAACCACGTGAGCCGCTGGCTGCGATAGAGAGCGATCATGTGGATCAGACAAGGGTACACAAAGACAAATGCAAGACCGCAAGCAGCTCCGGAAAACCTAGGGAGATAAAATCAGATCATCACAATGCTGTTAAAACTAAATTACAACATAATTTGCATTAGGAGAGGGGACTGCAAGTAGTACTAGGATATGTCTCATCAACGACTGGCTGAGAAAATCTTAGTGTTGATCAATCTCCCCCCCCAAAAGGTCACCGGGGATGTCTGGAGAACTCAAGGAGCACCACAGACATATAACTGGACCAGCATGGACTGATGGCTATGGGCAACATTACAGAGGGCTGGAAAATTCCCAGGTGCCTTTTTTGTCAATGTAAAGACACATATCCTTCAACTGACTGGCTCCTCAATTTTGCAATAATACTATTGGGAGAGAAACCTTTGTAAGATCAACTGTGGCTGAATGATGGGTACATTTTATTAAATGTATTTTTACATATGTGAGTTTTTTAGATTCTCCCTAAATCATTGCTAAATTACTACAGAGTTAAGGGGGGTACACGCTATGAGAAAATTGGAAGAAAAATCCCGTACAAGGCACGTCCATTGTCCAATCTTCATATTAGTGTGTACACAACTTTAAACATCCAATTCAGACACTGCAAATTAAAATTTCCAACAAACTCCATGATGGGACAAACTCCACAATTGTTCTCATACATTAACAGAATAAACGATCTTCGTTTAATGGGTACCGTTTTCGTACAAGAAAAAAAAAAACAGATATGAAAGAATGCACATGATCATAAACAAACTTAAAAATAAAAAATGTTGTCATACAAGAACTTTCGTACATTATTTCCTTCCTCGGTATTGACTTGCTGTGAAACATCGAGAAAAACCAAATGATAATTTGCCCGATTTTCTTATAGTGTGTACCCAACTTTAAACGGACTCTTTTGCTAAAATCAAAATGAAAAATAAAGTCTCTCCTGCAAAGAAGACATTTGGTACTCATCTCCCCTGCGGTTTGCTCTGTAGGTCTCTGATGTAGTGTAAACGTCAGCTGAAGAATCTGCATACTCTGACATATCTCGAATTGTTCATTTCTTGGTTCCTCACTGTGTGCGGTGGTTTGATCTGCTGGCCTTTATGTCACACCAGGACATAGTAGTGATGTAAGGGCCAGTGGAGTGCAGCAGGGAACCAGAAATCTGACAGTCCTGATTGTCGGTAGCATATCCAGGACTGGACTACTAGCAGAAAAGGTATATATTACATGTCTTCTTTGGAGGGAAGAATTTATTTTAGTTTTTGGATTTAGTGACAGAGTCACATAAAGCTAAAAGCTTTCTACAAGCACTGGATAGGATAGTTTCTAATGCTGCCTGTGTCCCTATCAAGGGAGAAGATGATGCATGTCACTGGCACATCAAAATGCTCACTAAGATCTCTAGTGATTCTTTATGTAATAAATAGAAGCTGATGGCAAGCAATTTGTGTGTCCCACGGACATCATCTTCTACTGGTTTGACTATAATAGAGCCATCCATTGGTTCATTATGCACTGTATGAAAAAACACAAAAATACAAGAGAACGTGAAAAAAAAATGGGGGAAATCCTAATTTTGACAGCTATCATCTTAAAGGGGTTGTAAAGGCATAAGGTTTTTTTTTATCCGAATGCATTCTATATATTAAGATAAAAAGCCTTCTGTATGCAGCAGCCCCCCTCAGCCTCCTAACACTTACCTGATGCTCCTTCTCTGTCCAGCGATGTTCACAAATGTCTCAGCCATCCGATATTCTCTTTCCTGATTTGCTGATACACAGCAGCGGCACCATTGGCTCCTGCTGCTGTCAAAGTCAGCTAGCCAATCAGGGGAGAGAAGGGTAGACTCCGTGTCTAAATGGACACAGGGAGCTGTGACTCAACTCAGGTGCCCCCATAGCAAGCCTCTTGCTGTGGGGGCACTGAACAGGAGGGAGGGTCCAGGAGCACAGAAGAGGGACCCAAGAAGAGAAGAATCTGCGCTGCTCTGTGCAAATCAACTGCAACAGAGTAAGTATAACATGTTGGTTATTTTTATAGGAAAAAAAAACAAGCCTTTACAATGACTTTAACAAGTGTCCCCACTATCTTAGTGATAATGGTTACCAATAAAAATAATGAGGGTGGACATAAACATTGGGGAATGGTGTTCTTGGACACGTATCTGGTACACCACTTGTGCTTAGTGATATCATTTTGTTATAGTAGTATAGTATTTTATATAGTATAGTGTATATACTCGTACCTAATAATTCCCCCTATGTTGGGGTATAATTTCGCCATAACGACTCCCACGGCAACAACCGCTATGTTGAGTCCCAAAACATGTAGAATACTAAAAAAGAATGTACAAATAAAAAACGATATATAAAGACAGTTTTAACCATCTCCAGTAAAAGTATCTATATACATTTTCCAATATATAAATTGTCTGATGCCCAACACACTGCATCACAAATTATTTGCAGGTTTGCTTATCCATGTAGCAATTGCTTTTGAAGAGGCTTTTACTTTTTCTTTTGGTGGGTACCCCAACATTCGGTACAGATTTAGGGCCTGTTCACACATGTCTAAATTCCTGCAGTAAAACTGCATCTGAAATGCCATTCATTTTTATGCACTACACTTAGCAGTTTTTTTGTTTTTTAGAATATAAATAATATAATATGTAATATAATATAACATAATATAATATAGGACATGCTGCATTCTTGTTTTTATTAAAGAGTCAAGGTGCTCTGCCAACTCATTTAAAATTAATGGGTTACTGTATTACAGCACATTAACACGTTGCATCGACACAGGTGCATTAATGCAAGGCCATAGCCTGAAGGGCCCTTAAATTCCGTTTCAAGAGTAAGAGAAGTGTGAATACTTAGCTTTCCTGGTGTCTGCATGTTTGAAATGTGTTCAATACTTTTGAGTGTGTTCATCTCCTGGGTTCCCTCATTGGTTTCCCCCTCTGCCCTACATATCCTATTGTTTCCTGTAATGGGAGGCGGTCATAGAGAAGAACTAATGGGAGCTGAGGGGGACCCAGGAGACAGACATTCAAAAGAGTACATTTTAGCACAGGATTTAGCAGATCCGTGGCAATCAACGACACAGGCAGTGGGGGAAAGGTGAGTATTTAAAGACTTCTTTCACTCATATTTACTATAGTGACAGGTCGAACCTAACTGACTCTAAACCTATTCGCAGCCACATTTTAAAATGAATCTATCTTGCCCTGTGAAGAATAAATCACTATACATACCTTTTCTAAAGCAGAAGCTGCGTGCAGGAGAGAACCAACAACGGCTGGGAAATGCCACAGAAGTGACGTCACCCATAGAGTTGCTATGGGGCTTAAATTGGAGTTAGTTAAGTGTTGGCTGAACTACTTTAAAGTGTTATTAAACCCAGGACCCTACATTCACTATATCTGCCACAGTACACAGAACGTGGAAATGCAATTATTTTAGTAAATCTTGTGACTCCTATCAGTGTCCGGTAGAGCACTGGGTAAAGCTTGTAGATGTTTTCACTCTCCTCTGTCCGATGTGGCTGCATGACCCCTGACCCTCTGTCTGGACAGTGCTGATTGGCCCTGTTCCGATCACATGCACCCTCCCAAAAAAAAATAACTCTCTAGCAATACACACCAAACTGAGTATGTGCAGATTGCCCCCAAGGCTCTGTACTATCAGGAGATGGATTGTGTAAGAAGTGGAGGATCAGAGACGACAGAATGAAACAGCCTTTTTACGCAATGCGCTGGATTAACCCCTTAGCGACCATAACAAGCATGCTTTACTGCATATACACACACTGATTTTACGGTTGTGGATTTGGCAACACTTTAAGTATTCATTGAAATGACTAATAAAACTCACCAAAAAAAAAAAACACGACATGCATGGAAACCCCTTTACGGAATGTTACTCTGTCACCTTGCACAACGTATAAAGAAATATAAAAAAGGAAAATCTAAAATGCGCATTAATGTGAATATGAATGGCATAGCCAAAATTACCAAAATTATATACTTTACTTGTTATTTTATCTGACAGTACAAGGCCAGGAGTTAATACAAAAAAAAAAACTGCAGGAAAAGTGAAACATAATTATCAGATCTACTTTACAGACAACAGCATTCCTGTGAAAAAAGCTTACAGCTGGAGTCACATGTAAACATATCACTTACCTTGGATAGGTGTCTCCAAAGATATGTCCCAGGAGTTGTACTCTGACCAGATACCCTAGCAGTGGGTACACGGTCATCATTTGAAACAGTAAGAAAATTCTTGCAATGAATGACAGGATGTCATTGCTGGGAAAATTATCTAGAAAGTTCTACATGGAAAATAAAAAGATAACGTTACATCCAAGATAAAGAAATGATGGGCTTAACTAGTGAAAATCAATATACCTTACTGATACAAAGGGTTAGAGAAGGGAGGGCAAAAAGTACTTATTGTTCTCACAGAATGACATTTAAAGAGGAAGTCAACTTTTATAGCGAAAAAAACATTCCCCTCTAGGTGATCTATGTACATTACAAGAATTTTAAAAGATTCCTACCTTTTGTCATTTTGAAGAAATAACTGCTTGTTTGTCTGTGTCCATGTGAATCTAATGGGAGTGATTTTATAATTATCAATCAGCTGCTGCATCTGCGGGGGTCTAATGAGGAAAAATCCCTGTAGATGTGATTTCCCTTTGGTAGTACCTCACCAAAAATTGCATTTTTGTTGCAGGGGATGCCAAAAATCTGACGTGCATCTTGCTACAGACTTTTGGGGAAATTAGTGAGCCAATCACACAAGCAGAAAATTACATTTAAAGGAGTGTTCTGTACACTGTGTACAGAATATCTCCAGGTAGCCATATTGAATTTTACAGAAAATTACAGTGCTGCAGATTAAAAAGGGAAGGTAAATTTTAATAACATTCCATTAGAATATGACTTGAGTCGTAATTGCATATGTTATATTATTTATTTTTTTGCTCATTTTTTTCCCATAAAAGTGGAGTTATCCTTTAAATGGCTCAAGCCTACTATTACTAATATCCAGCCCAGAGTATCCCTTACTAAATGTGTCTTTATTTTAAACACACTGAAAATGCAGTGCATCTTTGACAACATTCTGTAAGAATGCTGACCTACCCAAGTGATCAGAAATCATCTGTTTCGCTATCAACAGTATCATCAAAAAGCCTTCCTGATGATGCTACCTACAGCGAAATGGGTAGAGGCGGGGACACTGTATGTCTGACGTCACATCCAGCAACAATGTTTTCGGGACGGCAAGAGAGCTGGCCATACCGTTGTCCCATTTTGGATATCCACCAAAGCGTTTTAGAACTACTTAAAACTTGGATCTAAGAATCAGGTGAGTTATGGCCTGAGAGGGGGTCGTGGTGTGGAGACACGGAGGAGCACTGTTTGATACAGCACTTTATATTTGCATAGGGAATTTTAAGCACACAGATTAAGAATATATTTAGGACACTTATGGACTTTCTGACTGCACATTAATACTGGTGGCACCATATTGGTACTTCATAATATTGCTGTTTGCACAATTTCTGTTATGTATGTATGGATAGGTACTGAAAACCTTGCGCTCACCCATTTTTGTAAATTTGGGCTGATATCGTAGTGTGAATTGCACACGTTAATGGGAAGAGCTGCAGAGGTGGTTTATCATAAGTTTTAAAGGGAATCCTGTGGCGCAGTGTTTTTGGATGACAGCAGAATCAAATTGGTATTGCAAAAGCACTTTTTTGACCATCCTGTAAAAAGGGGTCAAACGTCTCTGGTGAGTGGGTCATCCCTCCACTAAGCACTAATGGCAGAAGAACTAGAAGTTACATCTCAGAGCAATTTACTTGGGATTATATCACTTATGGACTCATAGCTTGCTATTCATGTATTTTATATATTTTGTGTCACTTTACAGTGCAGGATGATCATGACATTGTATTCACCCCTTTTTTATTTTCCACAGCCAGCTATTGTTTGCATTGAACAGTTTAGTGCTTCATTCTTTTATTTTATACACACGAATGGGAAGAGCTGCAGAGGCTTTTTATCATAAGTTTTAAAAGGAACCTATGGAGCAATGTTTTTGGAAAAATTAAAATCACGCATAGATTCACAGCCTTCTCATCACTAATCCAGATCCTTGTCTAAATCCTCCCCAAAATGGCCACTGAAATGTAGGATGCCAAAGAATGTGTTATGAACATTTTTAAACATATGGTGAAATATATATCTATATATAGATAGACAGAGATATAAAGCCACACACACACACACACACACACACACACACACACACACACACACACACACACACACACACACACACACACGCCACTTTATTAGTTACACTTTGCTAGTACCGGGTTGGATCCCTTTTGCCTTCAGAACTGCCCTTTTTCTTTATGGCATAGATTCAACAAGGTGTTGGAAACATTCCACAGAGATTTTGGTCCACATTGACATGATGGCATCATGCAGTTGCTGCAAATTTGTCGGTTTCACATCCATAATGAGAATCTTCTGTTCCACCACATCCCAAAGGTGCTCTATTGGATTGAGATCTGGTGACTGTGGAGGCCATTGGAGTACAGTGACCTCATTGTCATGTTGAAGAAACCAGTGTTGAGATGATTTGAGCTTTGTGACATGGTGCATGATCTTACTGGAAGGATCCATCAGAAGATGAGTACAATGTAGTTATAAAGGAATGGACATGGTCAGCAACAACACTCAGTTAGGCAGTAGCATCTAATTGATGCTCAATTGGTACTAAGGGGTCCAAAGTGTGCCAAGAAAATATCCCCCACACCATTACACCACCACTACCAGCCTGAATTGTTGATACAAGGCAGGATAGATCCATGCTTTTATGTTCTTTACCCCACCATCTGAATGTTGCAGCTGAAATTGAGACTCATCAGACCAGGCAACATTTTTCCAATCTTCTATTGTCTAATTTTGGGGAGCCTGAGCGAATTATAACCTCAGTTTCCTGTTCTTAGGTGACAGGAGTGGAACCCGTTGTCGTCTTCTGCTGCTGTAGATCATCTGCTTCAAGATTCAATGTGTTGTGCATTCAAAGATGGTATTCTGCATACCTTGGTTGTAACAAGTTGTTATTGAAGTTACTGTTACTTTTCTATCATCTCAACCCAGTCTGCCCATTCTCCTTTGACATCAACAAGGCCATTCTGATGCTCGGTTTGAATTTGAGCAAGTTGTCCTCACCACTTCTAGATGTCTAAATGCATTGAGTTTCTGCCATGTGATTGGCCGATTAGCAATTTGTGTTACCAAGCAATTGAACAGGTGTACCCAAGGGTAGCCACCTCATTCTTTGTTTGAGGTAAATGCCTAGATGCTCACCCACAAAGAAATCCATGCAAATCCAAAACTGGTATAGAGGCTGGATAGATCAAGAAAAGCAGCATTCTTCTTGACGTTTTGATGAAGCACAGTTCATGTTTTTCAAACCTCTTAAGAAAGATGGACTGAGCTTCATAGAAACGTTGACAATAAAAATGCTGCAGTTTTGATCCATCTCCTTTGCAAGATCCATGAGTGCCTCTATACTGGTTTTGTGCGTGTGTATATATATTATATATATATATATATATATATGTATATAACTAGCAGGTCTGGGTTCCCATTTGATGGACATTGTTACATACAAGGACCGATGAAATTGTGTAACATCTTGTTTTAATATATTATATTTTATATGTTACCGATGAACTTGTAACGAAAATCATCGTTCAGTGTTGCCAGTTATAGGTAGCACAGAGAAAGTCCCTCACAAAAAGTCGTTCTGTTTAAAATTTGAACAGATAGATAGATATACATGGTTTTACACCTACTTGCTGAATGCATTCTTTTGCCAGCGGAGGAGAAGGAAATAAGCCAAATATCATGACACCTACAAACATATACGTTAATCCAACCAGGAGATAGGCAACTGAGAGATCCCTGACCTGTAAAAAAAAAAAAAACAACAAATGTCATTCAATTATTCCCCATTTCCTACAATAACAACTGCAGCCTCTCCTCCTCTTTATTAGGGAATTCTCTAAAAAACCTCCATCTAACACTTACACCAATGTACTAATCTTTAAAGGCAAAGGTAACCATTCAAACAGACCATGTTAGGCTCTGATGTATAGCCCTTGCTGCTTAAAGAGTAAGAGTAAGGAAGACTTTAAATATGTGTTAAGTATTTATATTGGTCTGTTACCCCACCATGATGAGTTCTATAGTCATTGGAAAAGGAAAGCATTGACATCAATAACATTGTGACAAGTACGAAGCCTTCCTTACTCTACCAAAAATGTGTTTTGCCTTGCATTTTGGAAGATTTGTCACCACTTCTTCCAAGAGAAAAAAAGGAGGGGGAAAATCTCTCAAACAGTAGAAATAAAAATCTCACAGAGGTTCTAACTGTATATCCAAAACAACAAAATTGGCTGGAATCGGGCTTTTACAACATAAAGCACTTAACGGATTTACTGTCAAGGAGGTCTGACGTTACTTGTTTCACTAGTTATGTTTGGACTTACGTGAACATTTAAATAATCGGTCTTAAAATATTATAACTCTGCCAACTTACTTATAACAGATTTCTCCTTGCCTTTACCTAAGCCTAGTACACGTGATCAGATTAGAAAAAAAAATACCACGATGTACGATGATCTGATCGCTAGTCGAGAGCCGATCACCACAGTTCTTGCGAAATTAACTGAAAGGACAAACATGAAAAATGTTCTTGTATGATACCAGATCGTACAACATTTGTTTAACCCCTTCGCCGACAGGTCTGTACATCTTTACGGACCTAATGGCAGGGGGTGGGCGGGGGGCAGGGTATTGCACACAATTTACAGCCACCAGCATTGTGGTTCTGCTGCTGCCTGATCGCTCTCACACACCCCTGGTATGGCGCACCCCCCCGCCGCCATGTGCCATCAAGCTTACCGGGCTCTGCTTGCCGGCCTGGGATCTCCATGGCTGATGCTGGGTGTAGAAGGGAAGGAGAAGAGCAGACACACATCTGCTCTCCTCTCCTTCTAGTGACCTGGAAAGAGATGTCTCTGACGTCACTTCCGGGTCAGGCTCATGGTATCTCCGGCTCGTTTTGCCGGGAAAGGCTGTCTTGCAATGTGATCTGCACTGCAATACATTCAGTGAAGTACAGGGGAGACATGCAGGGTCTTTTAGACCATGCATATCTCAATAAAGAGAACCTGTCACCTAAAAAAATAATAATCACATAGTGGACAGTTTGTCCCCTATGTGATGAAAAAAAAAGTAAAAAAAAAATGTTTTATTTTTTTTTTTGCAAAAAAATAAAGTTACACCCAAGCACATAAAATCCCCCCCCCCCCAAATTTTTGAGCACCCCCCACGCCACATATACACATACATGAACATAAATGCATGCATCGGGGCGCCTACGCATGAATATACCAAATATGATACACGTTACATATCGCTGTGTACGCCAGAGTGAGAGCAATAATTCTAACCCCAGGCTTCCTCCGTAACACTAAACTGATACCCTAAAGGGGGCTTTAGAAGCGTCACCTATAGAAAATAGAAAATATAGGGTGTTGAAGTTTGTCCCATTTCACAGGTGCACATAAATTTAAAGTTTGGCATGTTTGGGATCTATTTACTTGGTGCAACCTTGTCTTTTATATGTTACCAAAAATTTGGGTAATTTATTGTGTTTGTTTGCTCTAAAAGTCACGGTGCTGTGTTTTTTACTGAAATTTTCCTAGAACTTTGCAGTATTATCGTGCGACATAAAAAATTGCAACTACCACTATTTTATTCTCTAGGGTGTCTGCTTTCAGAAAATATATATTATTTGTGGGTTTTGTGTAATCTTCAGGCCTGAAATAATTTTTTAAACATGTGTGCAAACAAAAAAACAGCTCTGGCAGCGAAATGGTTAATCAGTACAGTATTCGTCCGGAAAAAAACAAACAAAAAAACAGACGCGCAAGACCACGCATGCTCGGGAACGAAAAAATACATTACAATACAACACATTACATTGCTTTTGACGTTGTATTCTGTTGTACGAGACTTTTCGTAAGTTTACTAACCTATTAAATTTCAACATGAGACTAGCATGCAAAAAAAATAAAAAAGACATCATTCGTCTGATAGTCTCATTGTGTGTACTAGGCTTTGGAATCAGACTTTTATTTTCAAGGTCATCTGAAATCTGACGCAATATAAATTTGGAACCCGGGAGGTGGAGAAGACCTAAAGTGACTTCTGACCCCCTGACAGAAGTTGATAGGTAAGGTAAGCAAAGCCAAATGTAACAAATATAAATCTTTCATAAAATTGTACACTTTGACATGGACTTTCACTGTATTGCTCATTTAAGCACAAGAGACTCAATCTTGTTCGCAATGTTGAAATGTGTTCTGTAACCTTCACTGAAAGTTGAGTACTTACATTATTTTCAGGGTTTTTGTTGTTCTTTAGCAGCGTGATGACACAGTTGTGAATGAAGAAAGCAAGTGTGAGGATTCCAGTCAATTGAGGAAATGATAATCTAAATTCTAAAGAACAAAGAAAAAAAATACAACAGTTATGATTTAAAGTTGTTTATATGGATAAGTATATATTGTTTATTTAATTTTTTTTACAAAATATGAGTGCTTAATTTCACTTTGCAACAAATACAGCAGAACAGAGAACAAAACATGGTTCAGTGCATTACACTGTCAAAGAGAAAATTCATAAGAACTGAGAGATATCAGCAATACGCAAGGAGTTCTTTGGAAGCCATGTACAAGAGAAGACACATTTGGATAGGCATGATTAAAAAACTAGTTTATCCACTTGCTTACTGGGCACTTAAACCCCCCCCCCCCCCCCCCCCTCTTGCCCAGACCAATTTTCAGCTTTTAGAACTGTCACTCTTTGAATGTCAATTGCGTGATCATGCAACATTTACCCAAATTAAATTTTGTCATTTTTTTTTCACACAAATAGAGCTTTTTTTTTTTGTGGTATTTAATCACCACTGGGTTTTTTTTTTTTTGCTAAACATAACAAAAAAAGACGGAAAATTAAAATAAATAAAAAAAGAAATTATGTTTTATAGTTTGTTATAAAATTTTGCAAACAGGTCATTTTTCTCCTTCATTGATATGCGCTAATGATGTGACACTGATGGGCACCGATAGGCACAGATAAGGCGGTACTGATAGCCACTAATGCTATTTCTGTTGAAACAAAATAATGAATTCAACACACTCATACAAGTGGGAGATGTCAAAGGTTTAGTAGCTATAAGTTGCCACAGCATGTCAGAAGTAGAAGTAGGAACACGCAGACAGTGGTTCCTATTGAAGCCATTGATTTTAAAACATAGTGAGGATAAAATTATACACTCTCTGGATAGAGATCAGCTAATTTGTATATATTTAGTCCAGAAGTGAAGTGGTACTTGTGTGTCCAAAAATTAAACAGTATACAAATGCATCAAGAAGGCACCACATTTGGCTGATTAGTCCCTGTAGCTTGAATCACTCTGGTCGGGAGGCACCACCATCCCCCTTCTCTTTTCTCCCCCTCACCCCCCCCCTTTGCCTCGCTACCCCACTACTCACCTTCCTCCCTACCCCCAACTGGGCTATCCTTCCCCATCCTGCCTTTCCACTCCCCTAGTCCTTCCTCTCCTAATCTGCTCCCAGCCTTGGGCCGGTCTACTCGGATAATTTGAACATCCTACTTTCCATAACCCGTCAGTTGTGCCACATGGCTGGACTTAGCTGGTTGGGAGATAACCATCCCTGGCAGGTATAAATGAGTTTCCTACAGTATGGTCCTGGTGACTTTACTAGCAATAGGAGGTTACCAGGGTAACAGTCGGGCAGTCTCCCCCAGAGTAGTGCACGGTTAGCCTTGATACACAGCCGTAACCGCATATGTATTTCACTGAGTGCACAACTGGGGGATTTGATATTTGACAATGCTGTTATAACATCACATTGTATCCATTACCCGTTTCTGTTTTTATTATAATTATTGTCATCTTTTCTGACTGTTAAATTGCCTCATCTTGAAAAGAAATAAAGGAATAAAAAAAAAAAAAAGAAGGCACCGCATGGCTCCCTCCATAAGGGGTGCCCAGGCACTGCCCCCCCTATCCATGATAGCCCCCTGATCTACATACAGGGACGCTGGACGCATGGATTCCAATGGGGGGTGTTTTTTTTTTTAAGCACGCAATTAGAGCTACAGGCTCTAATAGGCTTCAAAAGAGAGTGGTTGTGGGGCGCAGAGCACCACCCAGTTGTATGACAATAGCAAATGAATATTCACTATTTTCACACTAAAACTCCTCCCCGCCAATTAGGAAGTCGGTCATGCGACCCGGTTGGCCGAAATGTCAGGTGATCCTATTGGATGCCTAAGAGGAGGAAAGGGGAGAGCACGGCCAAAGGAGAAGACCAAATGACCCACCAGCCTCCACTTTGACACGGATGCCATCCGGCACTCCCAGGCTCGGATAGGGCAGGGAGGAGGAGGGGAGATTGGAGTCATCCCAGGCAAGTAAGGAGGCCACCCGTCTGGGGGGGGGGGGGGGGGGCATCGTCTAAACAACAGGTTGCAGCACACAGACAGATGGAAATGATTATCAGCTAAGTATTCAACCATATTACATACAATTTTACAATCTTACCAGGAACAAAATATGTTTGTGGTTCATCCCACTGAAAATTAAAGTGGAATCCAATACGAGCAGCTTTATAGGTAACTAGGGATACCAAGTATAGTACAGATGCAGTGCCTATAATAGAAATAACTCAGGTTATATAATTGCATTAGAACGGATTATAATAACATGCTGATTTTCCTCCTAGCCCATTGTTATAGTGGTCAGTATTATGGCTGTACAGCACGGGGGTTCTGGATTCACGGACTGGCAGTGTGTGTACAGTCTCTGCATGTATACTCTGGAAGCTCCATGTCCTAAAAATATACTGGAGGATTGATTAGTCCAATCTAATTTAAATTCCATTAAATCATGTAACAACTGAGCCGCCTGATTGGATACCAGCTGGGTATATTGTTTAGGTAAATACTCAAATTGGAGAGGAAGAAAACGAGCAAAGTTCATCAACAGTCCATAAACAATCCTCAGTTGCGATCCTTTACAAGAACACCACGGTGGTTACACTCACAAAGATGCACACAGGTGCCCTTCACCAGAAAGTGAGTGCGCTTACCAGATGGAAGCTTAATTAAAGTGTTGTATGCAAATCCTCAGTATCCTCCTCCTTATACCTTATATTCATGGATCAGCTAACCGCAGTGAAAGGCAGCATTCACATAAATATGTATCTCATTCAGCGATCCCAAAAAGTGCTATCAATGGCTCCAAAAAAAAGAAGAGGAAACCCACATAGTATAATACCGTTTGGTAAATTTATTTAAAACGTAGATAATGCACTTACATGGTCATCCATTCAGATACAGCATGCAAAGTAAAACATAGAAAGCCGGCCGGCATTCGGGAGCCCGTCCTCCCCTTCTACAACGTGATGGCGTCACTGCGTGCCTTCTCAGATGTGTTTCGTCATAAATGACATTGTCAATTACCCCATTGACAACATCATTTATGACGAAACGCGTCTGGGAAGGCACGCAGTGACGCCATCACTTTGTAGAAGGGGAGGACGGGCTCCCGAATGCCGGCCGGCTTTCTATGTTTTACTTTGCATGCTGTATCTGAATGGATGACCATGTAAGTGCATTATCTACGTTTTAAATAAATTTACCAAACGGTGTTATACTATGTGGGTTTCCTCTTCTTTTTTTGGAGCCATTGATAGCACTTTTTGGGATCGCTGAATGAGATACATATTTATGTGAATGCTGCCTTTCACTGCGGATAGCTGATCCATGAATATAAGGTATAAGGAGGAGGATACTGAGGATTTGCATACAACACTTTAATTAAGCTTCCATCTGGTAAGCACACTCACTTTCTGGTGAAGGGCACCTGTGTGCATCTTTGTGAGTGTAACCACCGTGGTGTTCTTGTAAAGGATCGCAACTGAGGATTGTTTATGGACTTTTGATGAACTTTGCTCGTTTTCTTCCTCTCCAATTGGGAAATCACAATATTTGCTATTCTTCTCATTTAATGCATAGTGAATGTGATATTTACTTATAACCTTTACATTTTCTTATTTTTTTGGGTAGCTAAATATAGACCATTTTCTCTGTTGGCGCAGCTTTTTGAATTTTTCTATTGCTTTTGGTTGTGTGTATCTCACTTATAGCTGCGGCCTTCTTTTTAGATTATTGTATATTTCTTAGTTTTTTTGTTGTTTTACTCAAGCGCGGTTTATTTTCCTAAATACTCAAATTACTGCTGAAAGATCTAGCTAAGATTTTACAACCAACTGAAACGTGTATGGCCAGTTTTCCATGTCTCCAAAAATTCAGCAGTGTGATTTCCTTGCAGTAGTGTGTCTTCAGCCAGGCATACACGTTTCAAATCTTGGCTGGTTCAGCAGGAACTGGCTGAGATTCAAACCGTTAATGGGCAGGCTGAATGTACCAAGTTGATCAATCAACTTGGGTACAACCAGCCTGACAGATTATCTTGCCATTATCACTAACAATAATCACGGCCTTCTCCCGGTTGGGATGGCTTCCTCCACTGGGAGAAAACAATTGCTGATTTGTCTGTCAGCACTATCTGCGTTGATGGGGAAATCATGCAAATTTTTTTTCTGCATGTCCCATTTCAACAAAGAGGTCACAGATAGACAAGTCTGTGGTAAGAATTGAGCTTATAGTATCAGGAAGTATAATGAAGAAAAAGCAGAGTGTATAAAATATTGTTTTAGGAGAGATTTATAGAGTTGGGAGTGGTGGAGGGAAGGAAACAGAGATTGTAGAAGAAAGCAGAGAGGAAAGTAAAATAAAAACGAAAGGCATGGATGGGAAGGACATCCAAGCTTTGCAGGTTTATACCTAAAACATTAAATTTGGCAAAAAAGGACGGCGAACGGAAGTTGAGAAGAGGAAGAAGTATAATGATCAAATAAAGTGGAACAGTATTTGTTTTATTCCAACACATTTGGAATAGCGTGAATCCTGTAGTATTTCCAAAAACAAAATCCACCGTTTCATTTGATGTGGAGTCTCCATTATTTGGGCAAATGACTGTAGAGAAACAAAGAAAATACACATTATACACCTTTATCTATGAAATATACTGTAAAATGAAATTTCTCTAATGCAGATTGAAAATTAAATTAAAGTTATGGCTCCTTTAAATAGGATCTTTCCTACAGCTTACCTGTAAAATCCTTTTCTTGGAGTATACCACGGGACACAGCACAGCTATAGTAATTACTATCTGTGTTATATGCCACCTATAGGTGAATGGACACTGGCACACCCAAAAGGCAGGAGGTCCCCCCTCTATATAACCCCTCCTACACAGGAGGTACCTAAGTTTTGTAGCAAGCAATTCCCAAAAGAGGGGAGGGACCTCTTTGTCCCATGATGTACTCAGAGAAAATGATTTTACAGGTAAGCTGTAGGAAAAACGCTATTTTCTTTATTGTACATCACCGGACACAGAGCAGCTATAGTAATTACTATCTTTTTTTTTGCCATTTAAACCATAGGCATATTGATAAACTGGCAGCTCCACTGCTAAATATTCAACCTGGATGCTGCCTGCCCTTCCTGGGCTCTTCTTGCAGCACAAACCAGGATTCCTGACTTGTGCCGACAACTCAAGTAGACTCTGAGCGTCTGAACTACCTCTAGAGTAGGTAGCGATCTTTTTCCTGCCGACTGTGAATTAGAAGAAAAATAAAAAAGGCAAGATACTGTCCTGATTCAAGTGAAAACTAGAAACTAGAAACCAATTTAGGTAATAAAAAAGATTAGGATGCAACATCACCTTATGATGCAAAACCAAGAATGGCTCCTTGCATGAAAGAGCCGCCAAAATCTGACACTCTAATTCGTGAAGTGATAGCAACCAAAGAAGCCACCTCCTGAGATAAAAGGACCAACAGAATCACCTGATTGGTTCAAAAAGTGACCTCTGAAAGGTCAAACAAGATCAAGTCAAGTCCCAAGGACACAAGAATGGCCTGATAGGCGGGACTGTCCAAGGTACATGCTGTATGAGGTATGAAACAAGGAGCAAGAAACAATGGCCCCTGGAAAAAAAATTGATAGGGGAGAACTCTGCTCCTTAATGGTACTTACGGCCAAACTCCTTTCCTCTACTGATTGGACAAAGAAAAAGAAAATCTCCCATCCACATATTTCTGCGGGTGCCACTTCCTGGCTTCAACCCAGGCAAAAAAAATATTTTTAAGTCCTGTAATCAAAGTTCCCTGAAGCTGGCTTCCAGGGGCTCATTAGTGCTGAGATACAGTTAGGGCCATAAATATTTGGACAGTGACACAATTTTCGCAAGTTGGGCTCTGCATGCCACCGCATTGGATTTGAAATGAAACCTCTACAACAGAATTCAAGTGCAGATTGTAAAAATGAATGCGCCAGGAAACACTGCAATGCCAAACACCACAGTGGCTCAGATGCATCCAACACAACTGTCCAACGGGAGACGTGGACACCGCCAGATCCCTGAACCTGAGAGGGGTGCCCCTGCTTCACCCGGCTGCCTCTCTTTTCTGGAACCATTTAACTGGTATAACAGATAAATTATACAGCAACTATATTATCCAACCTAATACACAGTCCTCAAAGGATGCAGGCCTAAAACAATGTTGGTTTGGAATCGCTAAGCAATCAAGTATCCTTATGCGATCAAGTATCCTTATGCGATCATGTATATTTAAGCAAACATATATAAACATGCATCTTTATGCAACCATGTATCCTTATGTGATCATGTATAACCATTTATGCAAAGATGAATAACCATGCATCTTTGTGCAAGCATGATCATGTATCTTTATGTAAATATGTATATTTACGAGAACATGTAAAAACCTGCATCTTCAGCAACCATGCATTCCAGCAGCCATGCGTTTCAGCTAGTTTGAAAACAAGCACCTACTTAACTGCAGTTGGCCCCATATTAGTCCTGCATGATATAGCCAAGCACATATGCACTATACTGGAGATACAACTCGTTAAAATGCGCCCATGCTCATATTTTTCCAAACGTTTATATTTAAACATGCATTTAAGCAACCTGCCTACAGAGCAGTCAACAACACTTTAAAATGAACTGCTAACCATCCAGGGGTGTATCAACTTACAGTTGTACAGTCCCCCCCGGATAAGCAGTAAATATGCACCATATAATCATGACTTGTCTTCAAACAGTTCTCCCATAGTAAGTACTCACACTTTGTTAGTATCCATGAGCTGCTGCTATATGGAGGAGAAACTGCAGCCCACATGAGTAAGAGTACATAGCATGGTTTAACAGCACACTGCTCCCAGTGGTCACCATGAGAACAGACAGTCAGAACTCTCTTTTTTCCAAAAAAAGAGAAACTGCAAACAAATGCAGACTTACCATTCCTTCTGCAGGACTCTGGACATAACAGGAGTCCAATCTTCACCCATCATAGCAACAAGCTATGTCTTAAAAGACTTTCAGAGACTGGGTCCCCCCTTAATCTGGGGTCTACTCTCCTGGACTTGTATAGCACCCTGCAGGAAAGCACCTTGGTCAGAACAAACACTGCATAGGGTTCCAATAATGCAGGGTCCAGTGCCGTAAGGCTGAATTACAGGCAAACCTAGAGGAGTCTTCTCTCCTTCCAATAAGCCTCGGGTACCATACATTTTGGCTGACAGATTTTTCGAATGGATACGATTTAAGTCCATGATTCTTAATAGAACCGTCCAGACCTCCAAGTATGCTCCAAGAGCACATTTATCACATCAGTGACCACCACTTTACAGACACTGACGAAAAAACTGGAGGTACTTCCTGTATTGGAGGTGTTATATAGAGGGGGACTTCCTATCTTTTGGGTGTGCCAGTGTTCATTCACCTATAGGTGGCGTATAACCCAGAGAGTAATTACTGTAGCTGCTCTGTGTCCTGTGATGTATGATGAAGAAAATGATTTTCCATAACCGGTGCAAAAGTGTTGCTTAAGCTTGTCCATGTGATCTCCCATTCCATGTGATTTACAAATACTGTAGCTGCTGACTTTCAATATAAGGACAATTACCTGTCCAGGTATCCCACGATGTCGGTACCCATAGCCAAATCATTCATCGGCTGTAGGTGCAGGTGTCGGCATCATCACTAAGCAAAGTGAAGCCTTCTGGCTTCACATCATGTATCCTGCTGCGCATGAGCGAGTCGCGCTGCACTTTCTGAATGGTCTCACTGTCTTCTGGGACCTGTATGTTTCCCAAAAGGCAATGGGGGGGGGGGAGAGGAGGAGGGGCCAGAAATTTCATAGATCACCATAATCGTTGTGCGGTGATCTTACATGGAAGTGGGCGTGGGTACCTGGTTTTGACAGCTGTCCACTCCCTCCCTTCAGAAAAGTGGTAAATGTAGCAGAGGAGGGGGAGAGGAAGCAAACAAGGGAAAAGGAAGCAAACATGCGGAGCTTCCCCTTTTGATTGGAGCTCCGCTTTAATTTTATGACTAAAGTTCCACTTTAAAAAAGCTTCTTTTAAATGTGTATTTTCTTAGTAAAATTGCACATTCACTGTTCTGTAAATGAAGGCACGCTAGGCCTGCATTTACACCAGAGCAAAGCATTAGCAGAGCAGTGCATATTCCTTGATGATTTTGAAGCTTTTTTTTATGTGTTTTACACGCATTTATGCACGTGAATCAAGCTTCAGGGAAGAAAAGCAGAGAGGCACAACATTTTGTGAAACCGCATGCATCGTGTTTATAGGCACTCCCATTGTAATCAATGGGTTCAAAATGACTGAATATGGTCAAAAATAAGCTCATGTATTTTTTTGAGCATAGGTCATAGAGCGACTGCGCGTGAAGTGTGAACAGAGACAATTATCAAGCATTTAAAGAATCGCAATGTTTCTGTGTGACAATCTTCTGGTGCAGAGTTAGACAGTAAAATAAAGTGTGATAAAATGACACAAAAAAAATGAAAAATAAAAAAATATATTTAAGTGCTGAATGTCACAAAATATAAATATTTTTGAACAAGAAAACAAAATATAAATATTTAAAGCACATTTTTAATAAGACATGTTTATAGTTAACTGACTACTTTTGATATATACTGTTCTACTAAGCCAAAAAGTGGAAGCCAAGATGTGGTATTTATCCCTTAGTGCAGTGATAGGGAACCCATTTGAGACTGAGTGACCAAACTGCGATACAAAACCAACTTATTTTTTTCAAAGTGCCAACACTGCAGTTAGTAACAGCCACAGATAATGGTCACAAAGGCCTCTCACCAATCCCAGAGATACTAAAGAGATGTCCTCTCACTCTCGATTGCCCATGGCAACACCCGCAACTGGCACTGCAGGGCGGTATTCTTGCAGCCATCTGTTCCCTGGCTCACAGCATGCTGCTCCAGTCTCTCTCCCTTGCAGTAATGAATTCCTCTCTCTCCGGGGTGGTGATACTGGGCTGGACAATAAAATAGACCCATAGTCTTCCAAGACTACATGTCCCATGGTGCAAATGTCCTGGCACCTCATTGGTCCCTGGTTGCAGCCAATAGGGAGGCAGGAGGAATTTGAGCGGGCGGCGATCTCTGCAAGAGTATCTCTGTCCCTGTCCAGTGCTGCTTGACAGGAGAAGGGGGGTGAATGGGGGAAATACAGATAGCCCGCACTCGCTTCTCCCCTTGTCACAGCGCCACTGCACTTCTCACTCCTGTAGCTTCGCCATGTAGGGTGGGGGTTAGAAAGCGCTGACAGTGGTGGCGGCCTCCCAGTATAGCTGGCGTGCCCACAGAGGGCTCTGCGTGCCACGGGTTCACCATCACTGCCTTAGTGAACATATTCCTCATAGGATGTTATGCTACCTTGCATTATGTATCAAATATCCTTGGGAAGGCATCCCCAGAAGCAGTAGTAGTGTTACTGCAGCGGAGTATTTTTATTTTATTTATAGCCAAGAGCTGCACACATAACAGTGATGTGATGGCTGGAAAAGGGAGCAGCAGATGAGACCAGCAAAGGCAGGCAGGAACCTGAAACTTCTGGATGTGCAGGACTCAAACCAAATTTGATTTAGTCAGAGCCACTAACATGCAGATATGCCCTCTACTGCCAAGAGATATAAGAAATTGTCAGGTGTAAGAAATTGTCTCCTGCATCTACAAAAATAGGAATGTCAGATTTTCATGGAAAGAGCTACTTTTCACAATTTTAAAATTGCAGTACAGTATTTGATATCTAGATATACAGTGCCTTGCGAAAGTATTCGGCCCCCTTGAACTTTTCAACCTTTTGCCACATTTCAGGCTTCAAACATAAAGATATAAAAAAAAATTTTTTTGTGAAGAATCACCAACAAGTGGGGCACAATTGTGAAGTGTAACGAAATCTATTGGATTTTTGAAACTTTTTTAACTAATAAAAAAATGAAAAGTGGGCCGTGCAAAATTATTCAGCCCCCTTGCGTTAATACTTTGTAGAGCCACCTTTTGCTGCGATTACAGCTGCAAGTCGCTTGGGGTATGTCTCTATCAGTTTTGCACATCGAGAGACCGAAATTCTTGCCCATTCTTCCTTGCAAAACAGCTCGAGCTCAGTGAGGTTGGATGGGAGAGCGTTTGTGAACAGCAGTTTTCAGCTCTTTCCACAGATTCTCGATTGGATTCAGGTCTGGACTTTGACTTGGCCATTCTAACACCTGTATACGTTTATTTGTGAACCACTCCTTTGTAGATTTTGCTGTATGTTTGGGATCATTGTCTTGTTGGAAGATAAATCTCCATCCCAGTTTCAGGTCTTTTGCAGACTCCAACAGGTTTTCATCCAGAATGGTCCTGTATTTGGCTTAGGGCTGCAACTAACGATTATTTTCATAATCGATTAGTTGGCCGATTATTGTTTCGATTAATCGATTAATTGGTTAATAACCTTTAAAAAAAAAAAGTGGGTCAAATTGACATTCATTTTCAACCACAGTCACAGGAAAATTTGGAAATAGAAAACTTCTTAGTCAAAAGGAATTTTCAGACAGTGTATGTGGTTTTCTTTCATTCAGTCAATGTACAAAGATTTTTCGTCTCAATATTCTATTCTGAAAATGCGGCCAGCATAAGGCTCGGTACACACCTATGCAGTTTGCTTTTGATCTGTTTCTGCAGTGCTTTTTGCTGTGCGTTTTTGATTTTTGTGCACATGATTTTACTGCAATTTGCATTTTTTTGGGCAGATTAAAAAACACAAATTGTTGCAAAAATGCATTTACATGCTTTTCTGCAGCTTCTCCATTGAAGTATATTGAACCAATAAAGCACTATTTTGCATTAAAAGTCCCTGACCCTTTCAGATGTGAACGTGTCCCATAGGAAACCATGTAAATGAACTATAGTGCATTTCTGCAAAAAAACAGCATAAAAAGCATAGATATGAATCAGATCTAAGATGTTTAGTAACATAATGTGGTTAAAAAAAAAACTAAAATTAGCCCTTTATAGTAGAAAAAAAAGCAGATAATCACTACTGTAAGGGGTTCATTTTTTTACTGTAGAACAGTGAAAGTAATATTTACAGTAGAGATTTGCTCTTTTTGTACTATAAAGGGCTACTTTTTTTTTAACCCCATTATGTTACTGGCCGATTAATCGATTATGAAAATAGTAATCGATTAATTTCATAATCGATTAGTTGTTTCAGCCCTAATTTGGCTGCATCCATCTTCCCCTCAATTTTAACCATCTTTTCCCTGTCCCTGCTGAAGAAAAGCATGCCCAAACCATGATGCTGCCACCACCATGTTTGACAGTGGGAATGGTGTGTTGAGGGTGATGAGCTGTGTTGCTTTTACGCCAAACATATCATTTTGCATTGTGGGCAAAAAGTTTGATTTTGGTTTCATCTGACCAGAGCACCTTCTTCCACATGTTTGGTGTGTCTCCCAGGTGGCTTGTGACAAACTTTAGACGATACTTTTTATGGATATCTTTGAGAAATGGCTTTCTTCTTGCCACTCTTCCATAAAAGCCAGATTTGTGCAGTGTACGACTGATTGTTGTCCTATGAACAGACTCTCCCACCTCAGCTGTAGTTCTCTGCAGTTCATCCAGAGTGATCATGGGCCTCTTGGCTGCATCTCTGATCAGTCTTCTCCTTGTCTGAGCTGAAAGTTTAGAGGGACGGCCAGGTCTTGGTAGATTTGCAGTGGTCTGATACTCCTTCCATTTCAAAATGATCGCTTGCACAGTGCTCCTTGGGATGTTTAAAGCTTGGGAAATCTTTTTGTATCCAAATCTGGCTTTAAACTTCTCCACAGCAGTATTACGGACCTGCCTGGTGTGTTCCTTGGTCTTCATGATGCTCTCTGTGCTTTCAACAGAACCCTGAGACTATCACAGAGCAGGTGCATTTATACAGAGACTTGATTACACACAGGTGGATTCTATTTATCACCATCAGTCATTTAGGACAACATTGAATCATTCAGAGATCCTCGCTGAACTTCTGGAGTGAGTTTGCTGCACTGAAAGTAAAGGGGCCGAATAATTTTGCACACACCACTTTTCAGTTTTTTATTTGCTAAAAAAGTTTAAAATATCCAATAGATTTCGTTCCACTTCACAATTGTGTCCCACTTGTTGGTGATTCTTCTCAAAAAATTAAAATTTTATATCTTTATGTTTGAAGCCTGAAATGTGGCAAAAGGTTGAAAAGTTCAAGGGGGCTGAATACTTTCGCAAGGCACTGTAACTAGAGGAAGTCATGTTAACAGCTCTGTCTTACCTTTATCACTACCGTTTGTACTTAGTCCCATCTCCGTTACATTGACATGATTTACATAATCTGAAACAGAGAATCATGTTAAAACATTGAACTGGAGAAAAAAAAAAAAAAACAACATATTTGTGTTTTTTTCCTGTCTAATAAATTAAAGTGATTGAGCTGCAGGATTACTGACAAAATCAAAAATAGCTCTTTATCAGTAGCACATTCATGTCTATAATCTGGGGTTAACAGTTTTTGCTTTAGACCCCTTTTACACTGCTAGCACAGCCATGCTAGCAGTAAAGCGCCGCTAGTTGTAGCGGCGCTTTACTGTCGTTTTAATGGTGCTTTTCGGCTGCTAGCGGGGCACTTTTAAAGCAGAGTTCCACCCAAAAGTGGAACTTCCACTTATTTGTCTCCTCTCCCCCTCTGGTGCCACAATTGCCACCTTTCGGGGGGGGGGGGGGGGGGGGGGGGGGTGGGGGGCGGACAGGATACCCGTCTTTGACAGGTTTCCTGTTCCCACTTCCAGGATTCTGCCGTCACCGCCAGGTCAGTAGGAGAGAGGAGCTGGGCCATGCACATGCGCAGTAGGGTTCCTGGCATGAATGCGTATGGCTACACTGTTGGGTTTCCTTACCAGCAATGGCGGCAGCAGCACCCGACAGCTGATGGAAACATATTTTTTTTGGGGGGGGGGGTTCCGCTTTTACCCCCGCTAGTGGCAGAGGAATGGGTCAATAGTGCCCAAAAAAAGAACTGCTGCCGAGGCGCTTTGCAGGCACTTTAGCAGCAGTGCCCATTCATTTCAATAGGCAGGAGCGGTGATTACACCATTCCGCCACCGCCCCAAAAATGCTGCTTGCAGGACTTTTTTTTTTAACATCCTACAATCGCACCACCTCAGTGTGAAAGCACTCCTGCTATCAAACTGGGGGCTGCAGAGGGGGGCATTTTTCAGGCGGTTTACAGGTGATATTTTATGCCCAAAAGCGCCTGAAAAACGCCTCGGTGTGAAAGGGGTCTCAGGCTTCCTGTACACGGGATGTTTTAAACCCTCTCCTGAATGATTGAACTTGACAGATAGTAACTGACATTTAAAGTGGTTGTATACTCGATTTTTAAACTTTTACGTACAGGAAAGCCTATAATAAGGCTTACCTGTAGGTAAAAAATATATCTCCTAAACCTGTACGGTTTAGGAGATATCCCCCTCGGTATGCGCCGCTGACTGCAGCGGCGCATGCGCACAAGGGGATTCTCGGCCTGAAAATCCGGCAGCGGCCGGCGGCCGGAATGAAATCTCCTGCGCGCATGCGCGGGAGTGACGATATCGCGGCTCCGGCCACTCACAGCGCCGGAGCCGCGATACCCGGAAGAAACGCAGAGGGAGCATGTCAGCTCCCTCGGCGTGGATCGGGCCAGATGTCGGGGCCTCGTTCTAAGGTAAGTATTTCATAATGAGCTAATATGCGGTGCATACTAGCTCATTATGCCTTTTGCTTTGCAGGTTTAAAAAAATAAAATAAAAAATGTGCGGGTTTACTACCGCTTTAAAAACATCTGTTGCTTTACAAAAAATGCTTCTAACCTCAACTGCCTGGAAACGACTATAAACGACTCAGTGTATATGTGCTGATAAGATAACAGAGAAAAGTTAGGGGGCAGCTGAAAAAAAACGCCCAACTGCTTCTAAACATCTGTTTACCAGCAGCAGCGTACATGAATCCTTAAAGTGGTAGTAAACTGTGCCTGTAATAACCTGTGCCTGTAATAACTAGCACAATATGAGATACTCACCTTGGAACGAAGCCCTCAAGCGCTGAGCTTTCACCTTCCCCTGGTCTTTCTTCCAGGTTTGCACGCTCTGACTATGTGATTTGCCAGAGCCACAATGACGTCACTCCTGCATATGTGCGCAGGAGCCCTCAGTTCCAGTACGAAGCTCTGAGGGTCCGGCAGGGTATGCCGGACCTTCAGAGCGAGCGCATGCATTGTTGACGTAACTGGCTGCACCCAGGGTGAATATCTCCTAAAAGGTGTATGTTAAGAAGATATTCATTTTACCTACAGGCAGGTAAGCCTTATTATAGGCTTACCTGTAGGTAAAAATTACCACACAGGGCTTACTACCGTTTTAACAGCGGTTCCAATAAATGTTTCTGTAGATATTTGAGCTGCTTGACTTCATTTGCTTAACCACTTCAATACAGGGCACTTTCACCCCCTTCCTTCCCAGCGCTCTAGCGCTTTCAGTGACAATTGCGCAGTCATGCTACACTGTACCCAAATGAAATTTTTACAATTTTGTTCGCACAAATAGAGCTTTATTTTGGTGGTATTTATTCACGACTCCGTTTTTTATTTTTTGCGATATAAGCAAAAATTTGGAAAAAAAAACAATATTTTCTTTTTTCTATTTTAAAAGAAATCCAATAAAATCAAATTTTGTCATAAATTTAAGCCAAAATGTATTCTGCTACATGTTTTTGGTAAAACAAATTCCGTTAAGTGTATAATAATTGGTTTGTGTGATCACGGACATATGTACACAAATGATCATGTACATATGTGTGCAGATAATCATTGGGACATGTGATTTTAGTGGGACATATGTGGGGGACATGTTTTTATTATTAGGGACATGTGTTTTTATTATTTGGGGACACGTATGTTTTGGGGACATGTGTGGGGACATTGTGTTTATACTGTGTGGTGATTTGTGTGTACACTAGACTGGTGATCAGTGAGTAAAAAGCTGTAAAAAACAACTCATACTCACTGATCATCAGCCGGCTGCAGCGATCTGCTCTCCTCTCCTCAGCGATGACTTCTGTGTGAGGAGAGGAGGAGCCGATTGCCTAGCAACCGGCTGTTTGTTTACATCACATGACGGCCGTGATTGGACACGGCCGTCATGTGATCAGGAGGGCCAATCACAGAGCCCTCCTGCCGATCTGATATGCGCCGTGTCCGGGTGACACGGGCGCATTGGGATCGCGCCGATGCGCGGGCACGATCCCGCTCCTTCTGATGGACGTTCCTGAACGTCTTATCAGGAGTAGACGGCTCCCACCCGGCCGTATATGTGCATTGGCCGGGTGGGAAGTGGTTAAAGAAGAATGAGGAACATCATGGCTTAGGCTGGCAATACAATATACAATTTTCTTGTTTAACTTACCGTTAAATTTACCAAAACCATATAATATGAGGTCAAACCTAAACCCTTTCAATTTGTATGCAATCAGGCAGACCCTTGCACTACATAGGTACATTTTAAGGAAATTGAATAAGAAAATGGTATATTGTATGGCCAGCCTGAAAGAGTATTTCAACTTTTGTAGCCAGATTCGGGAAAACCCACTCTATTTTGCTTAGTGTTATGTGTTCTCTTTCACATAGCCTGTCTAAATCTTTTTTTTTTTTTTTTTTTAAGTATATCTCGGAAGGATGGGTCATGGCTGACTGCAAGGTTTTTTGAACAATGTTAGAGTGAGCCTATCCCAAGTCTGTCCCTCCTTGATATGCTAAACATGAAGCCCAACCTCTACACCTTTGACCATTTGTTATGAAAGACAGTATTCAAATCCAATTCAATGGATTAAGATTAACCTGTACAGTACAGTCAGAATTAAATTATTACTAAAAGCAAAACTTTTTCTGTTTTGAATAGAATGGAGAGGGACTGGAACCCCTGTCAGATTTTTATTGCAGTCTGTGACTCAGTTTGGGAGATTTACCCTATTTGTCCTGTTTATCATTATCATTAAAAGTGTAAAATTACAAGTAAAAGAAAAACACAAATGTTGGGTTGTCACTAATCTTCCAATGGGGACACTAGTTCTGGTGACAATCAGGGACTCACTCAGTATGGAGGGATTTCCTCTCATTTCCCATTTTGACTATGGGAAGTGAATTAAAAACCCTGTTACACTATCCAAAATTAGAATTGCCTTTAGTACTACTTGAATTATGGCAAATACAGTCACCTAACCCCCTTATAAACAAAAATAAAATAATATGTATGATTTTTCCTTGCTGTAGGGTGCAGAAGTAAACATCTGAATAAGGTAAGCTGTAATTCTTAAAGAGAAAAAAAAAAAGCTCCTGTTCCTTTAAAAGCATGATTAACAGCATAGTGCTGTTGCATTGTAATTTCTCCCTTTCTATGACCTAAAATACCTGATTGATGCGGTCTGTTCCTGTGTCCCCCTATGTGAACTGACAATGGTAATCATGGCTGCTGATCCATGATACCAAGGTCAGTTTACATGCCTCCGTCTTCCCACAGCCTGTCCCTCTCCCCCTCCCTCCCTGCCTGTCAGCTCAGTCAGGCCCTTATACTCTGTGTGGATGGTGGAGGGCCCACTGTTTGATTTTGACAGAATTGCATGATCTGTAAGGCAAGCAAGTTTTTTAGAGCCATTAAAGGATAAGTCCACCCTAACACTAAAATCGCTACATCTACAGACATCCACAATATAAGCCTAACCTATCTAGCCCTATAAAGAAAAAAATCAGTATACATACTTTTTTTTAAGCCGATCTGGTCCGGTCTCCAGCGGTGGAAGCTCTGCAGGGGACACAGCCGACGTCCTCTGCACCCGCCTCCACAGCGAAGCCGCAGCTGACAGTTCAGCATGTGGTCAGATCAGCTTCAAAATAGGTATGTATACTGATTTCTTCTTTGCAGGGCTATATAGGTTCGTGTTAGATCGTGGATTTCTGTAGATGTAGAGATTTTAGTGTTAGGTTGCACTTATCCTTGAACGACATGTAACAATAAGCTTTCATCGAAAAAAATGCAAAATACATCCAATATAAAAACAAGGCAGCAACTAACTCCTCCTTTCTGGTGAATCTCTTCCCAACACTTCTTTTCCTTTCTACCACCCCACCCACCCCTTTTCCAGAACGGATGCCTACATTCGTTTAAAATGATCTCTAAGCCCTTTTTATTCTCTCATATTTATATACCCCTAGATAAATAGGAACCTTCACAGACACATTCAATTTTTACTTACTATAAATAAATTTCCCAGTATTAAATAAAAAATTGGACATTAGCACCCAATAGACAATCATTGCTCCAACAAGTGACATCATAGAAAACAGGAGGCTGGACCACCGTCCAAATGAGCCAAAATAGTACTGGCAGACATCTGGAAACTCCCATGTCGAGGTATCAATAGAGGCTGCAGAAGGAAAGAAAAACAGAAAATCATGTTAAACCATTTAACTTGCAACATGACTGGTTCAATTATCTCTAACCGGCACTTGAGGAGTGATCAACACCAAGCTTGGTGTACAGATCTTTCAGCAGACTGGAAAATCCTTACTAAAGATCATACAACTGTTGTCAGATTTCATAATAAAAAAAAGGGATTATCCGTTTCTGGATCAAATATAAAGAAAACTGTAGGTACTCAGGTGGACGTGTCACTGATATTTAGTGTTTGTCATGAAGATGGCAGATGCCCCTACTCAACATAACAAATGTTTAAACTTTAGTGTGTACCTTTATACAAACAATAAACTATTAAAACGTCCCCTACTGAACACACTTGTTCTACATTCTATGAATACACAAATTTACAAATTATAAAGCATAATCCAGGCAAAAATAAGACAATACAAATGAATAGTCCATTGAAGGATAAAATGGGCTTTTGCCTCTGTATTCACCATCAATCTAGAGATTTCCCACAAAGTTTTATATTCCTCTAGATGTCCTCCATTTGATGGTCTGCAATATTCAACCCATTTCCTCAGAAACCAGGCAGTATAGGGCTACCCCAGCCTATGACTGGGCAATAAAGGAGAAGTGATATCTCTCTTTTACTTTGCTTTCTCCTCCTATCACATGCTTATCACAAAATATACTGATTAACCACTTGCCGACCGCCTCACGCCGATGTACGTCGGCAGAATGGCACGGGCAGGCATAAGCACGTACATGTACGTGATTTGCCTCCCGCGGGTCGGGGGCCCGATCGGGCCCCCGCCCGGTGCCTGCGGCGGTCGGTTTTCGTTCGGGAGCGATCCCGGACGAGGGGACGGCCATTCATTCATGGCCACCCCCTCGCGATCGCTCCCGACGAATGGAAATCCCCGGTGACATCACTTCCTCTCCTGTAATGTAAACACAGGAGAGGAAGTGATGTATTCTCTCCTCCGTGTCGGTATTTTTCGTTCCGACACGGAGGAGAGCGGATCAGTGAGTTGCACCAACACATCCCACACACAGTAGAACATGCCAGGCACACTCACACCCCCCCTTTACCCCCCGATCACCCCCCCAATTACCCCTGCCCCCCAGTCACAGTGACACCAATGTCATTTTATTTTTTTTTTTTTTTTTTTTTGCATTGGTGTCATTTGTGACTGTAATAACTGTTAGGGCAGTTAGGGTTAGCCCCCTTTAGTTCTAATGTACCCCCCTAACCCCCCCAATAAAGGTTTAACCCCGTGATCACCCCCCGTCGCCAGTGTCACTAAGGCTGGGTTCACATTGCAGCGGTTTATGAGAACGAATGTGATTCGCACCGCACTGCAGTGCAAATCACATCCGATCTCTGTGCGATTCGAGTTCAGCCATTCGCCGCACCCGCCGCACCCGCCACACCCGCCGCACCCGCCGCAAATTCGCACGGGACCCTTTTTTTGGCCCGCAGCAGAATCGGATCGCATGGGTGTTCACACCATGCGATCCGAGTTTGCAGATCGCACTGCGATATGCGAACTGATCTGGGGGTGTCAGTAACATTTCACTGACACTCCCAGCAGTTCGCATAGGGCAGTGTGAACTGCCGCCGGGAGGCATGCGATGCGGGAACCCGCCGCGGATTCGCGGCGTTTCCGCATCGCTCCAGTGTGAACCCAGCCTAATAAGCGATCATTTTTCTGATCGCCGTATTAGTGTCACAGGTGACGCTAGTTAGGCAGGTAGGTATTTAGGTTCGCCGCAGCTTTTTATAGCGCTAGGGACCCCCATATACTACCGCATAAAGCCCCCTGATTGCCCCCTAGTTAACCCTTTCACCAGTGATCACCATATAACTGTTACAGGTGACGCTGGTTGGTTAGTTATTTTTTTATAGTTTCAGGGCACCCGCCATTTATTACCTAATAAAGGTTTAACCCCCTGATCACCCGGCAGGTGTCATTTGTGACTAATAACTGTTAGGGCAGTTAGGGTTAGCCCCCTTTAGTTCTAAGGTACCCCCCTAACCCCCCCAATAAAGGTTTAACCCCGTGATCACCCCCCGTCGCCAGTGTCACTAAGGCTGGGTTCACATTGCAGCGGTTTATGAGAACGGATGTGATTCGCACCGCACTGCAGTGCAAATCACATCCGATCTCTGTGCGATTCGAGTTCAGCTATACAGATAGTATGGCTGAATTCGTGTCGCACCCGCCGCACCCGCCGCAAACTCGCACGGGACCCTTTTTTTGGTCCGCAGCAGAATCGGATCGCATGGGTGTTCACACCATGCGATCCAAGTTTGCAGATCGCACTGCGATATGCGAACTGATCTGGGGGTGTCATTAACATTTCACTGACACTCCCAGCAGTTCGCATAGGGCAGTGTGAACTGCCGCCGGGAGGCATGCGATGCGGGAACCCGCCGCGCATTCGTGGCGTTCCCGCATCGCTCCAGTGTGAACCCAGCCTAATAAGCGATCGTTTTTCTGATCGCTGTATTAGTGTCACAGGTGACGCTAGTTAGGCAGGTAGGTATTTAGGTTCGCCGCAGCTTTTTATAGCGCCAGGGACCCCCATATACTACCGCATAAAGCCCCCTGATTGCCCCCTAGTTAACCCTTTCACCAGTGATCACCATATAACTGTTACAGGTGACGCTGGTTGGTTAGTTATTTTTTTATAGTTTCAGGGCACCCGCCATTTATTACCTAGTCTCACTAGTGTACCCCTAAATTTAGGGGTGTCTACTTTCTAAAATGGGGTCATTTGGGGGGGGGGGTTTGTGCCATCTTGGCATTTTATGGCCTTCAAAACTGTAACGCCCTTAGAAAGCCTGAAGGCGGTGCTTGGTTTTTGGGGCCCCGTACGCGGCTAGGCTCCCAAAAAGTCCCACATATGTGGTATCCCCGTACTCAGGAGAAGCAGCAGAATTTATTTTGGGGTGTCATTTCACATATGCCCATGGCATGCGTGAGCAATATATCATTTAGTGACAACTTTGTGAAAAAAAAAAAAAGTTTGTAATTTTCCCGCAACTTGTGGCAAAATATAAAATATTCCATGGACTCAACATGCCTCTCAGCAAATAGCTTGGGGTGTCTACTTTCTAAAATGGGGTCATTTGTGGGGGTTTTGTGCCATCTTGGCATTTTATGGCCTTCAAAACTGTAATAGGTAGTGAGAAGTGAACTCAAAAAATTACGCCCTTAGAAAGCCTGAAGGCGGTGCTTGGTTTTCGGGGCCCCGTACGCGGCTAGGCTCCCAAAAAGTCCCACATATGTGGTATCCCCGTACTCAGGAGAAGCAGCAGAATTTATTTTGGGGTGTCATTTCACATATGCCCATGGCATGCATGAGCAATATATCATTTAGTGACAACTTTGTGAAAAAAAAAAAAAAAAAAAAAAAGTTTGTAATTTTCCCGCAACTTGTGGCAAAATATAAAATATTCCATGGACTCAACATGCCTCTCAGCAAATAGCTTGGGGTGTCTACTTTCTAAAATGGGGTCATTTGTGGGGGTTTTGTGCCATCTTGGCATTTTATGGCCTTCAAAACTGTAATAGGTAGTGAGGCGTGAAATCAAAAATTTACGCCCTTAGAAAGCCTGAAGGCGGTGCTTGGTTTTCGGGGCCCTGTACGCGGCTAGGCTCCCAAAAAGTCCCACATATGTGGTATCCCCGTACTCAGGAGAAGCAGCAGAATTTATTTTGGGGTGTCATTTCACATACGCCCATAGCATGTGTGAGCAATATATCATTTAGTGACAACTTTGTGTAAAAAAAAAAAAAAAATTTTTTTTTTGTCATTATTCAATCGCTTGAGGCAAAAAAATAAAATATTCAATGGGCTCAACATGCCTCTTATCAATTTCCTTAGGGGGTCTACTTTCCAAAATGGGGTCATTTGGGGGGGTTTTGTACTGCCCTGTCATTTTAGCACCTCAAGAAATGAGATAGGCAGTCGTAAACTAAAAGCTGCGTAAATTCCAGAAAACGTACCTTAGTTTGTAGATGTGACAACTTTTGCGCAAACCAATAAATATACAATTATTGACTTTTTTTTTACCAAAGACATGTGGCTGAATACATTTTGTCCTAAATGTATGACTAAAATTGAGTTTATTGGATTTTTCTAATAACAAAAAGTAGAAAATATCATTTTTTTTCAAAATTTGCGGTCTTTTTACGTTTATATCGCAAAAAATAAAAATCGCAGAGGCAATCAAATACCATCAAAAGAAAGCTCTATTTGTGGGAAGAAAAGGACGCAAATTTTGTTTGGGTACAACATTGCATGACCGCGCAATTACCAGTTAAAGCAGCGCAGTGCCAAAGTGTAAAAAGACCTCTGGTCATTTACCAGCAAAATGGTCCGGTCTGAAAGTGGTTAACTGCTTCTTTTTCTTGACTTCCAGCTATGCGGTATAGGAAATGCAAGAAGCCAATACCAAATCAACTTTAGGTATTTACACTGCTTGCATTAAACTACGGGATGATAAGCTTGCCAGCATGGCGGAGGGGTTACTTACCACTACTGTACATGAACAATATTTGGCGGTGATTTCTAAATAAGGTCCCATGAGACCAGCTATTCTACAGTCATGCTTTTGGAATTTTGATTTTTGAACCTCAGTAAACTTTTATGACAAAAAGAACTTCTGCATGCAAACATTTTACATGTAAATTGTAAGTGTGCATTACATCTTTTGTGTATCAATACCTAAGATATGTGACTAACCTTAACATTGACAACAGCCTTAGATTTGCATCCATCTACAGGCAATCCCTGGGTTATAAACAAGATTTTGAAGTTTTTTTTTTTTTTTTGCGGAACTCCACCCAAAAGGCAAAGTTCCACTTCAGGTACTCCTCCCCTGCCACATTTGGCATGCAGTTTTTTGGGGATGGCAGTGGTACCTAGCTTTGACAGGTATCAGCTCACACTTAGGTAATCCGAGTGGAAGTTCTCCTCTCCCCCTCCCTGCAGTCTTCTGGGACATGTCACAGGTCTCAGACAATTGCCGGAGAATTCAGAAGGTGCAATGCGACTCATGCATCCTCAGTGGGTACCTGGCTGTGAAGCCGCAAGCTATCACAGCCATGTTCCCACAGTTGAGATGCCGGCGTCGGGGAGAAAAGGGACGGCTTGGGAGAGCGAATCACTGGATCCTGGAACAGGTGAGTGTGTGTTGATTAAAGGTCAGCAGATACACTTTTTGTAGCCGTGGACTTTTAATCAACACAAAAATGACTGGAGCTCTGCTTTAAGTTGAATTTGTATGGAAGTTGGAACAATAGGATTTTTATAACAGCTTACCTGTAAAATCCTTTTCTTTTGAGGTACATCACAGGACACAGAGACTCAGTAATTACTGATGGGTTATAGGGTATCACTAGGTACACCCTAGACAGGAAGTGTAATCCCCTATATAATCCCTCCCCCTACTGGAGGTAGCTCAGTTTTGTAGCAAAGCAATATAAGTGTATTAGAAGAGGGGAGGGGGGGGCGTGGCCTGGACATGGCTGAGGTCGGACGTGTTTGAGGGGAGCTCCCGGCCGAACCTCTCTCCTCCTGGCTATACTTGCTCCTTTGACTACGACATGCTCTCCAACAAGAAGCGCACAACTAGGCGACGCAGAGGAGCCCACTTCGGGAGCCCTAATACACCCTCAAACGGTGCCATACACAGACTATTCCGGCGGAGCCAGTTGGAAGCCCCTGATCCCAATATGGCGGAGCGCCACACGCCGCACGTGGAAGAACGGGACAGCACCTCCAGGCCGCCCTCACCTGCAGGATCGCAAGACTCAGAACTTTTCCCTAGCACTCCGGCCACTCTGTCACCCGGCCCGAGCAGTGCAGCATGGGCACAGCAATCCCAACCGGCTGGTGATGACCTACGGTCCATCCTGTTGACCCTGCTGACTAAATCTGATATTGAAGGCCTGGTGGGGAGAGTGGAGGCAGCACATCGCAAGGAAATGCAAAAAAATCAGACAAGACGTGCAGTCCCTTTCCAGCAGGGTGATGGCAGGGGAATCCTCCCTAACGGCTCTGGACTCCAGGGTGGCCGCGCTAGAGGCACAGCGAGACTCTCAGGCTGGGAGGGCGGTGGAGCTTCAGTTACACATGGAGGAGATGGAAGACAGGAGTCGCAGGAACAACCTGCGACTCCAGGGCCTCCCAGAAGCCACAGGCCTGGCAGGCTTAGCGGCCACAGTAGCGTATGTCTTCCGCAGGGTGGCCGGTGATCAAATACAGGGATCCCTGGAGTTTGACCGCATTCACCGGGCACTGGGCCCCAGATCAGAAGACCCGGCCCGACCATGGGATGTTATCTGCCGCCTTCACCACTATGCACACAAAGAGATCATCGCCCGCAAAGCCTGGGACGTCCGGGGCCTGGAGCTGGATGGAGCACCTTTAATTATCCTCCCAAACGTATCGAGGGTGACACTGCAAAGGAGGGCACTTCTGAGACCTCTCCTAGACCTGGCACGGCGATGGGGGTTTCCCCTCTCGGTCACATTCAGGAAGGACCAGCGCTCCTTTACCCTTCGTTCTCCAGAGTCGCTGCCCGCTTTATTTACCTTCCTGGGCACGCCCCCCATTCAGATACCGAACTGACTGGACTACCTTCCTAGGCATCAAGGTCGCAGGCTCAACGTGACACCGGGCAGGAACCTCCCTTCTAGACCCACGTGGAATGGCAGACGGGCCAGAGAAGATTCGCTGGGGAAGGGTCGTGAGGCTTAGCGGCACTACTGATCGGACCGTCCCCGCTCCCTGAATAGCCTCATGGTCTATGCTTGACTGCCTAAAAGCTTTCGCTTCCTCATTTCCACATCAGGGGTGTGTAGTACCTACCTGGACCTCTTCAACGCTGATGGGCACTAACTGAAGACGCCGCTGCTGACTCACCCTCTACCTGGATGGACCTCCCCTGTGGGTATTGAATGCCACGAGATATGCAGCTTATGTCACGAGAACCTGGCGCAATCCGGATGCTGCAGACCACCCGGAGACCCGTCCCCTGGTGCCGGCGTGGACGGCCGTGCTCTCTCTCACCCCGACAGCCTCTCAGCAGTGAGTTTACATCGGGCTTTTTTTTTTTTTCTCTCTCTTGGAGGGGGGCTGCCGTCTGCAGGTACACATCCTCGATGTCTATTGACGCCAGAAGTTCTCCTCCTTGTAGGATGCAGCCTTCCGATCGGATCGATTCCATGCGAAAAGACCGTACTTTTAGGAATCGGTTTAGATCCTTGAGATCTAAAATGGGCCTGACATCTCCATTAGGCTTTGGTACCGTGAAAAGGTTTGAATAAAAAACCAATCCCTGCTCTTGCGTGGGAACTACCACGATAACTTTTTGCTACAATAGTCGCTCCAGCGCTAGAGAGAGAGACTTAATTTTCTCTGGGAACATTTGATCAGAGGAAACGAGGAGAGGGGAATTCTCGGAACTCTAGTTTGTAACCTAGAGTTATTGTGGAGAGCCCCCATCTGTCCTGAAAATCCTCCTGCCAGAGCCTTGAGAACTGTAGCAGTCTTCGCCCCACCCGAGCGAGCGGGGGCGTCCCTTCATAAAGAGGCTTTAGCGTTTTGTAGACTTCCTCCCCCAGGACTTTTGTTCCTGGGGTTGACTCTGAGATTTAGTTCTTGAGCCTGAAGGAGGAGGCCGTTGCGACTGCCTGGAGGCTGATGTTCCTGGCACTGGGGAAAGAGCATGTTCGAAAGAGGGACGTTAACTCTTTTTAACCGGCAAGAGATTGCCTTTCCCACTAGAGATCGTTTGGATGATAATTGTCCAAATCCTCTCCGAACAGCCTTGCACCACGAAAGGGGAATCCAGCCAGAAGCTTCTTACATGGTGATTCGGCTGACCGTTCTTTCAACCGTAAGATTCTATGCATATGCACCAACCCAAGCATAAAGCGAGAGGTCTGAAGGATAGAATCTCTAAAGCATCAACAGCAAAACACAAAGCCGCTGGTAGGTTGGCCAACCCCTGGATTGCTGTTCAGGTAAAACCTTGAGGACCTGTTTAACATGGTCTCTCAAGTACTGACAAAACTCTGATTGCTGCCCCTGCATGTTGAACCTGCGAAGGAGAAAAATCGTTTTTTAACAGGAATTCCAATTTTTTATCAGTTAGATCCCTAAGCATCTGAGCGTTGTCAAAAGGACAAATCAGACTTTTATTGATATGGCGGCATCAATAGCTGGTATACCCCACATCTTAATACATTTTTCCTCCATAGGATAAAGTGTTGAAAACTTAGAAGGAAAAAGATGTTTATCTGGGTGATCCCACTCAGAATAATAAGCTTTTCCAGTAAACTATGAACACGAAAGGCATGTGCAGTTTGAGGAGGCTTCAGTGAACCCAAACAAGAGGAGGTTTCTTTAACTGACTCAGATACGGACAACTTAAATGTGGAGCAGACCAATCCAGCAAGAATTTGCACCAACACTTTCTCATCCTGAGAATCTGAAGAGGGCCCTTCTCCACTTGATTCCTCAAAAGAGGAATCATCAGTCTTGTCCCGATCCTCTGAGGGGGATTCCTCTCCTTTTTCCCCCCAGAGTTCTTCTGTTTGAGGGTCCTGGGTGGCAGAGGGGAACCTAGTGCGTTTTCTTCCACTGAGTGAAGATGCGATTAAGTCCACTAATCTTTCCTCTAGCCTAGCCCATTTATGGTTGAGGAAAAAACCTCCTGCGTCATGCATACAGGGGCTGAAGTGCCAGAAGCAGGGGGCGTGACCGGATGTCAGGGTGAGAGGTCGCGGCGGGTCAGATCAATTAAAGCAGATAAGAGAAGATGGGTTAAATCTTAAAAATGAAGTACAGAAAACTGCGGCTCGTATATCAGATATGGAGGAGAGAGTCAGCCAGGTGGAGGATGATGTGCTCCCGCTGAAACAGGAGGTGCAAATGATGAAGGGCCAGTTAAATTTGTGTATGGCTAAAATGGACAATATGGAAAATATTATACGCAGGAAAAATATCAGAGTTTTAGGTTTCCCGGAGAAAAGCGAAGGCAATGATCTTGCTGAATTTATGGAAATATGGATAAAAGATAAAGTAGGGAGTGAGAAGCTATCAAGATTTTTTGCAATTGAAAGGGCGTATAGAATTCCGTTTAGGATGGTGGAAGGAAGAAGTCATCCTAGACCCATAATCATCCAATTGCTGTCCTATAGAGATAAAGTTGTTATCCTTCAAAGAGCAAGAGAACTGCGTAATCTTGAATATAATGGGATAAAGATTTCATTGTATCCGGATTTTTCCCCAGAGCTGCAAGGACAGAGAGCCAAGTTTATAGAGTGCAAAAAGAAATTGCAGAGTCTTAAAGTGAACTATGCATTGCTTTATCCGACAAAGTTGAGGGTATCAGCATTTGGGGAAAACATATTTTTTAATAGTCCAGAAGAAGTTAAGATGTGGTTGGAGGAAAATAAATGTCTGCTGCAACAGAGGGGAATGTTGTAATATGAAAACAGAGAGAAAATTGACATTTTTTTTTCCTTTCTTTTTTTTTTCTGGACTAAGAGGGAATGCCCCCATATTGCTCTGTTTGTCTCCTTCCCTTTCTCCTTCCCCCCTTCCCTTTTTTGTTTTTTTTTTCCCCTCGGTAGTAATGTGGACTATTTTTTGTTATAGAAATAAGAGAATGGGAGTGGGTGGGTAGGGTGAGTAGGTGGGGAGGATATATCACCCTGGGAGGTAAAAACGGTCATGTTGGAAGCCCCTTAGAAGGGCCCCAAGTGGGGCATGGGAGGGTTGGGGAGGGGAAAGAAAAAAGGGATGGGGAGTGTGAATGGATGAATGATAGCGAGAGAAAGGAGGTTGAAAGGATAGGGAAGGATATAGGTAGGCATGGTAAAGGATTATTAATTGCACAAAAAATATTTAAGTATAAAGTTGATGTGTGAAATTGCATTAAATACGGTGGTCAGTGAAAAAGGGCACAAGAAAATGAAATTAAGTGAGGCACAAGGAAATAAATTGTCCAATTTATATAAAATGTGTGTAAAATGTGTATAAGAAATATGGTAAATTTGAGATACAAAATATGTGTGGGACTAAAATTTTGGAGCACAGGGAAAAAAGTAAGGGGGAGATCACGTGTGAAAACATAGAGAAAGCACGTAGAATGGAGAATAAAAGTATGATATTGTGATTTAGGTTTTAAATATGGGAGTAAGCAGTAAGGTAGGGAACTTCACTAAAAAGGTAAAAATCTGTTCTTGGAATGTACGGGGGGTGAAGGAACAGCTGAAGAGACGTGCGTTATTTTCCATGGGGAATATGGGTAATTATGGGATGCTCTGTTTGCAGGAGACCCACATGGACCGAGATACAATCAGTGTGCTAAGACACAAGAAATATAGGATACAATATCATTCTACATACACCTCCTATTCAAGGGGAGTGAGTGTCTTAATAGATCCTGGGTCGGGTCTAACCTGCAGGCAGAGCATCATAGATGTTAAAGGGAGATATGTGTTCCTTTTTTGTGGTATAGAAGATAGAGTATGTGTGATCGCAACTGTGTATATCCCACCACCATTTAATGCAGAAATATTATATGAACTACTGAAGTTTATAAAGGATAAGCCTGGAATCCCAGTCATAATAGCAGGGGACTTTAATATGATAATGGAGGGCGTGGCCTGGCTGAGCTTGATGGCGGTCGCTTGAGCTCTTAGCTCCGACATCCCGGGACGAAAGCTATTGTCTACCGCAGGTCTTCCCGCCGATGTTTCACATCTAACGATGGGTACAGCCTCCCGCACGTCCTCCGCATCTAGATCTCGCTCCCCGAGAGGAAATTCTGCCGGACAACCGCCTCAAATCATCCCAGAGATGTTCAGGGCACAACGAGGAAACATGGCGCCTTCCCGCCACAGCACACCACAGGCCGCGGACTCTCTCCCCCCCTCACAGGGGTCGATCGTCTTGACTGACAACCTGATAGTTGGGACCGCAGCAGCTCAGAGACCAATTGATCATCCCCCGCAGGCAGCTTCCTCGCCGCAATCGATCAGCATGAACGATCTCCGTTCCGTCGCCTCTGATATTAAGGACACACTATCGGCGGCCATAGCTGAACTCAGGGTTGACATCAGAGGCCTTTCAGATCGTATGCATACAGTGGAGCAGATTGCAGATCAACATGAAATATCGCTCCGCAAGACAACTAGGAAGCTGGATTCCCATACTCTTCAAATGCGAGATATTCAACGACATTTAGAAGATTTGGACAACAGGGGAAGGCGTCACAACCTAAGGGTTAGAGGTCTCCCCGAATCGGTTGAAGCTGACCAAATCACCTCAGCAGTCTCCTCCATCTTTAATGATATTATGGGAAGACAGCCTCAATCTAACATTGAATTTGAACGTATCCACCGCGCTTTAAGGCCGAAGGGAAGAGACAATGATCCTCCAAGGGATATAGTTTGTTGCCTGGTCAACTACCACCTCAAAGAGGACATTTTAAAAGCTGCCAGAACAAGGCAAGTCATAACTTTTGGCTCTACCCCTATCCAGATTTTTCAAGACCTCTCTGGTATAACTTTGCAGCACCGCAGGGATTTGCGCCCCCTGCTCGACATTCTGAAGACGCGCGGCATACCATACAAATGGAAGTTTCCTTTCTGCCTCGCTGCCTCTGATTCCGGCCGTACTGCACACCTTAAAGTACCAGAAGATTTACCGAACTTTTGCTTGATTCTGAATATCCCCATGGTTGAGCTCCCTAATTGGTACGCTTCCTTCCGTCCGATGATACCTAGAGTACCCAGACAACACGCGGATCCGATGGATACTCACGACACCTCCTTCCGAAGACGAAGATCCCCCTCGGGGCCACGAGGTCGGCGTCCGCCTGATATTACCCGCGGAGATCACAGTCCCTCATCCTCTCCGCGCGCCCGCCGGGCACGAAGAGAATACTGAGTGAGTTGTCATCCTTTACTCATCGCCTTATCTTTCTGGTCAGACTTTTACACCTGGTTGTGTTATCAGTTACCTTCCTGCCAGAATGACCTGTCTTCTCTACTTGTCACAACCCGCAGTGAGTTACTAGTTGCCATCCGTTCCTGTTACATCGGTTCTTGTTACTCGATTTTTTCCCTGTTATGCTCTTCGTTTCGGTATGTTGGCGGTACACGAAAACTTTTAGTCCTGCAGTACACCTACTCCAGATTGGATACAGACTTGGTCCTCCCGTGTCCTTTTAGTTACTGCTCTGGTATTGACTGTCCGCTCTGTACTACTTCCTCGCAGTGCCCTCGGATTTGTATTGCTTTCAGGACATGACTTTATACGATCACTCATGCACTACTAGAGGAACTTTTGGATCCAGCCTTACTTCGGGACGCCGTTCGTTACCGATTACAGACGAGTCTGTTCCCAGCCATCCCACTCTGGATGTTTACTTGATTTCCTTCTATACGCTTCTCCCTGTACTATCTGGCATGTGTACCCTAAGCAGACTGATCGAACTGTCTTCTTCGCGGAACTATTGATAGCTCTGTATCCTGGAATCCTTCGTCATTTCCCGAACACGCTTGTTTAAACCCCCCTCAGTGACACTGCCGGACTGCAGACGATTTCTACTCGCAAGAATCCACACTGTGCACTCGTTACATCAGACTGGTCTTCCCTTCTTTTATTTTCACAGGCTCTCCAGTTGATAAGTATTGTTGTCCTGATTTATTGTTGTTATATTGCGGTACTATCATTATGTATCACGAGCTTATTCTCTACACTCTACCAGTTGCTGCGATCGACTCCGGAAGACGACTATTTACTCATATGTCGCCTGCGGACTCGGACGTACGCACCGAACAGCTTAAGGTTTATAATTGTTGATTGTTCGGTTGTACCTGTGGACCCTGAGTTGGATTATTCACAACTATATATATGTAATTGACTGTTCCCCTGGTTGTGCACTGTGTTCTACCACGAACCACAGCTGCTTTGTTTACTCACACATCAGGACCCTCTGTTAACTGTTATCTCTTAGTTAGTCCTTTTATATACTCACCAATCATACCGTAGACCTGCTCCCATCACGCATGTCTTATAGTCCTGGGATGTCGTGAGGCTGTCTAATCGACTTATTTTTCTTATTTTTGTGTGTGATCCGTAGTTGGGCTGAGACTTGGCCAACCCCACTGTAGGGTGTCGTCTGGGATTCCCTTCGTTTAGCGTCGGGACCCCCTGCCTCATCCTACCCTTCTTTGTTTTTCTCGTACCACCGAATAAGTGGTCTGATTCCCTCTGCCCTTCCACCCCACTCATTCCCTCTCCATACACGTCCTTCCTCCTCCCACAGCATTCAATTGGCCCCTTTTGCACTCAGATCCGTTCTAACTACTGTTCGGACTGCTCCCACCTTCCGGACTTCCCCTTTTCATTCTGACCGGTGACATTCTACACCTCTATGACTCCTTTACCGCTGGCACTTTAAGCTCCCCCCCCCCACCCCTTTTTTAGTCTTTACCTCCCTAACCTGACCTCCCCTCTTATTTCTCCCTCATAACCCCTACATAAAAACTTTTTGCTCTTTCCTACCTTCATGTCCCTAATCCTTTGTAACACAAATTAAGCGGTTTATAACTCCATGCAGTGATGTTCAACAACCCTGTCATACCTCCGATAGGTCTCCTACAGTGTGTCTTTCCCATCCACAGCAAGTTCCCGTAAGGGGTGGATGGTTGAAAGATACACATAAAACTCCTAAGGGTAACCGGGTTCCCGAGATCTTCTTTGGTTCTTTAGTTATTTCGCCCAATGTTGTTACCCTTGACCTCCCTTTCCACATCCCACCTTGACCTGGCTTATATGACTCGGTTAATGTGGATATAAACATATGAACGCTTCTGATAATCATACTGTCTGCCTCCGATTATATTTCTTTACAAACCTGCTGTTCTTATCTGATGAATGATTTTCCCGACTATGATTGTACTTGATATATTGTTTGTATTAGTAATGCTTAAACTTGGTTGATATTGTATTGTAATACTTCTTATACTTTAATAAAATGTTTGAAACATAATATGATAATGGACCAAAAAATAGATAGGTTCCCACAGAAGGTTGGTAGTAGGGAGGGACCTAATGGGTTGTTATTTCAATTCTGTGAAGAAACAGGTTTTGTGGATATATGGAGAAGGTGGAACCCCTTAAGAAAACAGTATTCTTGTCACTCTAAGACGCACTCCACCTTGTCCAGGATCAATATGGTGCTGTGTAATGAAGAGGCGCTGGGGATGGTGGAGAAGGTGGAGTACGAGCCAAGGGGAATTTCGGACCATTCACCGGTAATGTTTTTAATGACAATAGGGAGAGGATGTAGCAGAAGGGAATGGAAGATAAATCCATTTTGGTTAGAACTAATGGATAACATGGAGGGGGTAAAAGAAAATCTAAAAGAATTTTTGAGCATAAATGTGGGATCTACGTCCCTGGGAATAATGTGGGATACCTTGAAAGCCTTCTTAAGGGGGGAACTAATAAAAAAGATATCGCAGATTAAGAAGAATGGGTTAGCAAAGGAAATAGAAGCAAAAGAAAGGGTAAGGAGGTCAGAAGAGAGGTATATAAGGGCCCCTTCAGAAGAAAGCTCTAAGGAATGGGAGAAAAATCAGGTAGAATATAAAAGACTTATATGGGAGAAAGAGGAGAAGAAAAGGCAGTTCCAGAGGCAGTCCTTCTTTGGCGAAGGGGAACAAGTGGGAAGGGTATTGTCATTGATTGCTAAATCAAATAGTTCGTCCCCAATAATACCGGCGATATTGGACAGGGAGGGAGGTATGAGGAAGTCAACACCTGAAATAGTGGAAGAGTTTAGAAATATTATGAGGAACTATATAAAGTTTCAAACTCTGAAGTAGAGGGGGAGATGCAGGAATTTTTTGGGAAAATAACATTACCCAGGCTGTCGGAGGAAGATAGGGAGGGCTTGGAAGCACCATTGACCCTGGAGGAGCTGCAAAAAGTAACAGCAGAAATGATAAATCAGAAAGCCCCAGGTCCGGATGGACTGCGGATAGAGATTTATAAAAAATTTGGGGAGATACTCTTACCGGCTCTCCTACAGGTGTTCAATGGGGCTTTTGAAGAGGGGCAGTTGCCGCAATCAATGATGGAGGCCACAGTGGTGGTCCTGGCAAAAGAAGGGAAAAACCAATTGGAGACCGCATCATATAGACCTATATCGCTACTGTGTTCAGATGTTAAAATCTTGGCAAAAGTACTTGCAACAAGGGTAAAAAATATAATATCAAAATTAATACATCAGGACCAAACTGGGTTTATACCAGGGCGGTCCACAAATATGAATGTGAGACGCGCCTATTTAAACATTCAGATTCCTTCAGAAAACAAAGGGAATAGAGCAGTTATGTCCTTAGATGCGAAAAAAGCCTTCGATAGTGTGGAGTGGCATTATTTGAGGAGGGTGCTAGCGGAATTTCAATATGGTCCGAGATTTATGCAATGGATAAGAGTACTGTATACAGGTCCAAGGGCGAAAGTGAGAATAAATGGGGAATGTTCAGAGGGGTTCCATTTGGAGAGGGGGACAAGACAGGGGTGCCCTTTGTCGCCCCTGCTTTTCGCCCTCTCGATGGAGCCTCTGGCTATAGCCTTGAGAGAGGCGCAAGATATCCGGGGGTTTAAAAGAGGGAATGAAGAGCAAAAGGTTGCTTTGTATGCAGACGATGTACTGTTGTTTTTAGGGGACACGGGGCCCTCATTGGTGGCGGCAATGACCCTGATAAAAGAATTCGGGTATTTCTCTGGACTCAAAATTAACTGGGAAAAATCTGCTCTCCTACCAGTCGATCCCCTCAATACCCCATTGCCGGTACAGGTATCCCAAATAGAAATAGTTAAACAAATGAAGTACTTGGGAGTGAATATGACAGCAGACCCAAGGCAGTATATAGCAGGGAATTTAGTTCCACTTATGTCAAAATTAAAGCGTAAAATCAGAATATGGAAGAACCTCCCCTTGTCAGTAGCCGGTAGGTGCAATTTAATTAAGATGGTGTGGATGCCTCAAATATTATATGTTATACAAAATTCACCGGTTTGGATTCCAAAATATTGGTTTAAAAAAATGGAAAGTTTGTTTAGAGAGGTGATATGGAAGAACGGTGTGGCAAGAATAAGCTTACAAATACTACAGAGACCAAGGGAAATGGGTGGGATGGCACTACCTAATATGAGATACTACTTTCTGGCTGCCCAATTACAGTATATGAGGGGAGGTAACCTATCAGCAGTGACAGGAAAGGGGGGTGGCCCCCTGGGGAGGGATACCCCACATAATACGGTCGCGGAAGCAGTGGAAGCCGACTCATTTAGGACCAGTTGCCCCACAGTCCAACTGATGGTAAAGTGTTGGGAGGAGGTAAAAGTAATATTGGGGTATAGAGGATATACAGAATTCTCACCAATATGGGAAAATAAAAACTTAGAGGAAATTAAGAAAATGGGGAGATTAGCAGAATGGGATCGGAGGGGCGTACACTTCTTAGCGCAACTATATAGGGACGGGAGACTGAAAACATTTCAGGAACTAAGGGATGAATATGGGTTACCGGCTTATTACCTCCTTAATTATATACAAATTAAACATGCGTTAGAGGCACAATTTAGAGACAGGAAGTTGGAATGGAGTAAGATGCCTGTACTCAGGAGAATTATAAGTTGTAATATATCGAAAGGAGTTATCTCTGAGATCTATAGGTATCTAAAGGGAACAGAACAAGAAGGGGTAATAGAGGAGAAAAAAAAGGTAAAATGGGAAAGAGAGGTGGGCCCAATATCGGTAGAACAGTGGGAGAAGGTTCTGGCATTGGGGGCGAAAGTTTCCTTATCTCCATCACATATTATATCTAAAATGTATTTAATCCATAGGGTATACTACACTCCTCTTAAATTGTTTAGATTTGGGAGTAGACAGGACGCAGAATGCCAAAGGTGTGGAGACCGAAGAGGAGATTTAATACATATGATTTGGCGATGCCCAAGATTATACAGATATTGGGTAGGAATAATAGGGAAAATTAATAAAGTGTTTGGGTTATCACTGGAAGTAGAAGCTAAAATCTGTATAATGGGATTGATAGAAGAAGAGGAGGTACGAGGGGATACCCACACAGCTGTTATTAGATGCCTTTTTCAGGGGAGGAAATCAATTGCGTTTAAATGGCAGAAGAGGGAAGCGCCTACAGTAAAGGAATGGATGGAAAGGGTGAAAGACAACATAAAAAAGGAGGAATACATATATAGGAAAAGAGGTAATTATGGGAAGTTTGTTAAAATATGGGGAAAGTGGGGTGAGCAATGAGAAAGGGTGAGCAAGATGTAAGAGTGATGGATGAAGGAGGGAATGAATGAGAGGTGGGGAGGGGGATGGGAGAAGGGAATGAGTAATTTGTTTAAGTTTGATGTTATTTAAAATTTTTGTATAATTGTGAATTGAATATTATCGGCGGAGGGAATGGGAGGGGGAGAGGGCAGATAGGGGGAGGGGGGACGGGAGGGGGTGATAAGGGAAATTTGTTTGTAAGGGGAATTATTGTATGTGATTATTTTGTGGCATTATCTGTGAATTTGAATATAAAGCAAATAAAATAAAAAAATTTAAAGATTAAAAAAAGAAGTGCCAGAAGCAGATTTTTTAGATTGAAAAAGCCCATGGCGTGCAAACACACCTAAAAAACTTCCACCCGATGCATAAAAAAAGTGCACACACATAAAGAGTGACACACTAAAAAGTGCAGACGGGTGTCTGACGTCCTCCACTAGGAAGGACCATACCCTGATCCCCCGGGGCGTTAGGCTCCTGACAGGGACTGAGGTACCAGACTCATCAAGTGGTCATCTAGCCGAAGCCAGACGACCGCCTTTCCCCGGGAGGACAGCCGAAACAGAACCTCCTAGGTACTAGGTACTATGGGGCTTCCCCGAAGGTAGGCCCCCCAATGGAGGTTGGACCAAGCCAAAAGGCCTATGTCCGCCCTCCCACAAGACTTTCAGGATTGGTCCGAGGACCGACACCCTACTCATCAAAAACGTGAAAGTGACAAACGTGACACACAAACACAAATAAAATAAATAAATAAATAGTGAGGAAAGGGATAGTGAAGAGGAGAGTGAAAATGTGACCATTGTGTAATACAACGGCCAGGCCCTCCGGCCAGGAATCAAAAATTACTCTGGTCCTAGCCAAAAGGCCGGGCCCTAGAGGCAGGTGTGAAAAAGCGTGTGATCTGGTGACGTGACCTAGGTGCCAGATATCAAAGTGCAAGCACAGTGAATATAAGGCACCCCTGGACTGCCACTCCAGGGGCACATCACCATGGGCTTTTCAACAGAAGCATCCCTGACCCCCCCAACCCAGACCACGACTGCCCCCACCCCAGTCAGGAAGGCATGGAGATCCAGGAGCTTGGTGAGACCCTTACCCATCAGGTCACACCCTCGCTCCCATCACTCCCACCTAATTACATTCGGGAAGTACTGGCCGTTCCCCCCGGAGGACAAAAGGGGAACAAACATTCCCTCCCGAAAAACTGACTGGAGCTAAAGCTGCCACAATCCAAGCCAGAAGGCCAGGGTCCCCTCCCCTGGCTTCGACCAGTGGTTCTCCATCCTCACCAGAAGGCTTCCCAACTGATAAGAACAGATACTACACTTGATCTTAGCCAAAAGCCGAGAAGCAGATGCAGCCCCTGATCCCAACGGCTCACCCTGGCCAGCTTCCCCAGGTCCTTCGGGGGGAAAGGTGCTGCAGAGGGGGGTCCTCAGAGCCTGAGGGAGATCCCTTTGAGCCCATTTTTCGGGGTATTTGTACCTCTCCTGCTGATAGTGCCAAGAAACAAAGGTAGAGGTACCACAAAAAAAGCACTGACTGCTGGGCAATGTAGTTCAGCAACTTCCGCTGCTACCAAGACCCAGTCTGGTGCTTAAGTAAATGCTGCCAGGGAATGCCTGTGTCCCAGATTCAAATGCGCCTGTCAGCTCTGTGTCCCTCCATAGGCTGTGTGCACCTGAAAAAGAGGGCACTTTATAGCTTGTGTAGCCAGCGATGTGGGCATCTAACCACGCCGAAGATGCGTTGGAGGAGCGTACAGCATGGACAGACAGACAGATCAGGCATGAAAGGTATGTGCTCTTGACAGCCCCCGGTGGCGACTTTAAGCATAGCATACATTTACTTAAAGGAGAAACCTATTAGAACTAGAAAAATTCTTAAGGAATCTCCCTTACCTTATCCAGCTGCAGGGCTCCATGTAACAGACCCAATCTTCACCTCTCACAATGGGCTCCGTTTAGAGAAAAAAAACCTTCAGAGACTGGGGCCCCCTTTTCTATAGGGGGATCCGCAGTTCTGGGCCTGTAAAGCACCACGCCAGGGCTATGGCTGAAAAAAACAAATACTGGATCCCGGGGTCCAGCTCTCTAAAAAGAGAAGTGTTACAGGTAAAACTTTGTTTCTTCGGACCCAAGACCCAGGTACCATCCAATTCGGCCTGGAAAAGACACTTTGAATGGATCCGGTTGCATGGCTTGCCCCAGTGTAGGATATTTCAGTGGAGCTCAGCACAGCACATCTTTACTCGTGACCAATACCTAAGACACTGGTGAAAAAACTGAGGTACCTCCAGTAGGGGGAGAGGTTATATGGGGGATTGAACTTCCTGTCTAGGGTGTGCCAGTGTCCAATCACCTAGTGATACCCTATAACTCATCAGTAATTACCGAGTCTCTGTGTCCCGTGATGTACGAGAAAGAAAGGTACATTTTTTAAGTGAAACTCCAGCCTAAAAAATTAATTTTACTTTTTTGGATAGCATAGGGAAGAATAAACACCCCTATAATGTTTGTTTTGCAGTCTGTGTGCCTGTTCAGAAGATTTCACCTCAAATTTATGTCCCTGTGGCATTTGGATTTTGAAACTTTTGGCTTGTCATGGATTGGTGGTATAGCTCCAGTGGAGACACCTTTTTCCCCATAACTCTTACAGGAGTGAATTTCCCTTCCTAGGAATAGATTTCCTCTCACTTCCTGTTGTCTCCCTCCTTTTCCAAGTGTGAGTTGTATGTAAGTCAAATGTTTGTAGTTATATGTAAGTCAATGTATTGTCTACTTTTAATAAAATTGGCACTTAATTTTGAAATGCCACACATACATATATTGTGATGTGATGGATACAGGTTCAGATGTGTAAAAGCACTAGATGATGTGATGGACACATTACCAGATGTCCAATTGATCATATGGATTGTTAATAACAAAAATCTGCCATAGATCATGCTTCTATTAATGGATTTGCACTGAGTGCAAGTTTTCCCTTCCTACAAGGAAATTAAATGCGAATGCCCCCGGGGTTTAATTCCATAAACGGTTGTGAAGTGCTTGCTTTAGTCCTCTTTGAATAATTCTTTACCAATAATTTTTAAGAAAACCAGCTGTACGTGTACCTGGTCTGGTATGAGTCACCTACTAATACCTACCCTGTTAACCAATGTGGTTACTACCTTGACAATTTTACACAGAAATCCATATACTGTTTATATTATATATGTGCGTGTGTGTGTGCACAAGATAGCTTGTGGCGTGCTTCTGTATACAGTATGTACAAACCAGCATGTGGTGCATTGCACCCTTGGGGAAAGGTGATTTCTTTTTGAAAATAGTTTTTAGCATTCTTATATATAACAATATATTTCTTTGCGGTGGGGCTGCATCTGCACTGCAGGGGTTAAATGCCCATTTGTGTATAGGGAAACAGCAATTTTACTTACCTGATCCTCAGTACATGCAAATAATGCATTAAAGGAGAAGTCCAGCCTGAGCTTGTTTGGCTGGGCTTCTTCTATTATAGGTCACAGGAGTGCAGCTCATTTTCAGTGGACTGAAGTCTGCACTCTGCTGATGTAGAATCAGTCCAGGCACCGTGTCATCAAGAAAAAGTCTGGATTCGCCAGGTGCCTGGACTGATACCAGTCTCAGTGAGCCGCTGAGAGCCCGAGAAAGCTGCTGCCCGCCCCTCCACAGCTCAGCACGCCAGTGAGTGCAGGGGGGCAGAGCGGAGAGCTGCTGACTGACAGGCAGCAGCTCTCTGCTCATGGAGCTGTGAGAACCGAGCCATCGGTGTTTGATCGCTCGGTTCTCAGTGCAGAGGTGCCGGAGGATGGAGGATCGGACGATGCTGTATCCACCTAGGCAAGTATGATGAGGGGGAAAAAAAAAACATACTTCTCTTTTAAGGCACACAGCCTTTAGCCTCAACAACCAATTTAAAGGGCAAAATGTGGTAACGCACTGGACATCTTTGATTCTTTTTTCTATGCCATGTTCATGGATTAGCTCCTGGACTAATGAGTTAAGCCCCATACACACTATCAGTTTTTCTACTGAGTTTTTCCCTTCAGGTTTACCAAAACCATGTAGTGCAAGAGCCTGTCTGATTGCATACAAATTAAAACTCCTAAGGTTGGACCTCATATTATATGGTTTTGGTAAATCTGAAGGAAAAACTCAGCAGAAAAACGGATAGTGGGTATGGGGCTTTACAATAAAACACAGTGTTTGGCTCCCCGACCGAATGCAAACATTCATATTTAATAAACAAGCTTTTAAAAATGACTTGTACACAGAGGCAGCATGGTTGAATAAAGAATAAATGTACCAGAACAATAGTGAGACTATCTACCAGTACATAGAGTATAAACCATTGTAATCTATTGTGTAATATATATTTTATGGGGACGTGGATCATATAAATAGGAAATTTACAACCAGATGTTCACCGTTTTCTGGTGAAAGTGCACAAATATGGTAGAGTAGCTTCAAACTTGGTGCATACTAATGGTATGAACATGAAAACCCAGGATGATTTTGTTCGGTAAGAGTGATATTATTATGTATAAATATCAAAGAAATGGATGAAGCTAAGTAAATCATAAAACTCACCTATTGCCCCTCGTGATTTCAAAACTCTGTAGCAGCAGTAAAGTGTTAAAAGGCCCATCAAAAAGATTATAACAACTCCAGAAGTGAATCCAGCCTGAAATATAGGAAGAAAAATAGGATTTTTGACGTCTCAATAAAATCCATTTCTTGTCGTGTAGTACAAGGACACAGGATCTTTATACTTGGGTTATATGCAGCTACCTTCAGGTGACTGGACACTAGCAGAATACAAAGCTGCAGGGACAATCCCTATATAACTCCCTCCTACACTGGCTAGCCTCAGTTTTGTAAGCAAAAGGGAGATCATAAAGAACAGAGATATGGGGGACCTTTGTCATGTACTGTACTCCAAGATAGATTTTACTTTTATAAGGCCAGTGGCGTGTGAAACGCACTCAAAAACTCCACCCGGTGCTAAAAAAAAAAAAGTGCACAAACACAAAGGGTGACATAAAACGTGCAACGGCTGTTACTCGATCCACCTTAGGAAGGACCTTATCCAGATCCCCCAGGGCGTTAGGCTCCAGACGAGGACTGAGGTACTCACTCGGCCTGTCTGGCCAAAACCAGACAGACCCCTTTCTCTGGGGACCCAACCAAGTAGTTGGTAGGGCTCCCCTGAAGGGAGACCCCATGAGAGAGGTTGAACCAAGTCAGAAGGCCATGTCTACCCCCTCCCAAGACTTTCAGGGTAGGCCCGAGGACCCACACCCTACTAATCACAATGTGAGAAACGTATAACAATCAACAAAAAAATAAAAAAAGTGAAAAACACGGGGAATAAATAAAAGGAAAGTGGGGAGAAGGAAGTAGAAGTGGTGAAAGTGACCATTGTGCAATACAATGCCCGGCCCTTCGGCCAGGAATAAAAAATTCCTCTGGTCCTAGCCAAAAGGCTCGGCCCTAGAGGCAGGTGCGAAAAAAGTGTGTTGTGAAGTGACCATGGTGCCAACAAAACTCAAAGTACCCCTTCACACTTGTGAGAATTATAGCACCCGTGGACTGCTAAGATAGAGTTTACTGGTTAAGTAAAAAAAAAAAAACAACAGACTTAGCGTAAAGCTACTTAACTTTACAATGTTAATTTTGATTTGCTCCATATTTAACAATTATTCAAGTTTTGGAAAGATGTTTGTGATTCGCTGTATTTGTAAAGCCGGTGCCAGAGTTCTGGATGTTGTAACGCTACTGAAAGTTTCTCTTTGTCTGACTTCAAAATTTCAATAAAAATGATTGAAAGAAAAAAAAAAAATACGAATTTTCTTAGAAATACAGTACAGAACACTGTATCTTTTTTTTTTTTCCACAAAGATTTTATTATTTTTCAAAAAGAAAACATGTAACAAAGATCGTTGTTTGAACAAAAGAAAGCAGGTCAATCAGCAGGATGTATAAACAACAAAAAAAAAAAAAAAATACACAGGGTACAGCTTATGTATATTACATTGAATACACTGAACCGGCAACACAATCGTCAGAATATAAATCTTAGCATGTGGAGGGAGGATCTTCAATCCGTATCCCCTCCCTCCCAGAACACTGTATCTTTAGTCTTTAACCACTAGACTTCCAAAAGCAGTCCAGCAGAAATATAAGTGTTAATTTATTTTTATCAATTAACAAAATGGAAAGTAAATGAACAGAAGAGAAATCCAAGTCAAATCACTATTTGGTGTGACCACCCTTTTGCCTTCAATACGGCATAATTGTTTCTAGGTATGCTTGTGCACACAGTTTTCGAAGGAACTCGGCAGACAGGTTGTTCCAAACATCTTGGAGAACCAACCCCAGATCTTCTGTGGATGTAGGCTGCCTTCAAAACCGGCAGGTAGGTTGTTCCAAACATCTTGGAGAACTGACCACAGATCTTCTGTGGATGTAGGCTGCTTCAAGCCCCTCTGTCTTTTCCTGTAATCCCAGATAGACTTGATGATGAGACCAGGGCTCTGTTGGGACCAAACTATCAGAAAAGATCTGGGGCCAATCAAATGCCTCCCTGATGGTATGGCATGATGGATAAGCATCTGCCTGTATTTCTCAAAATTGACAATACCACTGATCCTGACCAAATCTCCAGCTCCATTTGCTGAAATGCAGACCCAAATTTGCAAGGAACCTCCACCAAGCTTCACTGTTGCCTACAGACACTCATTGTACCACTCTCGAGCCATTTGCAAGCAAATTAACTTTTGCTACAGCTAAATAATTAAAATTTTGACTCCTCAGTCCAGAGCACCTGCTGCCATTTTTCTGCACCCCAGTTTCTATGTTTTTGTTCAAAGGACATGGAAACAAGGCTAAGCTAATATAGATGAAAAAACAGTGTGGTGTTGAACCTGGATGACAGAAAATCCATATCTGGCTTCCCCCAATCCCTCAAGTTCAAGTAGAATCCCTGGACCATTCCTCATTCGCAACTGGGATGATGACCCACCCCTTTTACAAGATTAGCTGCTAATTAGCAGCAAGAAGAGCTGCCATCTGAGCAGGGAGAGGTGCAAATTTGAAATAATGAAGTGGTGAGGAAGCAGATTCTAAAACTCCAGTTTGTAGCCACAGGAACTAAGACTACTGACGGACAGATAGCCCCCTACTTTAACAAGTGAGTTGTTCCTATCACTGAGAAATGGCTTGTAAAATTTTTATTAAATCTATTGCCAACTGTATTAGTAACTAATAACTTGTTATTATAGTAACTATAACTTATGTTATGTGCATACATTTGTCAAAAGGTAATCCGGATCGTCAATTAAAAATTGACATTCACATTTACAGGTGTAAGACCAGCTTTAAACTTTGAATTGGAAGCCAGAGAAAGACTAAAGGAACTTCTAACCTCAGAAGCAGAAGGCCTAGTTGTGGAAGAGAGGAAGGTACTCTCACCCTCTGTGGTCTCCCATCTCACAATCTCTGCAGCTGTGCAGAGGAAAGGAATGAGATTTCTATGCCAGGCATCATAAGCTTCCAAACCAAGTTCAGCATCCAATGATTTCTGTGCTGTACAGTAGGTAGCTGCTGGTGCTGACCTATAGAAGAGGCTCTGAAGAAAGAAAAGTGGCGCTTGTGCAGTGAGTCAGCTAAAAACAGCTACACAGGTGCCGTTACACCAGGCTGTTTTGCCAAACCACCAGAAAGATTGGTGCCAAATTTAAATGGACAGCAGTCCTTCTACCCCATAGCTGCAACATATAATTTAAGTGTCGTCCTGCGTTCCTCCATGGAGTATGGCTTAGGAGTGCCAGCATCCTGCACTTAACAGAGGTCTTTAAACGCTAGGCAGTCCTAAGGGATTAGACCACATCCTAGATTTGCCCTCCACAGTGGGCACACTCCCGAGAGGGTCTTTAGGGACAGGGCTACACCACAGGCAGACAACAGCCTTAAGATCTGGTGTGGCTAGCTTGACACGATCCAAGACGTGGATAAGCCGCAATGAGTTTGGTGGAGCCAGAGGTCTTAATAGGTCTCTCAATAGGTCCATAACACTAGAAATAAACTGATGCTAGCTGGGAGTGGAAGGGGTTATATCGAGGATGTGAGCTTTCTTCTTTTGCCAGTGTCCAGTGTATAATCCATTGTTATGCTCAATTATCCTGTGTCCTGTACTATACAACCAGGAAACACGTTCAGGGCAGTGAGATTCCAAAATGTAAACCGGTTTCTGTACCCTACGCTACACATCCAAAGGCCAAACATGTTCATGTCATATGTTCTGCAGTTCTTTTGACCTGGGTTTAACTACTCCATATACTTATATTATTAGATCTTTTGCTGCCTTTGATACACTTGACCACCTGCTACTCTTCAAAAACGATGCATATATTGCTTGGCTCTGCCGCAATATATTACTGCTGTGGTGGTTCATTGCTGGCTGGCTGCAGCAGGCCATAGATCACTATTAGGGGTGATGTTTTTTTTTTTTAAATGGATTCGGGGGGAGGTTACATTGGACAGGTCATCATGGAACTCTCATAACTAAAAACAAAAATTTTATTTATATTTTACTGTATTAAAAAAAAAAAAAAAAACTTTTCCTCGTGTTTATTAGGGGCTCAGGTTAAAAGTAATTCTGAGACACCGAGTTACGTTGCTGCAGATTGGACACATGCAAACAAACCACGCACAATTATGCTCTGTTTTTTATGGGGAAACCTATGAATGGGTGAACAGATGCTTGATAGCGAATGAAGCACTAATTCATCTAAAAGGTACATGAAAGGATCCTTGAGGCTAAGGGATTGAATGATGAGCTGAAAAACCCACATAAAGGCTGGCAATACTTTATTCAATTGTCTTGTACAATTTTCCTTTAGATTTACCAAAACCATATAATATGAGGTCAAACCTAAACACTTTCAATTTGTATGCAATCATGCAGGCCCTTGCACTATATTTCTAAAGGAAATTGAATAAGAAAATTGTATAATGTATGGCCAGCTTAAGAAGCAGGCTGTCCCTGCTGGGACCCCTGGGAATGACAAAAAGAGAGTCAGTCCATCTAAAAAAAAGTTGTAGCTGAAAGATGGAGGATGGAGGAAAATTCCCTGAGCAGGACAGAGAGACGTGAGAACAAAAAAAACTTTATGGCCTGTACACACTATCTGAAAATCAGGCAACTGATTGTCATTTTTTTTTTTGCATGCTAGTCGCATATCGAAAATGGAGAGGTTACTAAAGTTATGAAAATTCTCGTGCGACAGAATAAAAAAATGTGTTGTCGTGTATTTCTATTGTATTTTTGGATGACAACTGTACCGATTAAACGAAAATCGTACAATATGGTATCATACGAGAACATTTTTTGTGTTGGTCTGATTGGATAATATCAGATGAACTGTCGTGATAGGTTCTCAAAAGATCCGATTATTGTCCGATCACTTCGAAAAGTTTTATTTTTTGTCAGATTTTTGGATCATGTGTACGGGCCATAAGGAAGAAAAGATGCCCAAGGCCTCAAGGCAAGCTTGGCTCTTTGATGCACAAGAAAGGATTCTACATAGATAAAGGCTGCCAAATCAGAAACTCTTATTTAATGGCAAAGGGGAACGCAACCTTGTGAGTGGTGCTGGTACATTCTGGAGTTGATTTACTAAAACTGGAGAGTGCAAAATCTGGTGTAGCTGTACATGGTAGCCATCTAACTTCAGATTGTTCAATTAAGCTTTACCAAAAAACTGGACGCTGGTTGGTTTCTTTGAAGAGCTGCACCAGATTTTGCACTCTCCAGTTTTAGTAAATCAACCCTTCAGTACCCAGGGCAAAGAAGTCAACTCCCTCAACCACATATTAGCCAGAGGATCAGGAAAAACACTTAATATGAGTGTCAGGCTCCCCTTTTAACAGGGACAAGACCTCCTACTCACAAAGTAGCTGTCTGAAGGGATTACCGACAGAGCAGAATGCACAAACCATACAGTCGTCTCTTCTGGAAGGCACACTGCCGAGGGAGCCTTCCAGGATATGATTCCATGGTTGTATCGAGGCCCTGGATTGGCAAAGAACTCTGCTATCAACTCACTCAGCACACAGAGTGCCACGGCAAATGCCAGCAGCCTGCAAGTCAAAATACAGATTACCCCATGTCATCCTTGCGGGGTGCAGATTCAGCCTCTATGGCTATGCCAAGGATTAGCCAATCCAGAAAGCTGCAAAACCAACTCTGCATCAACTGGAGACTTTTGATGGAAGAAAAAGGAATCTTTATAAAATGCATAAAAATGTTTAAAAAATTGGATTTGCTTTTCTCTGAGGAGAGAAGCTGTTCAATCTCATAAGGTGCTATAAAAAACCTGGGGGGGGGGGGGGGGGAGGTCGATAACTGGCCATGTTACAGCTTTGTTTGCCAGTGTTTAATCTCCCTTAGGCAGCAGCATAAATCAGTGCCTTCCATTTATTGTACCCAATGTCCAATAAGTACAATTATGAAAAAGGGTTTTGCAAAAATAAATATATTCAGTACAGTATGGTTCCTGGCTACTGCAAGTAATTGACAGGTCAGATGGGTGGAATACCATTTTCCCCCTCTGCAAAGCTGTGGTTCTTCCCACTGATTTGTATGTCCTGTAGTGACCTAGAAGCCAGTGGTAGAAACCACAGGGGGCAGGGGAGCAGGTATTCTACCTACCTGGAGGTGTGGAATACATTCAGCGGCCACAAATAGTAAAAGGGTCTCATTTTGAGACATGGACCACCAGAAAAGTAAGTATATTATCTATTATCTTACATATAAATTGACCCTACGCTAACAAGGTCACATTAACATTGCTAAGTGCGCTTTATAATTAAATTGATAATTGCTTGTCAGCAAGTGGTATTTAGAGATTTGAACTATGCCAGTACAAAACTATAGAGAATATTAGATTGTAATTATCATTTAAAATGATTCTCATTAGATACAACTCTTCACTGAAGATGAGGAATTAAAGGAAATATACTGAAAGAAAAGCCACAGGATGCCACTGCTGACCACCTTCCAAAAAATCTAGCTGCGTGGCTGAGTCTGGCTTTCATACTTTTACATGCTGACCCTGAACAAGCATGTGATTTACGTCAAAGCAACTTCAGAGATCCTGGTTTACATTCTTGTTCCAAGACACTGACACTGCAAATAAATTTAAGCAGATCTGATTGTAGTTTAATGAGAATGGGACTAAAAACCAAAGCAAGATAACCATTTTTATGATTTATCATAGCCAGATAAGGAATCTGGTACTGATGCTTCCCATCATACAGAGCTTTTGTTTACAATCTAATGGCTGAAGGTTTTGCTTGTAATCGTGGGTATATTTTTGGTGAATACCTGTTTTATGCCCCAGGGAATACTGAGTATCGATGTTCCCATCATGGTATTCCAGATCATAAATCTAAATAAAAATAAAGTATTGCTTAAGTTATAAACATAGGCATTATCATATAATGAAAACGTATACAGGTCTACAACATATAGGCTGACAGCAATCATTTCTGATAATTGAAATCTATTTCCTTTCACAGGAACTGAAGTAAAATGGCCACACACTTTTTTTTGTTCAAAAGAAAAAAAAAAAAAAAAAACAGATTGTGTTTATGGAGGAATCCCACTGTGACGGCATTGGAATCCGACAGCAGCATATACTGTAACTGCTGATCAAGAAAAATGTTCCTTCTGTCGAGAAGGGATAGCCACACAATGATCAAAATTCAGCTTGATCTTGCTGAACCGGCCTATTTCAAGTAGTGTATGGCCAGCTTAAGTCAATCAGGCTCCATGTACACTGCTGCTGGTAAAGTGACGTTTAGGCCTCATGCACACGGACGTTTTTACAGCCGCTTTTTTTAGCGTTTTTTGCAGCTTAAAAACGCCTGTCCATGTTAGTCTATGGCTTCATGCCCACCTAGGCGTTTTTGAGCTGCAAATGGCATAGGCGTTTTTAAGCTGTAAAAAAAAAACCAGGACCAGTGCGTTCCGTAGCGCGGAGCTAGAGCTGTAAAAACGCGAATCGCGGAAAAATGCGCGCAAAGTGCACATAAACGCGTAACATATTTTCTTTGTTTTCTAAGTGCTATAGCCAAGAGATGTGTTTCTTAAAAAAACGCTACTTAACGCTAACGCTAAAAAACACGCAAAAACGCCAATGCAAAACGCGGTAAAAATCGCGTTTTTAACGCCAATTTTTCCAGGCGTCGGAGCTAGCTTTGCAGACAGTTTTTTAAAACGTCCGTGTGCATGAGCACTTAAAAGCAGCTGGGAGTTTTTTTCAGCTGCCCCTGAACTCTCTATGTCAAGTCGTTTATAGCCGTTTCTAGGCAGTTGAGTTTAGAAGCATTATTTTGGAAAACCAAAAAATGCGTTCAAGATGGATGTTCAGAGGCATTTGAAATGCCAAATGCCTGTAACAGCTTGTAAACGCGGTAACTTGCGTTTAGCCGTGTTTTGTTTACAGGCATTTTTAATAGAGATACATTTTTGAATATTAAAAAAAAAAAATTATATATATAAGAACGAGTGTGTGCTCGGAACTGTACATTGGCTACTGCAAATAATGCTATGTAATTTTTCCTGATATATATATATATATATATATATATACAGTGCCTTGCGAAAGTATTCGGCCACCTTGAACTTTTCAACCTTTTGCCACATTTCAGGCTTCAAATATAAAGATATAAAAATTTTATTTTTTGTGAAGAATCACCAAGTGGGACACAATTGTGAAGTGGAACGAAATCTATTAGATTTTTTTAAACTTTTTTAGCAAATAAAAAAATGAAAAGTGGTGCATGCAAAATTATTCGGCCCCTTTTTTTTTGACAAAAGTGAACTTTATTCAAAACAAAGCATACAGGTCAACTTATAGCGTACAGTCCGTCAATAGAATATCCATGTACATACATCAATCAGAATACAAATCACCACATAATGGGCATGTGCAAGAAAGGTGCATAGAAACTAGTCAACTTCTGAGCAAAATCGCACGGCGTTTGGTAAGGGGAGTGGGGTGGGGGGGGGCGGGGCAGGGTACCAATAGGAAAAGGGGGAAACATAGTACAGAGTCCCAGAGGTAAAGGGAGGCAGTACCAGGGAAGGGGAAGTGCGGGGGGCCGGGGATGCAGGAGAGGGGCAAGGATGAGCCAGAGGCCCGACAGAGGGGAGAAGGGGGGGGAGAAGGGGGATTCGGCCCCTTTACTTTCAGTGCAGCAAACTCACTCCAGAAGTTCAGCGAGAATCTCTGAATGATCCAATGTTGTCCTAAATGACTGATGGTGATAAATAGAATCCACCTGTGTAATCAAGTCTCTGTATGAATGCACCTGCTCTGTGATAGTCTCAGGGTTCTGTTGAAAGCGCAGAGAGCATCATGAAGACCAAGGAACATACCAGGCAGGTCCGTAATGCTTTTGTGGAGAAGTTTAAAGCCGGATTTGGATACAAAAAGATTTCCCAAGCTTTGAACATCCCAAGGAGCACTGTGCAAGCGATCATTTTGAAATGGAAGGAGTATCAGACCACTGCAAATCTACCAAGACCTGGCCGTCCCTCTAAACTTTCAGCTCAGACAAGGAGAAGACTGATCAGAGATGCAGCCAAGAGGCCCATGATCACTCTGGATGAACTGCAGTGAACTACAGCTGAGGTGGGAGAGTCTGTCCATAGGATAACAATCAGTCGTACACTGCACAAATCTGGCCTTTATGGAAGAGTGGCAAGAAGAAAGACATTTCTCAAAGATATCCATAAAAAGTCTCGTCTAAAGTTTGCCACAAGCCACCTGGGAGACACACCAAACATGTGGAAGAACGTGCTCTGGTCAGATGAAACCAAAATCGAACTTTTTGCCCACAATGCAAAACGATATATTTGGCGTAAAAGCAACACAGCTCATCACCCTTAACACACCATCCCCACTGTCAAACATGGTGGTGGCAGCATCATGGTTTGGGCCTGCTTTTCTTCAGCAGGGACAGGGAAGATGGTTAAAATTGAGGGGAAGATGGATGCAGCCAAATACAGGACCATTCTGGATGAAAACCTGTTGGAGTCTGCAAAAGACCTGAAACTGGGACAGAGATTTATCTTCCAACAAGACAATGATCCCAAACATACAGCAAAATCTACAAAGGAATGGTTCACAAATAAACGTATCCAGCTGTTAGAATGGCCAAGTCAAAGTCCAGACCTGAATCCAATCGAGAATCTGTGGAAAGAGCTGAAAACTGCTGTTCACAAACCCTCTCCATCGAACCTCACTGAGCTCGAGCTATTTTGCAAGGAAGAATGGGCAAGAATTTCAGTCTCTCGATGTGCAAAACTGATAGAGACATACCCCAAGCGACTTGCAGCTGTAATCGCAGCAAAAGGTGGCTCTACAAAGTATTAACGCAAGGGGCCCGAATAATTTTGCACGCCCCACTTTTCATTTTTTTATTAGTTAAAAAAGTTTCAAAAATCCAATAGATTTCGTTCCACGTCACAATTGTGTCCCACTTGTTGGTGATTCTTCACAAATATATATATATATATATATATATATATATATATATATATATATATATATATATCAGGAAAAATTACATAGCAGTATTTGCAGTAGCCAATGTACAGTTCCGAGCACACACTCGTTCTTTTTTTTTTTTTTTTTTTTTAAGCGCAAACGCGGCTAAACATGCCATGTAAACACAGCAAAATGGACGTTTTAAAAAGCCGTTTACCATCTGTCAAGTTAAATCTTTCGGGGAGGTTTTAAAATGTCCTGTGTACATTAAGCCTAAGGGTTAATAAAAATCACAAGCCGTAAAGTGGTTTGAAAGCATATGCGTCTCATTTTAAAAAAGAAACCTCAGTCAGCACCAGGATGCACTGCAAACACTAGGCCATTTCCCACTTGTGCGACTTTTCCTGCAACTTTGGAAATCAGAGTCACGTGACAAGTCGTACCCCATGATTACCGATGATAACCATTCATATCTGTGCGACTTCATGACAGACCAACTTCAAAGTAGACCCTGTCCACAGACCAAGTTTACACAGGCATACCTCAAAAATTGCTGCAAAATAGTGGCCAGCTCACGGCAGTGTAAAAGGGGCCTGAGAACTTCAGAAAAAAATATATATATAAAAAATTTATTTTTCCCTCAGTTTAGGCCGATATGTATTCTTCTACATATTTTTGGTAAAAAAAAATTGCAATACGCAATTATTGATTGGTTTTCGCAAAATTTATAGCGTTTACAAAATAGGGGATAGTTTTAAAGCATTTTTATTATTATTTTTTTTTTACTAGTAATGGCGGCGATCAGCGATTTTTATTGTGACTGCGACATTATGGCAGACACATCGGCCATTTTTGGGATCATTGTCATTTATACAGCAATCAGTGCTATACATATGCACTGATTCCTGTGTAAATGACACTGGCAGTGAAGGGGTTAACCAGGGGTGGCAGTGTAGGGGTTAAGTGTGTCCTAGGGGCGTGTTACTAACTGTGGGGGGCGTGGCAGTGATCTCTGCTCCAATCACAGGGAGCAGAGATCAGGGTCACTTGTTGCTAGGCAGAACGGAGAGATGCTGTTTACTTCTGCATCTCCCCATTCAGCCTCCCTGTGAGACGATCGTGGGTATCACCGCGGAGATCGAGTTTCCGCAGTTCCCGCGACCGGACTCATGGGGGTCCCGACCGGCACGCGATGGCACGGCGGCAAATTTCAAGTGGACGTACCTGTACGCCAATTTGCCTGCCCGTGCCATTCTGCTGATGTACATCGCCGTGTGCCGGTCGGGAAGTGGTTAAATGCCAGGTTTACAAACATACATTGTGACAATGCTGGAGTTCTTTTCTGAGTTATCTCCACCAATTTTCAAAGCACTTCCAAGGGGACTGTAAACATAAATCTCTTCAGGTGCAGGGATGACATGATCTGGAGCAATCTGAAAAAAGAAAAACACAAAAATTTAAATATAATATACAGTGTCACAAACTCTAAGCAAACTCACGAACTCCTTCTCTCCTTGTACAAGTCAATGAGAATGCAAAAGCAGTTTGAATCAGAATGAAGTAACTTAGAAGGGGTTGAATGCAGTTCAAAAGGAGAAATGTGAATGATCTTGAATACAAGCAGAATGTACCTAAAAGGAAGCTGAATGTGTCCATCAACACTAACTTCAACAGTGAGAATTGGTGGTGCCATATAGTGTTATTTTCCTGGCTTCATATAAACAAGTGAATAAATGTAAATAAATATGTATATAGCTGCTGGACTTCTACAGTGTCACCACCATCAAAATTATATAACAACAATCAAGCAGGGTGGATATAAATCAATAATTTAAAAAAATTATTTTAATAGATTTTTAGATTTTTCATCAAATTTATTTTAATAAAATGCTTCGAGCCAAAAATCTAAAGATAGTTTTCTATTTACGATACATTATTAATTGAGTTTACTCAGCATGAAATGGAGCTTATTTATGTAGCATAAGGCTGTATATTCTGCAATAATAGGATTTTTGTACTCACCATAAAATCCTTTTCGCTGAAGTTCATTGACGGACACAGCATCTTCACCTTGACCTTAAGGTTACATCGCTCCTCTAGGCAGAACATGTTAAAAACAGCAAAACTGCACAGTAGCACCCAGGAGGCGGTCAGTAGGCTATAACCCCTCACACTGCATCCAGCAGCTCAGTTCATCAAAAGCAGTACAAACATAAATAGGAGGGGTAGGGGTGCTGTGTGCATCAATGAACTTCAGAGAAAAGGATTTTACGTTGAGTACAAAAATCCTATTCTCTTGCGTTCATTGACGGGCACAGCATCTTCACCTTGACCTTAGGGATGTCCCCAAGCAGCGTAAAAAAAAACGAGGCGTGGGAACAGCAAGAAAATAACTCGACCCATAACAACCAGAGCTCTTCAACGGAGGAGTAGCAACCTTAACCACTTTCAGACCGGACCATTTTGCTGGTAAATGACCAGAGGTCTTTTTACACTTTGGCACTGCGCTGCTTTAACTGGTAATTGCGCGGTCATGCAATGTTGTACCCAAACAAAATTTGCGTCCTTTTCTTCCCACAAATAGAGCTTTCTTTTGATGGTATTTGATTGCCTCTGCGATTTTTATTTTTTGCGATATAAACGTAAAAAGACCGCAAATTTTGAAAAAAAATGATATTTTCTACTTTTTGTTATTAGAAAAATCCAATAAACTCAATTTTAGTCATACATTTAGGCCAAAATGTATTCAGCCACATGTCTTTGGTAAAAAAAAAGTCAATAATTGTATATTTATTGGTTTGCGCAAAAGTTGTCACATCTACAAACTAAGGTACGTTTTCTGGAATTTACGCAGCTTTTAGTTTACGACTGCCTATCTCATTTCTTGAGGTGCTAAAATGGCAGGGCAGTACAAAACCCCCCCAAATGACCCCATTTTGGAAAGTAGACCCCCTAAGGAAATTGATAAGAGGCATGTTGAGCCCATTGAATATTTTATTTTTTTGCCTCAAGCGATTGAATAATGACAAAAAAAAAAATTTTTTTTTTTTTTTACACAAAGTTGTCACTAAATGATATATTGCTCACACATGCTATGGGCGTATGTGAAATGACACCCCAAAATAAATTCTGCTGCTTCTCCTGAGTATGGGGATACCACATATGTGGGACTTTTTGGGAGCCTAGCCGCGTACGGGGCCCCGAAAACCAAGCACCGCCTTCAGGCTTTCTAAGGGCGTAAATTTTTGAGTTCACTTCTCACTACCTATTACAGTTTTGAAGGCCATAAAATGCCAAGATGGCACAAAACCCCCACAAATGACCCCATTTTAGAAAGTAGACACCCCAAGCTATTTGCTGAGAGGCATGTTGAGTTCATGGAATATTTTATATTTTGCCACAAGTTGCGGGAAAATTACAAACTTTTTTTTTTTTTTTTTTTTTTTAACAAAGTTGTCACTAAATGATATATTGCTCATGCATGCCATGGGCATATGTGAAATGACACCCCAAAATAAATTCTGCTGCTTCTCCTGAGTACGGGGATACCACATATGTGGGACTTTTTGGGAGCCTAGCCGCGTACGGGGCCCCGAAAACCAAGCACCGCCTTCAGGCTTTCTAAGGGCGTAATTTTTTGATTTCACTCCTCACTACCTATTACAGTTTTGAAGGCCATAAAATGCCAAGATGGCACAAAACCCCCACAAATGACCCCATTTTAGAAAGTAGACACCCCAAGCTATTTGCTGAGAGGCATGTTGAGTCCATGGAATATTTTATATTTTGCCACAAGTTGCGGGAAAATTACAAACTTTTTTTTTTTTTTTTTTTTTTCACAAAGTTGTCACTAAATGATATATTGCTCACGCATGCCATGGGCATATGTGAAATGACACCCCAAAATAAATTCTGCTGCTTCTCCTGAGTATGGGGATACCACATATGTGGGACTTTTTGGGAGCCTAGCCGCGTACGGGGCCCCGAAAACCAAGCACCGCCTTCAGGCTTTCTAAGGGCGTTACAGTTTTGAAGGCCATAAAATGCCAAGATGGCACAAACCCCCCCCAAATGACCCCATTTTGGAAAGTAGACACCCCTAAATTTAGGGGTACACTAGTGAGACTAGGTAATAAATGGCGGGTGCCCTGAAACTATAAAAAAATAAATAACCAACCAGCGTCACCTGTAACAGTTATATGGTGATCACTGGTGAAAGGGTTAACTAGGGGGCAATTAGGGGGCTTTATGCGGTAGTATATGGGGGTCCCTGGCGCTATAAAAAGCTGCAGCGAACCTAAATACCTACCTGCCTAACTAGCGTCACCTGTGACACTAATACAGCGATCAGAAAAACGATCGCTTATTAGGCTGGGTTCACACTGGAGCGATGCGGGAACGCCACGAATGCGCGGCGGGTTCCCGCATCGCATGCCTCCCGGCGGCAGTTCACACTGCCCTATGCGAACTGCTGGGAGTGTCAGTGAAATGTTACTGACACCCCCAGATCAGTTCGCATATCGCAGTGCGATCTGCAAACTCGGATCGCATGGTGTGAACACCCATGCGATCCGATTCTGCTGCGGGCCAAAAAAAGGGTCCCGTGCGAATTTGCGGCGGGTGCGGCGGGTGCGGCGAATGGCTGAACTCGAATCGCACAGAGATCGGATGTGATTTGCACTGCAGTGCGGTGCGAATCGCATCCGTTCTCATAAACCGCTGCAATGTGAACCCAGCCTTAGTGACACTGGCGACGGGGGGTGATCACGGGGTTAAACCTTTATTGGGGGGGTTAGGGGGGTACCTTAGAACTAAAGGGGGCTAACCCTAACTGCCCTAACAGTTATTAGTCACAAATGACACCCGCCGGGTGATCAGGGGGTTAAACCTTTATTAGGTAATAAATGGCGGGTGCCCTGAAACTATAAAAAAATAACTAACCAACCAGCGTCACCTGTAACAGTTATATGGTGATCACTGGTGAAAGGGTTAACTAGGGGGAAATCAGGGGGCTTTATGCGGTAGTATATGGGGGTCCCTGGCGCTATAAAAAGCTGCGGCGAACCTAAATACCTACCTGCCTAACTAGCGTCACCTGTGACACTAATACGGCGATCAGAAAAATGATCGCTTATTAGGCTGGGTTCACACTGGAGCGATGCGGAAACGCCGCGAATCCGCGGCGGGTTCCCGCATCGCATGCCTCCCGGCGGCAGTTCACACTGCCCTATGCGAACTGCTGGGAGTGTCAGTGAAATGTTACTGACACCCCCAGATCAGTTCGCATATCGCAGTGCGATCTGCAAACTCGGATCGCATGGTGTGAACACCCATGCGATCCGATTCTGCTGCGGGCCAAAAAAAGGGTCCCGTGCGAATTTGCGGCGGGTGCGGCGGGTGTGGCGGGTGCGGCGAATGGCTGAACTCGAATCGCACAGAGATCGGATGTGATTTGCACTGCAGTGCGGTGCGAATCACATTCGTTCTCATAAACCGCTGCAATGTGAACCCAGCCTTAGTGACACTGGCGACGGGGGGTGATCACGGGGTTAAACCTTTATTGGGGGGGTTAGGGGGGTACATTAGAACTAAAGGGGGCTAACTCTAACTGCCCTAACAGTTATTACAGTCACAAATGACACCAATGCAAAAAAAAAAAAAAAAAAAAAAAAAATGACATTGGTGTCACTGTGACTGGGGGGCAGGGGTAATTGGGGGGGTGATCGGGGGGTAAAGGGGGGGTGTGAGTGTGCCTGGCATGTTCTACTGTGTGTGGGATGTGTTGGTGCAACTTACTGATCCGCTCTCCTCCGTGTCGGAACGAAAAATACCGACACGGAGGAGAGAATACATCACTTCCTCTCCTGTGTTTACATTACAGGAGAGGAAGTGATGTCACCGGGGATTTCTATTCGTCGGGAGCGATCGCGAGGGGGTGGCCATGAATGAATGGCCGTCCCCTCGTCCGGGATCGCTCCCGTACGAATACCGACCGCCGCAGGCACCGGGCGGGGGCCCGATCGGGCCCCCGACCCGCGGGAGGCAAGGGACGTACATGTATGTCCTTATGCCTGCCCGTGCCATTGTACCGACGTACATCGGCGTGCGGCGGTCGGCAACTGGTTAAACAGCCGACTAGAAAACTTTTCGGCCGAAGCAAGCATCCGAAGATGAGCTCACATCAACCTTGTAAAATTTAGTGAAAGTGTGAAAGGACGACCAGGTCGCCGCTTTACACACCTGAGAAACAGACGATTGATGTCGGAAAGCCCAAGAGGCACCAATTGCCCTCGTAGAATGTGCCGTGACAGGGAAGGGGGGAGAATAAGCCTGAACCATGATCTGCCTGATCCACCGAGAAATGGTGGCCGACGAGACCGGTAGGCCCTTCTTCGGACCAGCCAGCGAAACAAACAGCGAGTCTGACCTCTGGAAAGGAGCCATAGCAGACAGATAAACCCGCAGAGCCCGGTACCACATCCAAGGAATGCAAAGCAACCTCTTTGGGGTGTGATGGTCGAGGACATAAGGACGGAAGCACAATGTCCTCATTTAGATGAAAGGCCGAAACAACCTTTGGAAGAAATGAAGGCTGTGGGCGCAGCACCACCTTATCCTTGTGGAGGACCAAGTAGGGAGACTTGCATGACAAGGCCACCAACTCAGATACCCTCCTGGCAGATGTAATAGCCACTAGAAAGACTACTTTCCAAGAGTGTGTCAATAAGAGGATCTCCCTAATGTTTTCAAATGGCGGTTTCTGAAGCACAGAGAGCACCAGATTCAAATCCCACGGAGGCAGCGGTGGTTGAACCGGAGGGGCCACATGTCGAACCCCCTGAACAAATGTACTCAACAATGAATGAGTCGTCAAGGGTCGCTAAAAAAAAAAAGACAGTCAAAGCGGACACCTGCCCCTTAATGGTGCTTAATGCAAGTTTCTGATCCACTCCTCGCTGCAAAAACAGCAGGATCCTGGAAAACGAGTATGTGCACGGACACCACCCCATCTCCTCACACATGGTTACCGAGGTCAGATTACCGAATCTGACCTCGGTTCCTTAGCACCTGGCTTTCAACAGCCATGCCGTTGAAGCCAGTTACGGTAAAGTAGGATGAAGCACTGGACCTTGTGACAGAAAGTCTACTCGCATCAGAAGCCGCCAAGGAACATCCGCCACCATTCTTACTATGTCAGAGTACCACGGATGCAAAGGCCAATCAGAATCACGGGAATCCCCTCGGCCTCCACTCTGCAAAGCACACGTGGTAGAAGTTTGAGTGGGGGGACATAAATCAGCCCATAATGCCCCCATAGAGCCACCAATGCATCTACCATGTCCGCTCAGGGATCTTCTGACCTGGTCACAAACCTCTTTACCTTCCTATTGAGTCGAGAAGCCAGGATATCCACATCTGGTGTGCCCCACCTTAGGCAAAGGAGCTAAAATAAATCCGGATGTAGCGACCATTCCCCTTGGTCCAGCATCTGACGACTTAGGTAGTCCGCTTGCCAGTTTTCTACGCCCGTAATGCACACGGCTGACAGAGCGGCACTCGCCGCTCTGCCCACCACAGGATGTGAGCGACCTCCCGTGCTGAAGCCAAGCTCCTTGTTCCTCATTGATGGGTAACATATGCCACCGCCGTGGCGTTGTCCAACTGGATCCTAACCGGACGCCAATGCAGCCTCTGTGACCATATAAAGAGGCACCGCCTAATCATCCGAAGTTCCAGCACATTGATTGGCAGGCGTGATTCTTCCTGTGTCCAGTGACCCTGGGCCGACTGTATGCCCCCCCTCCCCCCAACCGGTCAGGCTGGCGTCCGTTGTGATCACCGTCCAATGAAGAGGAAGGAATGACTTCCCGGACTGAAGGGCGGGTGATCTCACCCACCAGAGCAGGGAATCCCTGACTAGCTGGCTCATCCAAATTTGACAATTCAGGGACAACAGCGATCTGTCCCATGTGGACAGGATCTCCTTTTGCAAGACTCGAGTGTGGAATTGAGCATATGGTACTGCCTCAAAAGTGGCTACCATGAGACCCAGGACTCGCATGCAAAAACGCAGCGATGGCCACCTACGGGACACCAACAACTTCACCGCAGCTTGAAGAGTCTGCAGCCTGTTCGAAGCGAGAACGACTCTTGCCTCCGAGGAGTCCAGAAGCAAGCCCAGGTACTCCAGGCGTTGAGTCGTTAGAAACATCGACTTCTGTAGGTTCAGTATCCAACCAAACTCCCTAAGAGTTTATATGGCGATTGTCAGATCCTCCCTTAATTGTGAGGTGGAAGCTGCCCTCAGAAGGAGGTTGTCCAGGTAACTCACAATTGGGATCCCTCACTGCCTTAGCAAAGCCAAAATTGGGGCCAGCACCTTGGTGAAGACCCTCGGTGCCGACACCAGACCAAAGGGGAGAGGTACAAATTGGTAGTGCTCGTCCCCGACCACAAATGGCAGAAACTTCTGATGCTTGATGCATATGGGGACATGCACGTATGCGTCCTTGATGTCCAGGGACGCCAGAAAATCCCCCTGATAGAGTGCAGCAACCATCGAGCGAACAGATTTCATCCTGAACCTTTGTACTTTCACAAAGCTGTGAAGGGCCTTGAGATCCAGGACCGGACGGACCCCTTCCTTCCTTGGGACTACGAACAGATTGGAGTAGAATCCCTGAAACCTTTCTAGCGTGGGTACAGGCACTATCACCCTGCGCAGCAGCAGGTCCTGTACTGCCCCGAACAGGGCTGCCCAATGAGCAGGAAGAAGTTGAAGGTTAGAGGGAAAAAATCTGTTTGGCGGACAAGAAAAACTATCTTGTATCCTGATGAAACCAGTTTGCAGACCCGCTGGTCGGAAAGTAGGGAGGTCTATCGAGCCGTAAACTCCCGAAAAGCAACCCCCCCACTTGAGAGTCGGGCGGGAGCAAACCCTCATGCAGTAACAGATTTGCTTGCAGGGTTGTTCGGCTTGCGAAACCAGGGACGCTTTTGTCCCTCATGGGCACCTTGTTGGACTGGGAACGCTTACCTGTCAACCTGGGTGGAGAAAAAATCTGCTTCTGAGCGGAAAAGGAGAGCCCCTGTCTATGGCGTGTCTCCTTAACTTTCCTGGACTGTGGGAGCAAAGTACTCTTACCCCCAGTAACATTCTTAATAATGTCACCCAGCGAGGCTCCAAATAACCTCTCTCCCTGGAAGGGCAAATCTGCCAGTGCTTTCTTAGATGCCTGGTCCGCAGACCAGCATTTCAGCCAAATCAGGCAGCGTAGCACTACTGCTGATACTGAGGCTCTAGAGAGCAAGGGGACTGTATCTAGGGCCACATCACAGACATACTTAAGACCCTGGACCAACTGGTCCGCCCGCCCCACGCAGACCAGGGAAGTCTGTTGCTTCTCAAACTCACGGTGCAACAATTCAGCCCATTCAGTAAGTGTCTGTGACACCAGGGCTGTGGCTGACACTGGCTGCCATGCTGACCCCACCACCGTAAAAACGGACCGGGCAACCGCCTTGGCCCTCCTGTTGGCAGGGTCCTTTTAAGCAGGGGTCCCTTCCACCAGAATCGTGGTTACCTTATTTAACCTGGATACCGGGGGGTCAACAACTGGAGATGTCCATTTTCTCAGGAAACTCTCCTCAAAGGGGTAACGCACCACCAAGCATTTTGCCACTTCCACCCTGACAACAAAGGCCTCCAGGACTGCCGACAGAGCGTCCATAGGTACCGCAGGTGCAAAGGAACCAGTTGGCATAACAAGCGTGTCTGGGAAAGAAGCGCCAGCTTCTGATGCCATGCCGACCCTCACTCGCCTGTCAGCACTTAGGGACCTAAGGCAAGTCACACAAATGTCCACCCTTCTAGCTGCCACAGACTGAGGGCCCCCTCAGCAGGACTCACCACCTTAACCCAGGCACTTCGCTGTGTTGCTGCTGTCCGCTCTCCCCTATGTTCAGCCACAAGGTGTTCTATGTAAAAAGCATGCTATTCTAGAAGGAAACAAGCACCCAGCGCTAGAGGCAAAACAAGCTGAGGCTGGCTACTAGAAAATGGCCGCCGGCCACCTCAGCAGGAACCGTCTCAGGGTGCTGGGAAAATGGCCGCAGGACTTACAGAAAATGGTCAAAAGGCAAAAAACTAGCTGTGGCTACAGAAAAATGGCTGTGGTCCGTGTGGCGGCCTCCCCACATGGCATACACATCCAAACACACCAACATGGCCCAGAAACAGGGAAGAGGACAAGCGGACCCCCAGCACAAAGCACATCCCAATGCCAGGACCGGGAGCACCCCACAAAAGACCCCCAGCCAGGTACGTGCACTGCACCCCCATGTAGCCAGTCAAACAGCGGCCCATAGCATGGGGAGGAAGGAAGGGACAGGGAGAGAAGAAAGGGAGAGTGAGAGACCCCCTAGTCGACCTCCCAGGGAATGCCCAGCTGCTACATCCTGCTGAGGCAGTTTGAACCATACTTACCCCTCCTGTAGGGACTGCTGGACGCATTCCACTGACAGATCCATCACCCGAGCGGGAACGGGGTGGCTGTCTGACATGGCACACTGTGACACAGACAGCAGTAGCCTGGTCATATATGTTCCCCAGAGCATACAGCTCACCGGCCGCCTCTGGATCAGACGGGGCATGTCGTGGCCGACCCAGCGCGTAGCTAAGGTCTGCTCACGCTCGATGGGTCCAGGCTGGGGAGACTACCGGGACTTATATTATCCAGCCTGTCTGTTGATTGTAGATCACAGGAATCAAAAATGCAGAAAAAAAGAATAAATTTCCAGGACCAATGGTCCCACCGGGAGCCAGGTCCTTCTTCTACACTAGACAGAAAAAAACTGAGCTGCTGGATGGAGTGTGAGGAGTTATAGCCAGTAGGACCATCCCCTGGGCAGTACTGGGCAGTTTTGCTGTTTTTAACGTATTCTGCCTAGTCCTCTCCAAAAGGGGCGATATAAACCTAAGGTCAAGATGAAGATGCTGTGTCCGTCACTGAACAAAAGAGAAACTTACATTTTTGGTAAACTCATTCAATGAATCCAGGCTCTGCAAGCTTAGATAACATGCACTGCATTGATGCATTCACACAATTTCACAGCAGCCATGAGATAAACCAAAGTTCATGAATATTCCTTTATCCCATTGTTGTGCAAATTTATGTACCCTACAAACTGTATGATTAAATCAGTTCTGATATTGGTGTATTACTAAATGTGCATAATTTTCTGTCCCTTTGACACTAGAACAAGAATTAAGAAGAAAAATCATCAGCAGGACAGGTGATGTGTAAAACAGAAATGCACATTGTGAATGTACTCAAACTTTCCACAGGGCCCAAAACCAATAACAAACTGTTGGGCTACCATCAATGATAAAGCAAAAAACATAAATGCTTATATTAAGAGAGAGAAAAAGGAATCAGGAGTGAGAGAAGGATTCCCGGAGCACTATTGATTTTCTAAACTTAGAGAACAATGTTGAACTTATTTCCAATCAAACATGCGATTTCTGAATAATACCTCAGACCAGGCATGGGCCAATCGCAGTCCGGTTTTGAATGGCCCGCCTGGTGTGCTGCGGGATCAGGGCTGTCAGATGAGCCCGATCCCCGGCACTGTGAGAAGCTCAGTCGGCTTCAAAAGTGAAAGTAAAATGCAGGAAAGTGTGCTGTGCTCTCTGCTTCCCCCTACAGTGCAGTACCCGGCTGAATGTGGAAGCTGGAAAGGTACTGTACTGTGCTACAAGCTACATTCATTTTAAAAAGGCTTTATTTATGTGTTTGTATGTGCGTGTGTGCATGTGTGTCTGTATGTATGTATGTGTGTGCATGTGAATCTGTATGTGTGTGCATGTGTGTCTGTATGTATGTATGTATGTATGTGTGTGCATGTGTGTCTGTATGTATGTGTGTGCATGTGGGTCTATATGTGTATGTGTGTGCATGTCTGTCTGTATGTATGTATGTATGTATGTATGTATGTATGTATGTATGTGCATGTCTGTATGTGTGTGTGCGCATGTATGTATGTGTGTGTGTGTGTGCATGTCTGTATGTGTGTGTGTGTGCTTGTCTGTATGTATGTGTGTGTATGTCTGTATGTATGTGTGTGCATGTATGTCTGTATGTGTGTGCATGTGTGTCTGTATGTATGTGTGTGCATGTATGTCTGTATGTGTGTGCATGTATGTCTGTATGTGTGTGCATGTATGTCTATATGTGTGTTTGCATGTATGTCTATATGTGTGTGTGCATGTATGTCTATATGTGTGTGTGCATGTATGTCTATGTGTGTGTGTGTGCATGTATGTCTGTGTGTGTCTGTGTGTGTGTGTGTGTGTGCGTGCATGTCTGTATGTGTGTGTGTGCACATGTATGTCTGTATGTGTCTGTATGTGTGTGTGTGTGTGTGTGTGTGCGCATTTATGTCTGTATGTGTGTGTGCATGTATGTCTGTATGTGTGTGTGTGCATGTATGTCTGTATGTGCATGTATGTCTGTATGTGTGTGTGTGCATGTATGTATGTATGTATGTATGTGTGTGTGTGTGTGTGTGTGTGTGTGTGTGTGTGTGTGTGTGTGTGTGTGTGTGTGTGTGTGTGTGTGTGTGTGTGTGTGTGTGTGCATGTATGTCTGTATGTATGTGTGTGCATGTATGTTTATATGTGTGTGTGTGCATGTATGTCTATATGTGTGTGTGCATGTATGTCTATATGTGTGTGTGTGTGTGCATGTATGTCTGTGTGTGTGTGTGTGTGTGTGTGTGTGTGTGTGTGTGTGTGTGTGTGTGTATGTCTGTATGTGTGTGTGCGCATGTATGTCTGTATGTGTGTGTGCATGTATGTATGCATGTATGGCGGTATGTGTGTGTATAAGTATAGCGGTATGTGTGTGTGCATGTATGGTGGTATGTGTGTGCGTGTATGTATGTGCATGTATGTCTGTATGTATGTGCATGTATGTCTGTATGTACGAGTATGCATGTGTCTATATGCATGTATGTAAGTATATGCATGTGTATGTCTGTGTGTATGTATGTATGTATGTGTATGCATGTGTCTGTGTGTGTGTGCATTTGTCTGTATGTGTGTGCATGTGTGTATGTGTCTGTGTGTTACTTTTAATCCAGGAGCCCCCCCCCCCCCCCCATTCTTGTACCATCAGAACTGCTTTTGTGGGGCTTGTGTGTGTGTGATAGCAGCCAGGACTGCTGCTTCTCTGAAAAGCAATCCATACACAGATCGCTTTTCAGAGGCATTTGAAAGGTGCTAAAGAGGCATTGTGTTGCCTCCCCACCACCTGTTTTAAGCCAGTAAATGCAGCATCACTATACCACAGCTGTGCAATCCACACAGTTGCGGGTTAGTTGCAGTGCAGGCCCATTCACCCTGGGTATACCTCCAGCTGCAGCCACAGCATGCATATACCCCCAGCTGCTCCCTCTGCAGCTAAAGGGGGAGAAGTTGGGGGTGGTAAAAACAGCTTAACTATGTGGTTTTACTGCCCCTCCAACAAGCCCTTGGTTCACAGCTGCGTGGCTGCATGCTGCATGTAGGGCAGCCCATGCATTTCAATGGGCTTCCCTACCCACAAAAATGCAGGGAAAGAAGTCCCAGAGCTTTTTTTTTTTTAAATTGCACTGCACCAAAAGCACCCCACGTTTCCAATGTGTGGGGTACCATTAAGAATTAACGGTAACCCTAAAGAGCAGAGCATTCATCTGTGTGTTGGAAACGAGCACGGCAAAGGCAAGAAAATTCTTGTTGGGCAGTGTATGAGTGTTGGAACGACCGAATTATGATGGTTCAAAGAATGTCAGGCAAAATGGTCGGCCCTCACGCATGTTCACTTCATCAAATCTGGCCCTCTTTGAAAAAAGTTTGGACACCCCTGCCTCAGACAGTGCCATACTGAAGGAGGATGAGGTACCACTGCCTTGAATCCTTTACTTTTTTGAGTGCATTTCCCTTCACATTTTGTCCTGTAAACTCAACAGAAAGTGAGACGATATCTTTCCTTTGTAAGGGAAATTCCCTCTTTTACAGCTGTCACAGGAACCAGTGTCCCCATTGGATTTCCCCTCTGTTCCTCCAGTTTTGAAAGCAACTCAAAATTTTTGATTTGTACTCACATTCCTTACTTGTGATATTGATGATCATAACAAATAAACATAAGTTCTAAATAACCCCAACCAAAAAAGACAAAAAAAAAAAATGTATCTCTTAAGTTATACTTTGAATACGGCTTTTTACTTAAAGCTAAGCCACATGTCAGTGCTACTTCAAGTGCGACTTGGAAGACATCTGTGCAACTCCATGCACAGATGTCCATGCAAGTCGCACCTGAGCTTCCAAAAAGTAGTGCAAGATCTATTTTCAAAATTGGTGCGATTCTGCTTCCATTGCAGGCAATAGGATGCGACTTGTCATGCAATTTGAAACAAACACTAGTCGCACCAGTGTAACTGGGGGCTTACAATCCTACATTTATCATCAGGTCCATCTGAATAGGAATAAAAAAAAACTTTCTGACCAATGTTGATAAAATACAATACAAATTTAGAGCTCAATTTCAAACAAAACATTTTATTTTAAGCATACAGTTCAAGACTCCAGCTTTTATTGCTGCCCATACTGGGGAAAATGTGCATAATGTTCTATCCCTTTGACACCAGAACAAGAATTAAGCAGAAAAAGCATCAGCAGGACTGGTGGACACCGATAGAAATGGCAGTATCACAAACTACATAGAAAAATAATTAAACAATATAACATACCAAAGAAGGTTCTGAGGGAGGACCCAGCCTCCCATAGTATTCAATACGCTTGTTCATTGCTGAGGCGTGGGATGCAACTCTTGGAGGGTCATCATTGATGCTGGTAATGTAGGAACGGTCAATAAAAAAAGGCCTGAAAATAATATAAATAATTGTTAAATAATTACAACGTTTTAGCAATCAAAAGAAAGAAAATGTTAATAGTACAGTGCCTAAATGGCTAGCACTTCTGCCTGGCAGCACTAGCAGGGCAGGATTAAGAACATCATGGGCCTGGTGCTGAGGATTTTGGTGGGGCGTTTTATAAAATAAACAAAAATGCAAAAAAAATAAAAATTAAATAGAGGGAGGATTAGAGATCGAGAAAGGGGATAAGATAGGGGTGAGGGGAAAGAGAGGGCGGGTGAGAGAGGGTGATGAGAGCGAAAGCGAGGCTGCGCATGAGAATGCGTGGGAGTGACATCAACACAGCTCGGCCAAGGCAAGTGACCGAAGGCACAGAACTCGGAAGGAAGACCGGGTGAAGATGGAAGCACCCAGGACCCGCCGGATTTATCACAGTGCAGCGATGGAGTGCTTAGTCTGATGGGTAAGTGTACCCTAATGTGCTGATATGCTGAGCATACTTTTACATTATAGCATAATCTTCCGCAGGGCCTCTAAAAAGTAGTAATGTTAGCAAAGATTATTAAAGCTTTAGTATCAAAGGTCCCCAGGAATCGCTCATGGGGACTACTCTACTGCCCCAGTGGCCCTAGGGCAGTGCCCAAATGCATAGTTGCCAACATTTCAAAAATATTTTAAGAGACACTATTTTTACCAGTGGTATATTTAGAGTAGCTGATATCCCCTAGGTAATCACAAAATGAAATTGAGTACTAATAACGGGCAGAACAAAAAATTTCCTTTAGTTGAATTAACAAACGTGTGCCCAGTCATACAGTGCAAAACCATGTACAAACAAGAAAAATACAAAAATGTGACAAACAAAGGGAATAAATAAAAAAAAGTGAGGCAGCCTACATCCACAGAAGATCTGGGGTTGGTTCTCCAAGATGTTTGGAACAACCTGTCTGCCGAGTTCCTTCGAAAACTGTGTGCACAAGCGTACCTAGAAACAATTATGCCGTATTGAAGGCAAAAGGGTGGCGACACCAAATACCGATTTGATTTGGATTTCTCTTCTGTTCATTGACTTTCCATTTTGTTAATTGATAAAAAACTATTAACACTTCTATTTCTGAAAGCATTCTTAATCGACAGCATTTTTTCACACCTGCCTAAAACGTTTGCACAGTAGTGTATTCGGAGGGAGGGGAATAAAAATAAATAAACAAAATAAATAAAAAAAAAAAGCAAAAAACACAAAAAAGGACGCCGAGTGCCATCTCTCCAACCCCCGTACATTCCTGAAGTCCAGCAGGGTAGAAATGGTTGGAGGAACCTGTCCTATTTTCTATGTTCCCCCCTAAAGAGTAAAACTTGTGTGATGAGTTTCTTCGGTTTGTGAGTCCAAGGCCATGATTGGGAATGATCTGGAGAGGCAGGCGGGAGGTGAAAAGTAGTTGTGGAGGCAAGAGTGTCAAAGGTAGAGAAAGAGACCCTATATGCTAAATGCAGGGGGATAAACAGGCAAGTCCAAAAGAGGACCATGTTTGGCAGCGATCAGCTTTTAAGCATTGCTGTTTACAGAGTGGAATGGCGTAGGGGCCTGTAGCACATACGAGTAGCCAGGGAAATCTGTACATAGGCAAAGCAATTGTGTAAAAACTGTGGCGCGTGGGCAAGCTACGTAGCGCGCTTGTGTAAACGGGAGAAGGCTGTCTATAAAAACACTGGGAAACAGCCGAGATGTTGACAAGCACAAAAATAGGTGTTTTTTTGAAAGCTGTTTTTAACCAAGATGATCAGGGGAAAGCGCGAACGCAGTCCCCCACTACCACAAATTATGCAGTCGAGTTTCCTGCATTTGAGGAAATCGCAGGGGTCAGCACAGCCGGAGTGCAATGGCCGAGCCTCGCCCTGGGAGAACCACCTTCATGATCATGGTATCTCCCCTGCCAGGTAAGTATGAGTTGGAATTGACCAGCTAGTGCTCCCCGGTCGGGGCACGCCTCCACCAAGTTATGGAAGCTTCCTGGACGTGGGACAAACTAGCCTTCCTCAGCGTTACACCACAAGCCAGCCATATCCCCCTAAAACAGTTAAGAGTCGTTAATCTGCCCCTAATAGATAAAATGTCCCCCAAATGTCTGGATTCTATGAAAAGGAATCTGAAAAACCAAACATTCCCAGCGTACACTGCAGCAGCACATAATTTTGCATACGGGGAGGGCCCTTAAGCACCCAGCCACAGCGTAGCGTCCCTCCACTAAACAAAGCCCGTAGCCTATTGCATATCAAAGGGCGCCGACGCTACACTGTTCACAAGCCTGTCTGCTCTAACTCACTCGCTGACCTACTCACGAGTCAGGATGTTAACTCTCACTTGTGTCAGTATGAAATGGCTGAACGCTTGTAAAAAAAACACAGTAAGAACTCAAGGCAAACAACTAAGCGCCCAGCTAAAATTCATCAGTGTGAACAGTTACATCTGCCAAAAACATTTTGAATTCCCTGCACCCTTCAACCTCTGCGACGATGCCTAAAGGCAGCTCTGAGCAAAAGTTTCAGGCAGGTGTGAAGAAATACTGCAAAGTAAGAATGCTTTTACATTTTATCGTTTTTTTGGTTTTGTTTTTTGTTTTGTTTTTTTTCATCAATTCTCAAAGTCAGAGAACAGAAGAAAAATCTACATCAAATCAATGTTTGGCGTGACTACCTTTTGGCTTCAAACCGGCATCGATTTTTACTCTTGCACAAAGTCAGGGATTTTTTAGGATTAGAGTCAGGCGTGTGATTAACCAAATTATACCAAAGCAGGGGCAAATGATCCTTAACATATATGTAGGCTGAAACACAGTCATTAACGGACACAGAAACAGCTGCGTAGGAGGCTTAAAACTGGGTGAAGCACAGCTAAAGTCTGCCACTAAGGTGAGGTTGTAGAAGATAGTTTCCAGTCCCAAGCCTTACACCATGGCAAGACTGAGCACAGAAACAAAGTCACAAGGTAGTTTGACTGCATCAGCAAAGTCACTCCCTGGCAAAGATTTCAAAGCAGACTGGGGTTTTAAGGTGCGCCGGTCAAGCTCTTTTAAAGGAGCGAAAAGAAAACGGGCAACGTTGAGGATCGGAGACGCAGTGTTCGGCCGAGGAAACCTATTGCAGCAGATGAAAAACACATCATATGTTTACTTTCCTTCGACATCGGAAAAAGTCCAGCACTGCCATCAGCCCACGGAACTGGTGGAATCCAGTTGGACCCAGGTATACCCATTTACTGTCCGCAGAAGTCTGGCCAGAGGCGGCCTTCATGGAAGAATTGCAGCCAAACAGCCATACCTCCGATGTGGAAACAAGTCTCCGCCACTCAACTATGCACGAAAACATAGTAACTGGGGTACAGAAAAATGCCAGCGGGTCCTCTCGACTGAGGGGTCAAACTTTGAAGTATTAGGCTGTTGCAGGAGGCAGTTTGTTTGCAGAAGGGCTGGAGATCGGGACAAAAATGAGTGTCTGCGGGCAACCGTGAAGCATTGCGGAGGTTCCCTACAAGTCTGGGGTTGCTTGCATTTCAGCAAATGGAGTGGGAGATTTGGTGAGGATCAATGGTGTCGACGATGCGAAGGTATACGGGCAGATATTTATCCATCGTGCCATACCATCAGGGAAGCGTGTGATTGGCCCCAAATTTACTCTGCAGCAGGACAATGACCTCAAACATACAGCCAATGTCATTAAGAACGATCTTCAGCGTAAAGAACAACAAAGAGTCCTGGGAGTAATGGTTTAGCCCCCACAGAGCCCCCGATTTCATCATCATCGAGTCTGTCTGGGATTAGAGGAAAAGAAAAGAGGGAAGGATGTGAGGCAGCCTACATCCACAGAAGATCTGGGGTTGGTTCTCCAAGATGTTTGGAACAACCTGTCTGCCGAGTTCCTTCGAAAACTGTGTGCACAAGCGTACCTAGAAACAACTATGCCGTATTGAAGGCAAAAGGGTGGCGACACCAAATACCGATTTGATTTGGATTTCTCTTCTGTTCATTGACTTTCCATTTTGTTAATTGATAAAAAACTATTAACACTTCTATTTCTGAAAGCATTCTTAATCGACAGCATTTTTTCACACCTGCCTAAAACGTTTGCACAGTAGTGTATTCGGAGGGAGGGGAATAAAAATAAATAAACAAAATAAATTTAAAAAAAAGCAAAAAACACAAAAAAGGACGCCGAGTGCCATCTCTCCAACACCCGTACATTCCTGAAGTCCAGCAGGGTAGAAATGGTTGGAGGAACCTGTCCTATTTTCTATGTTCCCCCCCTAAAGAGTAAAACTTGTGTGATGAGTTTCTTCGGTTTGTGAGTCCAAGGCCATGATTGGGAATGATCTGGAGAGGCAGGCGGGAGGTGAAAAGTAGTTGTGGAGGCAAGAGTGTCAAAGGTAGAGAAAGAGACCCTATATGCTAAATGCAAGGGGATGAACAGGCAAGTCCAAAAGAGGACCATGTTTGGCAGCGATCAGCTTTTAAGCATTGCTGTTTACAGAGTGGAATGGCGTAGGGGCCTGTAGCACATACGAGTAGCCAGGGAAATCTGTACATAGGCAAAGCAATTGTGTAAAAACTGTGGCGCGCGGGCAAGCTACGTAGCGCGCTTGTGTAAACGGGAGAAGGCTGTCTATAAAAACACTGGGAAACAGCCGAGATGTTGACAAGCACAAAAATAGGTGTTTTTTTGAAAGCCGTTTTTAACCAAGATGATCAGGGGAAAGCGCGAACGCAGTCCCCCACTACCACAAATTATGCAGTCGAGTTTCCTGCATTTGAGGAAATCGCAGGGGTCAGCACAGCCGGAGTGCAATGGCCGAGCCTCGCCCTGCGAGAACCACCTTCATGATCATGGTATCTCCCCTGCCAGGTAAGTATGAGTTGGAATTGACCAGCTAGTGCTCCCCGGTCGGGGCACGCCTCCACCAAGTTATGGAAGCTTCCTGGACGTGGGACAAACTAGCCTTCCTCAGCGTTACACCACAAGCCAGCCATATCCCCCTAAAACAGTTAAGAGTCGTTAATCTGCCCCTAATAGATAAAATGTCCCCCAAATGTCTGGATTCTATGAAAAGGAATCTGAAAAACCAAACATTCCCAGCGTACACTGCAGCAGCACATAATTTTGCATACGGGGAGGGCCCTTAAGCACCCAGCCACAGCGTAGCGTCCCTCCACTAAACAAAGCCCGTAGCCTATTGCATATCAAAGGGCGCCGACGCTACACTGTTCACAAGCCTGTCTGCTCTAACTCACTCGCTGACCTACTCACGAGTCAGGATGTTAACTCTCACTTGTGTCAGTATGAAATGGCTGAACGCTTGTAAAAAAAACACAGTAAGAACTCAAGGCAAACAACTAAGCGCGCAGCTAAAATTCATCAGTGTGAACAGTTACATCTGCCAAAAACATTTTGAATTCCCTGCACCCTTCAACCTCTGCGACGATGCCTAAAGGCAGCTCTGAGCAAAAGTTTCAGGCAGGTGTGAAGAAATACTGCAAAGTAAGAATGCTTTTACATTTTATCGTTTTTTTTGGTTTTGTTTTTTGTTTTTTCATCAATTCTCAAAGTCAGAGAACAGAAGAAAAATCTACATCAAATCAATGTTTGGCGTGACTACCTTTTGGCTTCAAACCGGCATCGATTTTTACTCTTGCACAAAGTCAGGGATTTTGTAGGATTAGAGTCAGGCGTGTGATTAACCAAATTATACCAAAGCAGGGGCAAATGATCCTTAACATATATGTAGGCTGAAACACAGTCATTAACGGACACAGAAACAGCTGCGTAGGAGGCTTAAAACTGGGTGAAGCACAGCTAAAGTCTGCCACTAAGGTGAGGTTGTAGAAGATAGTTTCCAGTCCCAAGCCTTACACCATGGCAAGACTGAGCACAGAAACAAAGTCACAAGGTAGTTTGACTGCATCAGCAAAGTCACTCCCTGGCAAAGATTTCAAAGCAGACTGGGGTTTTAAGGTGCGCCGGTCAAGCTCTTTTAAAGGAGCGAAAAGAAAACGGGCAACGTTGAGGATCGGAGACGCAGTGTTCGGCCGAGGAAACCTATTGCAGCAGATGAAAAACACATCATATGTTTACTTTCCTTCGACATCGGAAAAAGTCCAGCACTGCCATCAGCACACGGAACTGGTGGAATCCAGTTGGACACAGGTATACCCATTTACTGTCCGCAGAAGTCTGGCCAGAGGCGGCCTTCATGGAAGAATTGCAGCCAAACAGCCATACCTCCGATGTGGAAACAAGTCTCCGCCACTCAACTATGCACGAAAACATAGTAACTGGGGTACAGAAAAATGCCAGCGGGTCCTCTCGACTGAGGGGTCAAACTTTGAAGTATTAGGCTGTTGCAGGAGGCAGTTTGTTTGCAGAAGGGCTGGAGATCAGGACAAAAATGAGTGTCTGCGGGCAACCGTGAAGCATTGCGGAGGTTCCCTACAAGTCTGGGGTTGCTTGCATTTCAGCAAATGGAGTGGGAGATTTGGTGAGGATCAATGGTGTCGACGATGCGAAGGTATACGGGCAGATATTTATCCATCGTGCCATACCATCAGGGAAGCGTGTGATTGGCCCCAAATTTACTCTGCAGCAGGACAATGACCTCAAACATACAGCCAATGTCATTAAGAACGATCTTCAGCGTAAAGAACAACAAAGAGTCCTGGGAGTAATGGTTTAGCCCCCACAGAGCCCCCGATTTCATCATCATCGAGTCTGTCTGGGATTAGAGGAAAAGAAAAGAGGGAAGGATGTGAGGCAGCCTACATCCACAGAAGATCTGGGGTTGGTTCTCCAAGATGTTTGGAACAACCTGTCTGCCGAGTTCCTTCGAAAACTGTGTGCACAAGCGTACCTAGAAACAATTATGCCGTATTGAAGGCAAAAGGGTGGCGACACCAAATACCGATTTGATTTGGATTTCTCTTCTGTTCATTGACTTTCCATTTTGTTAATTGATAAAAAACTATTAACACTTCTATTTCTGAAAGCATTCTTAATCGACAGCATTTTTTCACACCTGCCTAAAACGTTTGCACAGTAGTGTATTCGGAGGGAGGGGAATAAAAATAAACAAAATAAATTTAAAAAAAAGCAAAAAACACAAAAAAGGACGCCGAGTGCCATCTCTCCAACACCCGTACATTCCTGAAGCCCAGCAGGGTAGAAATGGTTGGAGGAACCTGTCCTATTTTCTATGTTCCCCCCCTAAAGAGTAAAACTTGTGTGATGAGTTTCTTCGGTTTGTGAGTCCAAGGCCATGATTGGGAATGATCTGGAGAGGCAGGCGGGAGGTGAAAAGTAGTTGTGGAGGCAAGAGTGTCAAAGGTAGAGAAAGAGACCCTATATGCTAAATGCAGGGGGATGAACAGGCAAGTCCAAAAGAGGACCATGTTTGGCAGCGATCAGCTTTTAAGCATTGCTGTTTACAGAGTGGAATGGCGTAGGGGCCTGTAGCACATACGAGTAGCCAGGGAAATCTGTACATAGGCAAAGCAATTGTGTAAAAACTGTGGCGCGCGGGCAAGCTACGTAGCGCGCTTGTGTAAACGGGAGAAGGCTGTCTATAAAAACACTGGGAAACAGCCGAGATGTTGACAAGCACAAAAATAGGTGTTTTTTTGAAAGCTGTTTTTAACCAAGATGATCAGGGGAAAGCGCGAACGCAGTCCCCCACTACCACAAATTATGCAGTCGAGTTTCCTGCATTTGAGGAAATCGCAGGGGTCAGCACAGCCGGAGTGCAATGGCCGAGCCTCGCCCTGGGAGAACCACCTTCATGATCATGGTATCTCCCCTGCCAGGTAAGTATGAGTTGGAATTGACCAGCTAGTGCTCCCCGGTCGGGGCACGCCTCCACCAAGTTATGGAAGCTTCCTGGACGTGGGACAAACTAGCCTTCCTCAGCGTTACACCACAAGCCAGCCATATCCCCCTAAAACAGTTAAGAGTCGTTAATCTGCCCCTAATAGATAAAATGTCCCCCAAATGTCTGGATTCTATGAAAAGGAATCTGCAAAACCAAACATTCCCAGCGTACACTGCAGCAGCACATAATTTTGCATACGGGGAGGGCCCTTAAGCACCCAGCCACAGCGTAGCGTCCCTCCACTAAACAAAGCCCGTAGCCTATTGCATATCAAAGGGCGCCGACGCTACACTGTTCACAAGCCTGTCTGCTCTAACTCACTCGCTGACCTACTCACGAGTCAGGATGTTAACTCTCACTTGTGTCAGTATGAAATGGCTGAACGCTTGTAAAAAAAACACAGTAAGAACTCAAGGCAAACAACTAAGCGCGCAGCTAAAATTCATCAGTGTGAACAGTTACATCTGCCAAAAACATTTTGAATTCCCTGCACCCTTCAACCTCTGCGACGATGCCTAAAGGCAGCTCTGAGCAAAAGTTTCAGGCAGGTGTGAAGAAATACTGCAAAGTAAGAATGCTTTTACATTTTATCGTTTTTTTGTTTTGTTTTTTGTTTTGTTTTTTTTCATCAATTCTCAAAGTCAGAGAACAGAAGAAAAATCTACATCAAATCAATGTTTGGCGTGACTACCTTTTGGCTTCAAACCGGCATCGATTTTTACTCTTGCACAAAGTCAGGGATTTTGTAGGATTAGAGTCAGGCGTGTGATTAACCAAATTATACCAAAGCAGGGGCAAATGATCCTTAACATATATGTAGGCTGAAACACAGTCATTAACGGACACAGAAACAGCTGCGTAGGAGGCTTAAAACTGGGTGAAGCACAGCTAAAGTCTGCCACTAAGGTGAGGTTGTAGAAGATAGTTTCCAGTCCCAAGCCTTACACCATGGCAAGACTGAGCACAGAAACAAAGTCACAAGGTAGTTTGACTGCATCAGCAAAGTCACTCCCTGGCAAAGATTTCAAAGCAGACTGGGGTTTTAAGGTGCGCCGGTCAAGCTCTTTTAACGGAGCGAAAAGAAAACGGGCAACGTAGAGGATCGGAGACGCAGTGTTCGGCCGAGGAAACCTATTGCAGCAGATGAAAAACACATCATATGTTTACTTTCCTTCGACATTGGAAAAAGTCCAGCACTGCCATCAGCCCACGGAACTGGTGGAATCCAGTTGGACCCAGGTATACCCATTTACTGTCCGCAGAAGTCTGGCCAGAGGCGGCCTTCATGGAAGAATTGCAGCCAAACAGCCATTCCTCCGATGTGGAAACAAGTCTCCGCCACTCAACTATGCACGAAAACATAGTAACCGGGGTGCAGAAAAATGCCAGCGGGTCCTCTCGACTGAGGGGTCAAACTTTGAAGTATTAGGCTGTTGCAGGAGGCAGTTTGTTTGCAGAAGGGCTGGAGATCGGGACAAAAATGAGTGTCTGCGGGCAACCGTGAAGCATTGCGGAGGTTCCCTACAAGTCTGGGGTTGCTTGCATTTCAGCAAATGGAGTGGGAGATTTGGTGAGGATCAATGGTGTCGACGATGCGAAGGTATACGGGCAGATATTTATCCATCGTGCCATACCATCAGGGAAGCGTGTGATTGGCCCCAAATTTACTCTGCAGCAGGACAATGACCTCAAACATACAGCCAATGTCATTAAGAACGATCTTCAGCGTAAAGAACAACAAAGAGTCCTGGGAGTAATGGTTTAGCCCCCACAGAGCCCCCGATTTCATCATCATCGAGTCTGTCTGGGATTAGAGGAAAAGAAAAGAGGGAAGGATGTGAGGCAGCCTACATCCACAGAAGATCTGGGGTTGGTTCTCCAAGATGTTTGGAACAACCTGTCTGCCGAGTTCCTTCGAAAACTGTGTGCACAAGCGTACCTAGAAACAACTATGCCGTATTGAAGGCAAAAGGGTGGCGACACCAAATACCGATTTGATTTGGATTTCTCTTCTGTTCATTGACTTTCCATTTTGTTAATTGATAAAAAACTATTAACACTTCTATTTCTGAAAGCATTCTTAATCGACAGCATTTTTTCACACCTGCCTAAAACGTTTGCACAGTAGTGTATTCGGAGGGAGGGGAATAAAAATAAATAAACAAAATAAATTTAAAAAAAAGCAAAAAACACAAAAAAGGACGCCGAGTGCCATCTCTCCAACACCCGTACATTCCTGAAGTCCAGCAGGGTAGAAATGGTTGGAGGAACCTGTCCTATTTTCTATGTTCCCCCCCTAAAGAGTAAAACTTGTGTGATGAGTTTCTTCGGTTTGTGAGTCCAAGGCCATGATTGGGAATGATCTGGAGAGGCAGGCGGGAGGTGAAAAGTAGTTGTGGAGGCAAGAGTGTCAAAGGTAGAGAAAGAGACCCTATATGCTAAATGCAGGGGGATGAACAGGCAAGTCCAAAAGAGGACCATGTTTGGCAGCGATCAGCTTTTAAGCATTGCTGTTTACAGAGTGGAATGGCGTAGGGGCCTGTAGCACATACGAGTAGCCAGGGAAATCTGTACATAGGCAAAGCAATTGTGTAAAAACTGTGGCGCGCGGGCAAGCTACGTAGCGCGCTTGTGTAAACGGGAGAAGGCTGTCTATAAAAACACTGGGAAACAGCCGAGATGTTGACAAGCACAAAAATAGGTGTTTTTTTGAAAGCTGTTTTTAACCAAGATGATCAGGGGAAAGCGCGAACGCAGTCCCCCACTACCACAAATTATGCAGTCGAGTTTCCTGCATTTGAGGAAATCGCAGGGGTCAGCACAGCCGGAGTGCAATGGCCGAGCCTCGCCCTGGGAGAACCACCTTCATGATCATGGTATCTCCCCTGCCAGGTAAGTATGAGTTGGAATTGACCAGCTAGTGCTCCCCGGTCGGGGCACGCCTCCACCAAGTTATGGAAGCTTCCTGGACGTGGGACAAACTAGCCTTCCTCAGCGTTACACCACAAGCCAGCCATATCCCCCTAAAACAGTTAAGAGTCGTTAATCTGCCCCTAATAGATAAAATGTCCCCCAAATGTCTGGATTCTATGAAAAGGAATCTGCAAAACCAAACATTCCCAGCGTACACTGCAGCAGCACATAATTTTGCATACGGGGAGGGCCCTTAAGCACCCAGCCACAGCGTAGCGTCCCTCCACTAAACAAAGCCCGTAGCCTATTGCATATCAAAGGGCGCCGACGCTACACTGTTCACAAGCCTGTCTGCTCTAACTCACTCGCTGACCTACTCACGAGTCAGGATGTTAACTCTCACTTGTGTCAGTATGAAATGGCTGAACGCTTGTAAAAAAAACACAGTAAGAACTCAAGGCAAACAACTAAGCGCGCAGCTAAAATTCATCAGTGTGAACAGTTACATCTGCCAAAAACATTTTGAATTCCCTGCACCCTTCAACCTCTGCGACGATGCCTAAAGGCAGCTCTGAGCAAAAGTTTCAGGCAGGTGTGAAGAAATACTGCAAAGTAAGAATGCTTTTACATTTTATCGTTTTTTTGGTTTTGTTTTTTGTTTTGTTTTTTTTCATCAATTCTCAAAGTCAGAGAACAGAAGAAAAATCTACATCAAATCAATGTTTGGCGTGACTACCTTTTGGCTTCAAACCGGCATCGATTTTTACTCTTGCACAAAGTCAGGGATTTTGTAGGATTAGAGTCAGGCGTGTGATTAACCAAATTATACCAAAGCAGGGGCAAATGATCCTTAACATATATGTAGGCTGAAACACAGTCATTAACGGACACAGAAACAGCTGCGTAGGAGGCTTAAAACTGGGTGAAGCACAGCTAAAGTCTGCCACTAAGGTGAGGTTGTAGAAGATAGTTTCCAGTCCCAAGCCTTACACCATGGCAAGACTGAGCACAGAAACAAAGTCACAAGGTAGTTTGACTGCATCAGCAAAGTCACTCCCTGGCAAAGATTTCAAAGCAGACTGGGGTTTTAAGGTGCGCCGGTCAAGCTCTTTTAAAGGAGCGAAAAGAAAACGGGCAACGTTGAGGATCGGAGACGCAGTGTTCGGCCGAGGAAACCTATTGCAGCAGATGAAAAACACATCATATGTTTACTTTCCTTCGACATCGGAAAAAGTCCAGCACTGCCATCAGCACACGGAACTGGTGGAATCCAGTTGGACCCAGGTATACCCATTTACTGTCCGCAGAAGTCTGGCCAGAGGCGGCCTTCATGGAAGAATTGCAGCCAAACAGCCATACCTCCGATGTGGAAACAAGTCTCCGCCACTCAACTATGCACGAAAACATAGTAACTGGGGTACAGAAAAATGCCAGCGGGTCCTCTCGACTGAGGGGTCAAACTTTGAAGTATTAGGCTGTTGCAGGAGGCAGTTTGTTTGCAGAAGGGCTGGAGATCGGGACAAAAATGAGTGTCTGCGGGCAACCGTGAAGCATTGCGGAGGTTCCCTACAAGTCTGGGGTTGCTTGCATTTCAGCAAATGGAGTGGGAGATTTGGTGAGGATCAATGGTGTCGACGATGCGAAGGTATACGGGCAGATATTTATCCATCGTGCCATACCATCAGGGAAGCGTGTGATTGGCCCCAAATTTACTCTGCAGCAGGACAATGACCTCAAACATACAGCCAATGTCATTAAGAACGATCTTCAGCGTAAAGAACAACAAAGAGTCCTGGGAGTAATGGTTTAGCCCCCACAGAGCCCCCGATTTCATCATCATCGAGTCTGTCTGGGATTAGAGGAAAAGAAAAGAGGGAAGGATGTGAGGCAGCCTACATCCACAGAAGATCTGGGGTTGGTTCTCCAAGATGTTTGGAACAACCTGTCTGCCGAGTTCCTTCGAAAACTGTGTGCACAAGCGTACCTAGAAACAACTATGCCGTATTGAAGGCAAAAGGGTGGCGACACCAAATACCGATTTGATTTGGATTTCTCTTCTGTTCATTGACTTTCCATTTTGTTAATTGATAAAAAACTATTAACACTTCTATTTCTGAAAGCATTCTTAATCGACAGCATTTTTTCACACCTGCCTAAAACGTTTGCACAGTAGTGTATTCGGAGGGAGGGGAATAAAAATAAATAAACAAAATAAATTTAAAAAAAAGCAAAAAACACAAAAAAGGACGCCGAGTGCCATCTCTCCAACACCCGTACATTCCTGAAGTCCAGCAGGGTAGAAATGGTTGGAGGAACCTGTCCTATTTTCTATGTTCCCCCCCTAAAGAGTAAAACTTGTGTGATGAGTTTCTTCGGTTTGTGAGTCCAAGGCCATGATTGGGAATGATCTGGAGAGGCAGGCGGGAGGTGAAAAGTAGTTGTGGAGGCAAGAGTGTCAAAGGTAGAGAAAGAGACCCTATATGCTAAATGCAGGGGGATGAACAGGCAAGTCCAAAAGAGGACCATGTTTGGCAGCGATCAGCTTTTAAGCATTGCTGTTTACAGAGTGGAATGGCGTAGGGGCCTGTAGCACATACGAGTAGCCAGGGAAATCTGTACATAGGCAAAGCAATTGTGTAAAAACTGTGGCGCGCGGGCAAGCTACGTAGCGCGCTTGTGTAAACGGGAGAAGGCTGTCTATAAAAACACTGGGAAACAGCCGAGATGTTGACAAGCACAAAAATAGGTGTTTTTTTGAAAGCTGTTTTTAACCAAGATGATCAGGGGAAAGCGCGAACGCAGTCCCCCACTACCACAAATTATGCAGTCGAGTTTCCTGCATTTGAGGAAATCGCAGGGGTCAGCACAGCCGGAGTGCAATGGCCGAGCCTCGCCCTGGGAGAACCACCTTCATGATCATGGTATCTCCCCTGCCAGGTAAGTATGAGTTGGAATTGACCAGCTAGTGCTCCCCGGTCGGGGCACGCCTCCACCAAGTTATGGAAGCTTCCTGGACGTGGGACAAACTAGCCTTCCTCAGCGTTAGACCACAAGCCAGCCATATCCCCCTAAAACAGTTAAGAGTCGTTAATCTGCCCCTAATAGATAAAATGTCCCCCAAATGTCTGGATTCTATGAAAAGGAATCTGCAAAACCAAACATTCCCAGCGTACACTGCAGCAGCACATAATTTTGCATACGGGGAGGGCCCTTAAGCACCCAGCCACAGCGTAGCGTCCCTCCACTAAACAAAGCCCGTAGCCTATTGCATATCAAAGGGCCCTGACGCTACACTGTTCACAAGCCTGTCTGCTCTAACTCACTCGCTGACCTACTCACGAGTCAGGATGTTAACTCTCACTTGTGTCAATATGAAATGGCTGAACGCTTGTAAAAAAAACACAGTAAGAACTCAAGGCAAACAACTAAGCGCACAGCTAAAATTCATCAGTGTGAACAGTTACATCTGCCAAAAACATTTTGAATTCCCTGCACCCTTCAACCTCTGCGACGATGCCTAAAGGCAGCTCTGAGCAAAAGTTTCAGGCAGGTGTGAAGAAATACTGCAAAGTAAGAATGCTTTTACATTTTATCGTTTTTTTGTTTTTGTTTTTTGTTTTGTTTTTTTTCATCAATTCTCAAAGTCAGAGAACAGAAGAAAAATCTACATCAAATCAATGTTTGGCGTGACTACCTTTTGGCTTCAAACCGGCATCGATTTTTACTCTTGCACAAAGTCAGGGATTTTTTAGGATTAGAGTCAGGGGTGTGATTAACCAAATTATACCAAAGCAGGGGCAAATGATCCTTAACATATATGTAGGCTGAAACACAGTCATTAACGGACACAGAAACAGCTGCGTAGGAGGCTTAAAACTGGGTGAAGCACAGCTAAAGTCTGCCACTAAGGTGAGGTTGTAGAAGATAGTTTCCAGTCCCAAGCCTTACACCATGGCAAGACTGAGCACAGAAACAAAGTCACAAGGTAGTTTGACTGCATCAGCAAAGTCACTCCCTGGCAAAGATTTCAAAGCAGACTGGGGTTTTAAGGTGCGCCGGTCAAGCTCTTTTAAAGGAGCGAAAAGAAAACGGGCAACGTTGAGGATCGGAGACGCAGTGTTCGGCCGAGGAAACCTATTGCAGCAGATGAAAAACACATCATATGTTTACTTTCCTTCGACATCGGAAAAAGTCCAGCACTGCCATCAGCCCACGGAACTGGTGGAATCCAGTTGGACCCAGGTATACCCATTTACTGTCCGCAGAAGTCTGGCCAGAGGCGGCCTTCATGGAAGAATTGCAGCCAAACAGCCATACCTCCGATGTGGAAACAAGTCTCCGCCACTCAACTATGCACGAAAACATAGTAACTGGGGTACAGAAAAATGCCAGCGGGTCCTCTCGACTGAGGGGTCAAACTTTGAAGTATTAGGCTGTTGCAGGAGGCAGTTTGTTTGCAGAAGGGCTGGAGATCGGGACAAAAATGAGTGTCTGCGGGCAACCGTGAAGCATTGCGGAGGTTCCCTACAAGTCTGGGGTTGCTTGCATTTCAGCAAATGGAGTGGGAGATTTGGTGAGGATCAATGGTGTCGACGATGCGAAGGTATACGGGCAGATATTTATCCATCGTGCCATACCATCAGGGAAGCGTGTGATTGGCCCCAAATTTACTCTGCAGCAGGACAATGACCTCAAACATACAGCCAATGTCATTAAGAACGATCTTCAGCGTAAAGAACAACAAAGAGTCCTGGGAGTAATGGTTTAGCCCCCACAGAGCCCCCGATTTCATCATCATCGAGTCTGTCTGGGATTAGAGGAAAAGAAAAGAGGGAAGGATGTGAGGCAGCCTACATCCACAGAAGATCTGGGGTTGGTTCTCCAAGATGTTTGGAACAACCTGTCTGCCGAGTTCCTTCGAAAACTGTGTGCACAAGCGTACCTAGAAACAACTATGCCGTATTGAAGGCAAAAGGGTGGCGACACCAAATACCGATTTGATTTGGATTTCTCTTCTGTTCATTGACTTTCCATTTTGTTAATTGATAAAAAACTATTAACACTTCTATTTCTGAAAGCATTCTTAATCGACAGCATTTTTTCACACCTGCCTAAAACGTTTGCACAGTAGTGTATTCGGAGGGAGGGGAATAAAAATAAATAAACAAAATAAATTTAAAAAAAAGCAAAAAACACAAAAAAGGACGCCGAGTGCCATCTCTCCAACACCCGTACATTCCTGAAGTCCAGCAGGGTAGAAATGGTTGGAGGAACCTGTCCTATTTTCTATGTTCCCCCCCTAAAGAGTAAAACTTGTGTGATGAGTTTCTTCGGTTTGTGAGTCCAAGGCCATGATTGGGAATGATCTGGAGAGGCAGGCGGGAGGTGAAAAGTAGTTGTGGAGGCAAGAGTGTCAAAGGTAGAGAAAGAGACCCTATATGCTAAATGCAGGGGGATGAACAGGCAAGTCCAAAAGAGGACCATGTTTGGCAGCGATCAGCTTTTAAGCATTGCTGTTTACAGAGTGGAATGGCGTAGGGGCCTGTAGCACATACGAGTAGCCAGGGAAATCTGTACATAGGCAAAGCAATTGTGTAAAAACTGTGGCGCGCGGGCAAGCTACGTAGCGCGCTTGTGTAAATGGGAGAAGGCTGTCTATAAAAACACTGGGAAACAGCCGAGATGTTGACAAGCACAAAAATAGGTGTTTTTTTGAAAGCTGTTTTTAACCAAGATGATCAGGGGAAAGCGCGAACGCAGTCCCCCACTACCACAAATTATGCAGTCGAGTTTCCTGCATTTGAGGAAATCGCAGGGGTCAGCACAGCCGGAGTGCAATGGCCGAGCCTCGCCCTGGGAGAACCACCTTCATGATCATGGTATCTCCCCTGCCAGGTAAGTATGAGTTGGAATTGACCAGCTAGTGCTCCCCGGTCGGGGCACGCCTCCACCAAGTTATGGAAGCTTCCTGGACGTGGGACAAACTAGCCTTCCTCAGCGTTACACCACAAGCCAGCCATATCCCCCTAAAACAGTTAAGAGTCGTTAATCTGCCCCTAATAGATAAAATGTCCCCCAAATGTCTGGATTCTATGAAAAGGAATCTGCAAAACCAAACATTCCCAGCGTACACTGCAGCAGCACATAATTTTGCATACGGGGAGGGCCCTTAAGCACCCAGCCACAGCGTAGCGTCCCTCCACTAAACAAAGCCCGTAGCCTATTGCATATCAAAGGGCCCTGACGCTACACTGTTCACAAGCCTGTCTGCTCTAACTCACTCGCTGACCTACTCACGAGTCAGGATGTTAACTCTCACTTGTGTCAGTATGAAATGGCTGAACGCTTGTAAAAAAAACACAGTAAGAACTCAAGGCAAACAACTAAGCGCGCAGCTAAAATTCATCAGTGTGAACAGTTACATCTGCCAAAAACATTTTGAATTCCCTGCACCCTTCAACCTCTGCGACGATGCCTAAAGGCAGCTCTGAGCAAAAGTTTCAGGCAGGTGTGAAGAAATACTGCAAAGTAAGAATGCTTTTACATTTTATCGTTTTTTGGTTTTGTTTTTTGTTTTGTTTTTTTTCATCAATTCTCAAAGTCAGAGAACAGAAGAAAAATCTACATCAAATCAATGTTTGGCGTGACTACCTTTTGGCTTCAAACCGGCATCAATTTTTACTCTTGCACAAAGTCAGGGATTTTGTAGGATTAGAGTCAGGCGTGTGATTAACCAAATTATACCAAAGCAGGGGCAAATGATCCTTAACATATATGTAGGCTGAAACACAGTCATTAACGGACACAGAAACAGCTGCGTAGGAGGCTTAAAACTGGGTGAAGCACAGCTAAAGTCTGCCACTAAGGTGAGGTTGTAGAAGATAGTTTCCAGTCCCAAGCCTTACACCATGGCAAGACTGAGCACAGAAACAAAGTCACAAGGTAGTTTGACTGCATCAGCAAAGTCACTCCCTGGCAAAGATTTCAAAGCAGACTGGGGTTTTAAGGTGCGCCGGTCAAGCTCTTTTAAAGGAGCGAAAAGAAAACGGGCAACGTTGAGGATCGGAGACGCAGTGTTCGGCCGAGGAAACCTATTGCAGCAGATGAAAAACACATCATATGTTTACTTTCCTTCGACATCGGAAAAAGTCCAGCACTGCCATCAGCCCACGGAACTGGTGGAATCCAGTTGGACCCAGGTATACCCATTTACTGTCCGCAGAAGTCTGGCCAGAGGCGGCCTTCATGGAAGAATTGCAGCCAAACAGCCATACCTCCGATGTGGAAACAAGTCTCCGCCACTCAACTATGCACGAAAACATAGTAACTGGGGTACAGAAAAATGCCAGCGGGTCCTCTCGACTGAGGGGTCAAACTTTGAAGTATTAGGCTGTTGCAGGAGGCAGTTTGTTTGCAGAAGGGCTGGAGATCGGGACAAAAATGAGTGTCTGCGGGCAACCGTGAAGCATTGCGGAGGTTCCCTACAAGTCTGGGGTTGCTTGCATTTCAGCAAATGGAGTGGGAGATTTGGTGAGGATCAATGGTGTCGACGATGCGAAGGTATACGGGCAGATATTTATCCATCGTGCCATACCATCAGGGAAGCGTGTGATTGGCCCCAAATTTACTCTGCAGCAGGACAATGACCTCAAACATACAGCCAATGTCATTAAGAACGATCTTCAGCGTAAAGAACAACAAAGAGTCCTGGGAGTAATGGTTTAGCCCCCACAGAGCCCCCGATTTCATCATCATCGAGTCTGTCTGGGATTAGAGGAAAAGAAAAGAGGGAAGGATGTGAGGCAGCCTACATCCACAGAAGATCTGGGGTTGGTTCTCCAAGATGTTTGGAACAACCTGTCTGCCGAGTTCCTTCGAAAACTGTGTGCACAAGCGTACCTAGAAACAACTATGCCGTATTGAAGGCAAAAGGGTGGCGACACCAAATACCGATTTGATTTGGATTTCTCTTCTGTTCATTGACTTTCCATTTTGTTAATTGATAAAAAACTATTAACACTTCTATTTCTGAAAGCATTCTTAATCGACAGCATTTTTTCACACCTGCCTAAAACGTTTGCACAGTAGTGTATTCGGAGGGAGGGGAATAAAAATAAATAAACAAAATAAATTTAAAAAAAAGCAAAAAACACAAAAAAGGACGCCGAGTGCCATCTCTCCAACACCCGTACATTCCTGAAGTCCAGCAGGGTAGAAATGGTTGGAGGAACCTGTCCTATTTTCTATGTTCCCCCCCTAAAGAGTAAAACTTGTGTGATGAGTTTCTTCGGTTTGTGAGTCCAAGGCCATGATTGGGAATGATCTGGAGAGGCAGGCGGGAGGTGAAAAGTAGTTGTGGAGGCAAGAGTGTCAAAGGTAGAGAAAGAGACCCTATATGCTAAATGCAGGGGGATGAACAGGCAAGTCCAAAAGAGGACCATGTTTGGCAGCGATCAGCTTTTAAGCATTGCTGTTTACAGAGTGGAATGGCGTAGGGGCCTGTAGCACATACGAGTAGCCAGGGAAATCTGTACATAGGCAAAGCAATTGTGTAAAAACTGTGGCGCGCGGGCAAGCTACGTAGCGCGCTTGTGTAAACGGGAGAAGGCTGTCTATAAAAACACTGGGAAACAGCCAAGATGTTGACAAGCACAAAAATAGGTGTTTTTTTGAAAGCTGTTTTTAACCAAGATGATCAGGGGAAAGCGCGAACGCAGTCCCCCACTACCACAAATTATGCAGTCGAGTTTCCTGCATTTGAGGAAATCGCAGGGGTCAGCACAGCCGGAGTGCAATGGCCGAGCCTCGCCCTGGGAGAACCACCTTCATGATCATGGTATCTCCCCTGCCAGGTAAGTATGAGTTGGAATTGACCAGCTAGTGCTCCCCGGTCGGGGCACGCCTCCCCCAAGTTATGGAAGCTTCCTGGACGTGGGACAAACTAGCCTTCCTCAGCGTTACACCACAAGCCAGCCATATCCCCCTAAAACAGTTAAGAGTCGTTAATCTGCCCCTAATAGATAAAATGTCCCCCAAATGTCTGGATTCTATGAAAAGGAATCTGCAAAACCAAACATTCCCAGCGTACACTGCAGCAGCACATAATTTTGCATACGGGGAGGGCCCTTAAGCACCCAGCCACAGCGTAGCGTCCCTCCACTAAACAAAGCCCGTAGCCTATTGCATATCAAAGGGCGCCGACGCTACACTGTTCACAAGCCTGTCTGCTCTAACTCACTCGCTGACCTACTCACGAGTCAGGATGTTAACTCTCACTTGTGTCAGTATGAAATGGCTGAACGCTTGTAAAAAAAACACAGTAAGAACTCAAGGCAAACAACTAAGCGCGCAGCTAAAATTCATCAGTGTGAACAGTTACATCTGCCAAAAACATTTTGAATTCCCTGCACCCTTCAACCTCTGCGACGATGCCTAAAGGCAGCTCTGAGCAAAAGTTTCAGGCAGGTGTGAAGAAATACTGCAAAGTAAGAATGCTTTTACATTTTATCGTTTTTTTGGTTTTGTTTTTTGTTTTGTTTTTTTTCATCAATTCTCAAAGTCAGAGAACAGAAGAAAAATCTACATCAAATCAATGTTTGGCGTGACTACCTTTTGGCTTCAAACCGGCATCGATTTTTACTCTTGCACAAAGTCAGGGATTTTGTAGGATTAGAGTCAGGCGTGTGATTAACCAAATTATACCAAAGCAGGGGCAAATGATCCTTAACATATATGTAGGCTGAAACACAGTCATTAACGGACACAGAAACAGCTGCGTAGGAGGCTTAAAACTGGGTGAAGCACAGCTAAAGTCTGCCACTAAGGTGAGGTTGTAGAAGATAGTTTCCAGTCCCAAGCCTTACACCATGGCAAGACTGAGCACAGAAACAAAGTCACAAGGTAGTTTGACTGCATCAGCAAAGTCACTCCCTGGCAAAGATTTCAAAGCAGACTGGGGTTTTAAGGTGCGCCGGTCAAGCTCTTTTAAAGGAGCGAAAAGAAAACGGGCAACGTTGAGGATCGGAGACGCAGTGTTCGGCCGAGGAAACCTATTGCAGCAGATGAAAAACACATCATATGTTTACTTTCCTTCGACATCGGAAAAAGTCCAGCACTGCCATCAGCACACGGAACTGGTGGAATCCAGTTGGACCCAGGTATACCCATTTACTGTCCGCAGAAGTCTGGCCAGAGGCGGCCTTCATGGAAGAATTGCAGCCAAACAGCCATACCTCCGATGTGGAAACAAGTCTCCGCCACTCAACTATGCACGAAAACATAGTAACCGGGGTGCAGAAAAATGCCAGCGGGTCCTCTCGACTGAGGGGTCAAACTTTGAAGTATTAGGCTGTTGCAGGAGGCAGTTTGTTTGCAGAAGGGCTGGAGAGCGGTACAAAAATGAGTGTCTGCGGGCAACCGTGAAGCATTGCGGAGGTTCCCTACAAGTCTGGGGTTGCTTGCATTTCAGCAAATGGAGTGGGAGATTTGGTGAGGATCAATGGTGTCGACGATGCGAAGGTATACGGGCAGATATTTATCCATCGTGCCATACCATCAGGGAAGCGTGTGATTGGCCCCAAATTTACTCTGCAGCAGGACAATGACCTCAAACATACAGCCAAAGTCATTAAGAACGATCTTCAGCGTAAAGAACAACAAAGAGTCCTGGGAGTAATGGTTTAGCCCCCACAGAGCCCCCGATTTCATCATCATCGAGTCTGTCTGGGATTAGAGGAAAAGAAAACAGGGAAGGATGTGAGGCAGCCTACATCCACAGAAGATCTGGGGTTGGTTCTCCAAGATGTTTGGAACAACCTGTCTGCCGAGTTCCTTCGAAAACTGTGTGCACAAGCGTACCTAGAAACAATTATGCCGTATTGAAGGCAAAAGGGTGGCGACACCAAATACCGATTTGATTTGGATTTCTCTTCTGTTCATTGACTTTCCATTTTGTTAATTGATAAAAAACTATTAACACTTCTATTTCTGAAAGCATTCTTAATCGACAGCATTTTTTCACACCTGCCTAAAACGTTTGCACAGTAGTGTATTCGGAGGGAGGGGAATAAAAATAAACAAAATAAATTTAAAAAAAAGCAAAAAACACAAAAAAGGACGCCGAGTGCCATCTCTCCAACACCCGTACATTCCTGAAGCCCAGCAGGGTAGAAATGGTTGGAGGAACCTGTCCTATTTTCTATGTTCCCCCCCTAAAGAGTAAAACTTGTGTGATGAGTTTCTTCGGTTTGTGAGTCCAAGGCCATGATTGGGAATGATCTGGAGAGGCAGGCGGGAGGTGAAAAGTAGTTGTGGAGGCAAGAGTGTCAAAGGTAGAGAAAGAGACCCTATATGCTAAATGCAGGGGGATGAACAGGCAAGTCCAAAAGAGGACCATGTTTGGCAGCGATCAGCTTTTAAGCATTGCTGTTTACAGAGTGGAATGGCGTAGGGGCCTGTAGCACATACGAGTAGCCAGGGAAAT